>NC_143485.1:54251402-54571227 GCF_027475165.1 Benincasa hispida
TTATTGACTATGGGGCCACTAACCATGTTTGTTCATCATTTTAGGGAATCAGTTCCTGGCAGCAACTTGATACTGGTAAGATGACGATGCAAGTTAGAACCGAGCACGTCGTCTCAGCTGTGGCAGTGGGAGGTCTCCGGTTATCTTTACAAAACAATTTTCTAATTTTGAATGATGTATTTGTAGTTCCTAATTTAAAAAGAAACTTAGTTTCTGTAAAGTGTCTTTTAGAATAATGTTATCAATCAAGCTTTTCTTATAATAAAGTGTTTATTACTATGAATGGTGTTGATATATGTTCTATTAAACTAGAAAATAATTTGTATGTGCTAAGACCGTTAGCAACAAATGCCCTCCATAACATAGAGATGTTTAAAACTGTCGCAACTCAATGAAAATGACCTAGAATTTCTCCTAAAGAAAATGCCCAACTTTGGCACCTAAGACTAGGACACATTTATCTCAATAGGATTGAGAGGTTGGTGAAGAATGAACTTTTCTAAGGGAGTTAGAAGAAAATTCTTTACCTGTGTGTGAGTCATGCCTTGAAGGCAAGATGACTAAAAGGCCTCTTATTGGAAAAGGTCATAGGGCCAAAGAACCTCTAGAGCTAATGCATTCAGACCTTTGTGGTCTGATAAATGTAAGAGATAGGGGAGGTCACAAATATTTCATCACTTTCACTAATGGTAATTCAAGGTATGAGTATGTTTATTTAATACAACATAAGTCTGAGTCTTTTGAAAAGTTCAAAAAATTCAAGACTGAAGTTGAAAATGCATTAAATAGAACGATTAAAACACCTCAATCGTGGAGAGTTCATGGATTTGACTTTCTAGAACTATTTGATAGAACATGGAATTGTGTCCTAATTCTCAGCACCTGGTACACCTCAGCAAAATGGTATAGTAGAGAGGAGAAATTGAACCCTATTAAACATGGTTCGATATATGATGAGTTACGCTTCCTTACCTGACTCATTTTAGGGTTATGCAGTGCAGACTGCTGCGTATATCCTGAACTGCATTACCTCTAAGAGTGTTGTCAAAACACCTCTAGAGTTATGGAATGGCCGTAAAGCTACTTTTCGTCATTTCAGAATCAAGGGTTGCCCAACACACGTGCTTGAGGCCAATCCTAAGAAACTGGAACCACGTTCAAGGTTATGCCTATTTGTAGGCTACCCCAAGGGAAAGAGAAGTGGTTATTTCTTTGATCCCAAAGAAAACAAAGTATTTGTATCGACAAATGCTACTTTTCTTAAGGAAGACCACATAAAGGAGCACAGACACGGAAGTAAAATCGTGTTGAATGAGATTTCCAAAGAAACTACTGAATCTTCAACAAAGTTGTTAAAGAGCCTAGTACCTCAACAAGAGTTGTCAAAATAGATTCATCTAGTTAGTCAAATCCACCTCAAGTGTTGAGGGAACCTCGACGTAGTAGGAGGGTTGTGAACCTACCTATTTCCTATATGGGTTAACTGAAATCCTAGCTATGGTAGCTGATGGCGAGGTTGAGGATCCATTGTCTTACAAGAAGGCAATGAAGGATATTGACAAAGATGAATGGATCAAAGCCATGGATCTCGAAATGGAGACTATGTACTTAAATTCAATATGGGATCTTGTAGATCAACCTGATGAGATTAAACCTATAGGTTGTAAATGGATTTACAAAAGGAAACAGGGTGCTGATGGGAAGGTGCAAACCTTCAAGACTAGACTCGTGGCAAAGGGTTATACCCAGGTAGAGGGAGTCGACTATGAGGAGACTTTCTCGCCTTTTTCCATGCTGAAGTCTACTCAGATCCTCCTATCCATTGCCTTATATTATGACTATGAGATATGATAAATGGATGTCAAGACTACTTTTCTCAATGGCAATCTTGAGGAGACCATTTATATGGTGTAGCCCGAGGGATTCATAATCCAAGGTTAGGAGTAAAAGGTTTGCAAGCTTAATCATTAGGAGACCATTTATATGGTGTAGCCCGAGGGATTCATAGTCCATAAATGGACTGAAAGAATCTCGATCTTGGAATATAAGGTTTGACACTGCGATCAAATCTTATAAGTTTGATAAAAAAGTTGATGAGCTTTATGTTTACAAGAAGATCATCAACAGTTCAGTAGTTTTTCTATTGTTGTATGTAGATGATATCCTACTCATTAGGAATGATATAGGTTTACTGACTACAGTTAAAAACTTGCTAGCGACCCAGTTCCAAATGAAATATTTGGGAGAGGCTCAGATTATTCTGGGTATTCAGATCCTTCTAGATCGAAAGAACAAAATGCTAACACTGTCTCAAGCGTCGTATATTGACAAGATGCTTGTCAAGTATTCAATGCAGAACTCCAAGAGGGGCTTATTGCCTTTCAAGCATGAAGTTACTTTGTCTAAGAACAGTGTCCTAAGACACCTCAAGAGGTTAAGAATATGAGACGGGCCCTCTATGCATTTACCGTGGGCAGTTTGATGTATGCGATATTATGTACTCGACCTGACATCTGCTACGCAGTGGGGATAGTCAGTAGATATCGGTCTAATCTAGAATTAGATCACTAGACAATTGTTAAGAACATTCTCAAGTATCTATGGAGAACGAAGGACTACATGTTTGTATATGGTTCTTAGGATTTGATCCTTACGGGATACACGGACTCTGATTTTTAGACTAATAGGGATTCTCGAAAATCCACATCAAGATCAGTGTTCACTCTTAATGGAAGGGTAGTAGTATGACAAAGCACCAAGCAGGGGTGCATCGTGGACTACACCATGGAAGCTGAGTATGTAGTGGCTTGTGAAGTTGCTAAGGAAGCCGTTTTGCTCAGAAAATTCTTGACTGATCTGGAAGTTGTTCCAAACATGTCAAAGCCCATCACACTTTATTGTGATAATAGTGGTGTTGTGGCTAATTACCGACAGCCTAGGAGTCATAAACGCGGCAAGCACATAAAGCGGAAGTATCATCTCATCCAAGAGATTGTGCATCGAGGGGATGTGATTGTCACGAAGTTAGCTTCTGAGCACAACGTTGCTTATCCATTTATGAAGGCCCTCAATGCTACAGTGTTTGAGGGTCACCTGTAGAGTATGGGTCTATGGGACAGATCGCGGCTGGACTAGGGTAAATGGAGATCTTGTACTGGGTGTGTTATTCCCTAGTTTATTGTTTTGTGTACTTGTTTTTTATTATCTTATACACCCCACTAGCTTTAAGACAAGTGGGAGATTATTGGGGATTATGCCCTAAATCTCGTAGGGTCCTATAATTTGTAAACTTTGTATGAACAAACTCTTAAGTGATTAATAATATATGATATTTTATTCATTTTGACTATAAAATATATGATATTTTAGTTGCATTAACCACAAACCAATAAACTAATATCCAAGGTTATCATTGTAGCTAAAACATGTATGAGGAGACATACAAATGGATCATGTTTAAGTGATAATCTAAATGGTATGTAGTATGTGGATAAGGCTAGGTACCATATCTTGGTGAGACTATGAGTACGACCCACTTTATAGGTGTTGCAATTGTTGTGAAGTGCTATAAATGATTTGATCTTGATCATTCATGTATTAGACATGCGAGCGGGGATATTCTATATAAAAAAATTTATATAAGACCAGACCATGAAATGTTTAGTCTCATTATATAATGTCGTTCATAATAGAGACCTACATTTCACTAGGATGACCATAGGTAACATGAAATCAACGTTACTACACAAGATCACCGACTTGTGAACTCCTGCCTATGAGAGTCGTCCTTTGATTGTATGAGTGATAGTGGCTAGATCGCCGACTCAACAAGCCTACCATTTTGGAGATTCGTCTAATTAGAAAGTTGAGAACACAATTACACATGATGGAATTCACTCCTTCCCTGAAGCAAGGGTAAGTAGATAAATTGCTCCCTTAAGGGCTGATTCCAGGTCTTGAACAATGTGGCACCACACCATCTCCTGGCACGAGAGAGGTTTAGTCATAGTGGGACTATGATCTATTGTTCATTAGAGGAATTAGTGGTACTTAAGGAATTAGATGTAACTACAGAAGCATAACAGTAATTTGGCCCAACTGTACTTACGAGCAATTTGTGAATGGTCATCGTACTGTTGACTGGTTATATTCAATAGACACATAAATATATCTATAGTGCGAAGAGTGCAGCTGTTGGTCTTTAGTGAAATGCCCGACAGTTAACGGATGGTGGATAATGTAATTAAAGAGTTTAATTAATATTCACGTACCGTTGGAGCTTCAAGCTACAGGTCCATAAAGTCCCCTTGTTAGCTCAAAAGAATTTAGTTGAGAATCAGTTTTTGGGTTAATTATTGTTCAAATTAATAAGAGGGATTTAATTGTATATGATATAATTAAATTATTTCAATTCTATATGATATAATTGTCATAATGTATTTGATATATTATAGTTTATTGGAGGAAATAAATATTTGAATGGGATTCAAATATATTTTCTATGAATGTGATTCATAGTTGTTAAATTTAATATAAATATGATTTATATTAAATGCCATAAAATAGAGAAAAGAAACTATATTTTATATTATATATGATACAATATTAAAACTATAGGTTATATGTCATATTTGATATAACATATAGTTTAATATAAATATAAATTATATAAAAAGACGATTCAATGCATTACTGAACGATTGAGAGTTGCAGAAACGTTCTGTGTGTTTCCTTAATCTTCTTCCTCCAAACTCAAACAATCCCTCCTAACCAAAATAGTCAGAGCCCACCACTCATGGGTTTTCACCCTGAGAATACCAAAGCCTTGCTGTGGTAGTGCCCGATCTATTTGGTTTGAGAAGTTCTTGAAGATTGTCTTCAAGAGTTGTTGAGTTCATGACTGTTCGAGGGAATTACATGAAGAAAGGTTCTTCAAAGATGATATCTCTTGAACCTTTTTTTAAAATTATATTAAGCATGCTGTAATTTATTTTAAATGCATATCTTGTATGTTTACTGTAAATTTAGTTTTCAATAAAATTGGAATTTGGACGATCCACTTCTGCTCATGGATCTCCCAAAAAACAAGTTCTTTCAATATGGAGTGGACATCATATATCCATAGTGAAGAGAATGATACTACTGGACTTTAGTGGAGTGACCCGGTAGTTAATGAATGGTGGTTAATTAGGTTAAAGAGTTTAGCCGGTTAATCGGAATCGTTGAAGCCTTTGATTTGTAGGTCCGTGAGGTCCCCTTACTAGCTCATATTGGGCTAAACCTTTGAATAGTGTGACGAACGAATTTGAAGTGTTCAAATTCGATTTTGAAGCAAAACATTAAATATATATGATATATTTAACCTAATGTTTAATTGTGAATTAAACATAAAGAGAGAGAAAATCATTGTAGATATGGGCTCCAACACTTCAAATTCGTTTGTCACACTATTCTAAGGTTTAGTCCGACATGAGCTAGTAGGGGGACCTCATGGACCTACAGATCATGGGCTCCAACGATCCGTGATTAACCGACTAAACTCTTTAACCTAATTAACCACCATTTATTAACTACCGGGTCACTTCACTAAAGCCTAGTAGTTGCACTCCCCTCACTGTAGATATATTATGTCCACTCGATATAACCATGATTAATAAGTCAATGCTTCACAGGTTGTTCGTAATAATGATTAGGTCAAAGCTGTTTTACCCATGAGATTATATCTTGCTCCTTAAGTCCCACTGATCCTCTAATGAACAATTGGTTTATGATCCAATCACTATATCGGGTCCCTCTCGAGCCAATGAGAGGGTGGGGCCCCTTGTTCAAGACCCAGAGTCAACACTTAAGAGAACAACCTTTCTACCACCCCTAAAAGCGGGTAGGAGTAAATTCTGTCTTGCACGGGTAGGTGTGAATTCCGTGTTGCCCCCTATGTCCCCAACTATCTATCCGGTCTTACTCTTGAAATGGGAGGTTTATTGAGCCGGTATTGTTGAGCCAATCCTCATCCATGCAAATCTAAGGATAATCCCGAATAAACAGGAGTTCATAGTTAGCTCAAGATTAAGGTCAAGTTACCTAGGTCATCGCTTTGAAATAGTCAGTCTTAAACAGTAAACAATGTTATAAAGTAAGAGTGACTTAATTTTGGTCTGATCTTATGCAAACTCATTGCATAACACGCCCCCACTCCTCATGTCAATACATGAACGAATCATGATCACTTCGTTTGTAGTACTTTATAATAAATTGTAACAACTACAGAGTGGGCTGTATCCATAGTGTTACTAGAATAAGTACCCAACTGTATTCATATACTATAGACAGTTTTGGCTATTTACTGAACTTGATCCACTCTTAGGTCTCCACATAAAGTTCATGTATTCATATAATAGCCATGGATCTTGAGTCTATTGGATTTTGACTTTACAAGTGCAATTCACATATTCAATAATAGTTTTATTGAATAAACGTCAATAACATCTTTATTGATAATAGAATAGGTTTAAAATTACAAGCTGTGAGTTTTAAGTCATACAACCCAACAAACTTCCTCTTGGACTAAAACTCCAATGGATTTTACATATATATATAAATATATATACAATGTTGAGTAATGAGAGAATAAATACAATAAACTAGAGACCTGAATCCTTAGTAAGTTGTGAACTCCTGCCTATGAAAGCGGTCCTTTAATTTGTATGGGTAAGAGTGGTCAGATCGCCGACTTAATAAGCCTATCATTTTGGGGATTCGTCTGATTGGAAAGCTGGAAACACAGCTACACAAGATGGAATTCACTCCTTCTTAATGTTGGGGTAAGTAGATAAACTGATCCCTTAAGGGCTGATTTTAGGGTTTGAACAATGTGGCGCCACATCTTCTCTTGGCTTAATAGAGGTTTGTTCATAGTTGAACTATGACTTATTGTTCATTAGAGAGATCAGTGGTACTTAAGAAGTTAGACGTAACTATAGAGGCAAAATGGAAATTTTGGTCCAATTGTACTTACGAGCAATTTGTGAAGGGTCATCACACCGTTGACTGGTTATATCCAATGGACACAGAAATATATCTATAGTACAAAGAGTGTAGTCACCAGTCTTTTCTGGAGAGTCTGACATTTAATGGATGTTGAATAATTTAATTAAATGAGTTTAGTTAATTATTCAAGTACCATTGGAGCTTCAATCTACAGGTCCATAAGGTCCCCTCTGTAGCTCAACAAGGATTAATAAGAATTAACTTTGGATTAACTCAAATTGTTCGAATTAATTGAGAATTAATTATGTATGATTAATTTAAATTAATTATATGTGATATAATTAATATAATGTATTTAGTACATTATAATATACAGTTTATTTGAGAGGAAATAAATATTTGAATATGATTCAAATATTAATTATGTAAATTGGGTTCATATAATTAAATTGAGTATAAATGTGATTTATATTAAATACTACAAATGATCAAGAGAATTAAAACTATAGGTTATATTATATTTGATACAATAACTATAGGTTATGTGTTATATTTGATATAACATATAGCTCAATATATACTATATAATAAGGTAGTTATCATATATATAAAATTTATTAAATAATTGTTATTTATTAAATTTAACTAATTGAATTTTTCAAATCAATTTCAACTCCCTCCCCTTATTTTTTTCTCTTGATCGATAGTGGTTACGTGAAGTGGTTTTTCATCTTCTTCACAGAAGTTCATAGAGAATAATTTCTCTCTGGCTTTTCTGAAGAATTCATTACAAAAGAAAATTCCTTTCTAAAATATTTCTCCCTATCCCAAAAGATTACAGAGCCCACTCCTCCTGTAAACTCTCATTCCTTACAAAGAAAACAGAAAAGATCTTGTGGTGGTGACCATTCTATTTTTCCTTGATTGTGATCAATTCGGAGAAGAGGACTCGTGAAGAATGATTCTTCAAGGCTAAGTTTCTTGATTTTAAACCCTAATTTCCTTTTTCTCTTTTTGACATGTTGTATAATTTTATGTGATAATGCATATTTTATTATGTAAATTTTTCATTTTGTGAAAATAAAAATTGGGTCAATCCCAGCTTCTGCAATGGAACTTCACAGCTCCTTCAATTGGTGTTGCAACACTATTGTACAGTAGCCACTGTACAGTTGCGAAATCCATCGACCCTTCTCAAGATTTGGTCTCGTTTTCTTCAAAAATCTACCAAAATGATCATGAACGACTCAAGATTTTCAAAATATAGATTCTATCGCAATTTATGCTAAAAAAAATAGCCCTTACAAATAAATTTATAAAACTAAAGTCATAAATCTAAAAGGGTCCAATCCTTTTAGATTGCAAAGAGTACAATTTAAGCCCTTAAGTGGATGGATAGATGTCGAATGTTACCTTGAAGGTCAACTTACCTTCTTCAACATCCATGTGTGATTTTCCCGTGGTCAGGAATGGTTTTCCTAATATTATGAGGATCTCAGAATCCACCTCCATGTCCAAGACCATAAAGTTTGCAGTAAAGGTAAATTGACCTACCTTAACACACACATCTTCCACTATACCTCGTTGGGATACTGAGGATCTATAGGCCATCTGTAGAAAAATCGTGGTAGGCTTCACTTTCTTGGGTAGCTTCCTGTGGATAAACGGAGGCATAAGATTTATAGAAGCACCGAAATCAAATAAGGCTTTCTTAACAGAAAGAGAGCCAATAGTGCAAGGAATAGTAAAACTCTTTGGATCCTTTAGCTTTTGTGGTAGCTTCTTTTGCAGGATGGCACTACACTCCTCTGATATGTTTACCATCATATTGTTCAAATTTCTTCTTTTTGTATAATACCTCTTTTATGAACTTCACATGATTAGGCATGTGTGCAAGTGCATCAATAAATGAAATATTAATTTAAAGCTTTTTAAACATATCTAAGAATTGATAAAAATTGTGCATCCAGATTTTTCTTTTGAAATCATTGAGGAAAAGACAATTTTTCTGTAGGTGGAAAATGAGGAGAAGGAGACTTCCTAGATGATGTGTGTCTATGCTTCCCTTTCTTTTCTTCCTCAAGTTTCTTCTCTTGATCAACAACCTCCTTTAACTTTTCTGCTTCAACTATTGGAGGTTCAGGTGTAGATTTCACAATAGACTAATCTAGGGCCTTGCCAATCTCAGGGTAATTGCATGACATTGCTCATGTAGCCTTCCTTCAGATATGCTAGAGGTATTACTTACCTGGATGGATTTATTGCAACAACAATTTGTTCCAGCTTAGCCTCCATGTTTTGCATAGCTTTGTCATGACTTGCCATTATGCTTAACAGGCAGCACACAGTTGTGGCCATACTCTACATATTGCTTGTTATGGTTTACACAGTGTTTTATAGAGTTGCTGTTCCGGCCTTGATTCCTTGATGAAGTAAATTAAGAAGTCCTCCATAACCGACTTCTTTTTATTTTTTGGGGGGTTCTGCAACACATTTCTATTATTAGCATACGAGAAATTTTCATGATTTCTCAAATTTGCAGTGTAATGTTTTGGTTGTTGTTGCTGTAGGCATCTTTGATATCCTTGATTTCTACTCATGAAATTTGTTGTCTCAATCTCAACTACTATGGATGGTTGATTCATTTGGGCTAGCCCCTTGCAACCAATTTATTTAAAGCATTAGTAAGAGATGATATATGGGCTTTCAGAGCACTTACCTCATTGACTTCATATATCCCTGCTGTTCAAGTGGCGGATCTCTCGCTAGGCCAGTTATAGCTTGTAGCTGCCAGCTCTTTCAGAAAAACATATGGTGCTGAAGCTATTTTTACAAAAATTCATCCCCCAGTAACAACATTCAAGATGGATTTCGTAGAGCTGGCCAATTCATTATAAACAGTTGGATTTACAACTAATTTGGATATCCATTTTTAGGGCACCTCCAAAAAAGATCCTTATACCTCTCCCAAGCCTTAAACAGTTGCTCCTCAGGTTACTGATCGAATATAGCAATCCCTGACCTCAATTTCTATGACTTCTCTAGTGGAAAATATTTGTTTAAGAAAATTGTGCCAACTCCTCCCAAGTAGTGATGCTCTCAAATGGGATGGTCTCCAACCAATCCTTGGTTTGATCCTTGATGACGGGAAATTAGATGTCCATTATTCAATAACTAAAATTCTGTGGACGCAATATGCGATGCATGTTTTTGAAGTATGTGTTGATTGTCATGCGTCGATGGTCATGCGTTGGAATGACTATGCGTTAACAAATGTATGTGATGACCATGCGTCCTGTCATAAGTTTTCTTGCGCCCATGCCAAGTATAACGCGAACGCAAGTTTCTCGAGTGATCCGAGGCCGAACTTAGGGACTTGTAGCTAGATGAATGCAGTAATGTGCATGCGGCGGTTGAATAAAAGAATGATGGAGGGGTTTCTATGCTAACATTACTCCTACTCCTAAATAACAGACAACGCAATGAGAATATGAATGAGAGGTAGAGACACGACAATTCATGACATGACATAAATGAATGGAAAAATAGATAAAATGTGGAGATGATTTCATCGCAACCCTTAAAAGTGACCATAATGGCAACCCTAGTCAATGCAAGCCATGCGATCATGCTACACACACTTGAGCCTAACTCTAGGACGTATGCGGTGGATCTGTGAAAGTGTCGAGAAGCCTATGCCAGCCTAAACCCTTATAACCCGCTCACGTGCCTTCGCTGCATGAGCCTGATGGCCGCATATTACCACCATATCCTACTTCCTGGACACATGTAATATCCTATCCGTAGGGTGCATATGCTGTGTGATAGCAAACGGAACTTATTCCTAAGTCTCCATTCTTGCTTATGCAAACCTAATCTAGCCCTTCCGAGCATCGATTCTAACCTAGTTCTCTCGAGTCAGGTTCTTTCTTTAGACTCTCTCCCGAGTAGCTCTAAAGGTGCAATGGACGCATACATAGGACAAGGTAACTGCATGAACTTATCCCTAGTGAATACTTGCTTACATTGCTTAATACGACCAACCACTTACCCTCTCGGGCAGTTAGTTGTTACTGATTCTACTCATGGACAAGCGTGCTACAACTTCACACTAAGAAAATAAGGTTTTCTCACACACTCACGCAACACACACCTTCCGGTGGTTTGCTACATGCTTCATATCCCTAATCCACATGACTAAGTATGCGATACTCTAGTAATCTCACTAAGTGATGCAATGAAGTTAAAGATGCTAAGTAAAGAAGATGGAGATGGAGTCGAAGGGAACACAGAAATGCATTGAACACATAATGTATTAATTCTTTAATCACAAAATGTAATTCAATACAATATAAGAAAATGAGAGAAATGAAATGACCAGCTGGAAGCAACAACTTGCTTCCAGCGGATGTGTGTCAAGGCTGCCGGTGGTGCCATGGATGGGCAGTGGAGCTAACTCTCCCGAGATCTAGCTCCGATCGAAGGCTCTAATCGTCACTCGGAATGGAGGAAGGAGGTGAAGAACTCCCAAGCTTCTTCTCATGCATTTGTCTGGATCACAAGGATCCGCCCTAGGCGAACCTCAGGCGAAAACCTTGGATAAATTGAAGTTCTGCTCATCGGCTTCTTTATGTAGAGCCTGGATCGCCGACAACATTAATGGACTGCTCTGATTCTGACATTCAGCGCGTTTAGTCCTTTTTGAATCTCTGCTACTAACAGCGTGGTAGGTGAGATGTCAACATCATCTTTTGCTTTTCCCAAGGTAGATGTGTTGATGCGTTCATTCCACCAACCTTGTGTTGATCTCTTTATCATGCGTTATAGTGTAGCCGCAATCATTAGTGACCGCATTCGCTTAATACCGCAACTTTTACACGATGACCGCAATCGCTTGATGAGCGCAACTCCCATGCGATGGACGCATGCGACTGATTACCGCAACACTCATGCATTGATCGAATAAGTTCGCCTTTGTGATGGAGAGTTTCTCCACAAGCGGTCGTCTATGCGGTAGTCTGGTTTCTGCGTTTGCGTCCACTTCTTGCGTTAGCTACAAAAATAGAACATTGAACGCATAATAACGCATAATAATGGGTTAGCCGAGATTCATCATGCTGAACGACACAAACTCATTTTCTCAGAATTCCTAACATAATTGCCGTATATTCTGCTTAACAGCCCTCATAATTCTAAATAAAAGGCCTAAGATGCCATGCAGAAACAATCCTGCAAAGAAAAAAGAAATGATCTTAATTTAATTGCATTACTAGTAACCACATTAATCTTTACTGTTCCATATATCTCAAGGAATGATATAATGTGCTTGTGAGGATCTTTTGTGGAATGTCTTCTAAAAGCAATGTCCCTTGCCATATGAACCAAGCTAGGTTTTAGCTCAAAATTATTTGCAATGATTGGAGCATGGAATATCCTAGGTTAAGCTGAAAGCAAATTAGGTTGAACATATTCTCTAATGACCTTTTTAAGAGCCTTCTCTTTCATCTCTTTGATTTTGATTTTCTTGAAATTTTTCCTGAAAGTTCTTTCAATTTCTAAATCAAGAGGTAAATGATTAGACTCCTTGGTATGTGGCATACACCATGATACCTTCATCAAAGAAAAACAAAAGTAAAGTACACATTAAATCCAGATCGATCCAACTCTATGAATATTAAGCAAATCCATTACTTTGATTCCCTAGAAACAACGCCAAAAACTTGATGTAGAATGCACACCAGCACACGTGGTCAAGCTATAGACAAGTAAAATGGACAAGGGACCGAGTATCATCCTCAAGGAATCAAGTAATTGAATTATGGTTAGCTACTCAAAAACTATGTCGATTTTATCTAAGGATTGAACTTGGGATGATGATTTTTAATTTTTGAAATAAAAGAAAGCAAATAATATAAAATCTAAACTCAAGAGATAAAGACGTTCCGGGGTATTGAATTCCTTAATTACTTCATTAAGTCATTCAAAAGGTTCATATGGGTTGTTATGTCAATGATATGCTTAAGTCTAGAAACTATTTTCAAGATTATTACCTTTCAATAGAAACCCATTCTTATGCAAGCATAATTGATAACTAACACCTTGAAATCAAATTAAGAAGTATGATATTAAGAATAGTCATGATCAACTTTCGTTAACAACCTAACTATTTTCATGAGAGGTTTAGCTAACGATTCAACATTATAGATCCCATTAAACATAGAGACATTTCCAGTTGACATTCAACCTAACATACATCTATGATCAATTGATGTGATACAGTACAATAATATTGAAAAGATTCAATGATAAACATCCATGGAAAAGACTATTGCATTAACATAAATCCATAAATAATTTCATCAATATACTAGAACTAGAATGTTTAACCACACATCATTGCTACAAAATACGAATGCATTCTTATACATTGGTACGATCATAATCAATAAAGAAAACTAAAGGGAAAAACACCTTTCAAAGCAATCTCCACAATTTAAGCCCACCAATTTTACCTTAATTCGCACCTCGGGATCTCAAATGACCTCCAAACGACCCTCTAATTTTTCTCACTCTCTCTAGACTAAAAACCCTCTCTAAGGCTCTGAATTTCGTGGTGTGATTAATTCCAATAGACAGCCAAAACCTTAGGTGATTATATAGCAAAAGTTTTCTAAAAATACAAATTTCTTGTAAAATAGCCTGGCGCTGCAATGCTGGTATTTCTTATCAAAGCACCGCTCGGTGTTGCGGCATAGCACTACAGTGCTTTCACCTTTCCATGACAAACAAACAATGACGAACGACAATCAAAATATTTTAATGATGCACCAAAGATGGCAGACAATAAAAACCTGCACAAAAATCCCTCGAGAAAATGTGCCCAGGGTAGGGTCGCAACGCTTTACTCAACGCTACCCTATTTTTCCACATCTTCATGTTTTCTTCCATGTTTTCTTTCCTCTTTTCGATGCTTGACTCAGATTTGAATTCATTGGGCTTATTTAGGTTTTTTTTTCTTTTCATTTTGACATTTAATCTCTATCCCAAACATAACCCTAAAAATACTAGCAAACACCATCAAATCTAACAATAATCATGTAAAAATTATCATAAATCAAAGGCAAATAACTCACATTTTAGGTGCGTTTTAGCAGCCTTGACAATGATTGATTTGGTGGGCTCAGGTAAGTCTATTCTATCTACATCAAATAAATCCTCTTCTAGTAATTCTTCTGAATCTAAACAAGATTATCGTGTGGTAAGTCAAAACACCAAAGTAAAAACTATGCATAATAGTGGTGAACCCTCATCTGTTACTAGTAAACAACTTAGGGTTTCCAAAGTTCATTCTGTATCTGGTAATGTTGATCTTGTTGTTGAACATAGCCCAACTAATGTAGCTAATGTAAATGAGATAAGTATTGGCTCTCCTTCTAATCAAAAGATTGTGAGTCCATCCGAACAAAGAAGGAAGTTTTCAAGTTTTAGGGAAGCCTAAGACAAAGTTGGTCGAGAAGGAATTCTCCATACTCAGAGGGAACTTAGTCTCTATGCAACGAAAAGGAAGTTCTCAAGGGTTAGGGGTAGCATAAGTTCTCATGTGAAAGGAGTTCACAAGAAGGAGGAAAGATATCTTCAAGTGAGAGGGAGTCTTACACACTTAGCAGGAGCCTAAGTGTTATACCACTAATATTCACATACTTAATGGGAGCCGAGGTTTAAGTGAGATGGAGTCTCATATCTAAGGGAAGCCTAGGTGATTAGCTAACTTGGTCTCTACGTGTGTTACTTTAATCTTCATTATTTACAGATAAGTACAATTGTAATTGCTTGACTTTTATACATATTAGTGGATTATCTTTCCTCGGCACTCTGCCCCCCAGACGTAGGTGGTTGATTACCAAACTTGGTTACCAACTCCTATGTATTTATGCTTGATTTACTATCTGTTACTTTGTTGTTGTCTCTAACTTTGCAAGGAGTCTTGTGTGACATCTATATAGTGTGTGAGGAACCAATTCGTGTAAGAATGAACAATGTGCATGCGAAAACAATTTGGATTTTAAGCACTCTGGATTTCATTAATTTTAAAGATAAAATATGCATGCAAATAGCTTTGGGGTTTGGGTTACGACCTTTGTAGCTCCAAATTGACCACCAATTCAGCTTCAATCTTCTCACGAATTGACTGTGAACCATCACGAAGGTCTTTCTCACTATTCTTCGGCCTTAGAACAAGATGGTGGGATCCGTTGAGTAACTACATTAGGGATGGATTTAGAATAGAAATTGAGAGAGAATTGAGGACTTAAATTCTAAGACTCTTTTAGAATCTTTAAGTTGCCAAGAAGAATTTGTATTTCAACTAACTTGAAAATCACCAAAATGGCCAAGAAGTTTAATCTTTATCAAAACATCCTATTTATAGAACAATTACATACAATTCATGAAAAATTTAGTTAACCAAATTTTGACACTTCAAAATGCACTCAATTTGGTGGGATAAGCGGCATTTTGTGGAATCAACATTTTGCCAAATGAATTACTCACTAATTCACTAAAAGTTGGATTTTTCCACTAGAAATCATTCTTGGATCTTTCCACTAAGTGAAGTCAACATTTTGACTTTTGCCTATTTTGAAGTTAACATTTGACATTAGTCAAATTCTAATTAAATACAATTTTAATTTAAAATTCATTCAAGACTATTTTGGAATTTTTCACTTAGTAAAGTCAACTTTTGACTTTTGACCTTCAAAGCTTGGTAAAGTTAAATTTGACTTTGACCAACTTTGATTAATTCCATTTAATTCAAAATTAATTC
The DNA here is from genome assembly GCF_027475165.1 of Benincasa hispida. Taxonomy (NCBI): domain Eukaryota; kingdom Viridiplantae; phylum Streptophyta; class Magnoliopsida; order Cucurbitales; family Cucurbitaceae; genus Benincasa; species Benincasa hispida. Next base: position 54,267,214 of record NC_143485.1, read on the forward strand.
AAATATTTAATTTTCAATCAAATTAATATTAAATAATTCATTAAATAATTTAATTAATTTAATTTAATATTCAATTACTAAATCCGACACTAATCTCGATGAATCCTTATTCATACTTTTGATATTTAAATCTTATTTAAATATCTCCAACTCTCACTTTATCATTTAATTCTCAATTGAAGGATATACTGTTAAATATATCGCATATATTTAATGCTTATTTTCTAATTCAAATATGAACACTTCAAACTCACTCATCACACTGTTCTAATATTTAGTTCGATATGAGTTAGCATGAGGACCTAATGGACGTATAGATCATGAGCTCCAATGATCCGAGATTAATTGGCTAAACACTTTTAACCGAATTAACCAACATTCGTTAACTACCAACACACTCCACTAAAGTCCAGTAGCTGCACTCTCCTCACTGTGGACATATTTCTATCCACTTGATTTAACCATGATCGGTAAGTCGATCTTCCACAGGTTGTTCATATTTATAGTTGGGTCAAAATTACCATTTTATCTCTGTAATAAATATTGTTCTTTAAGCCTCCACTGATCCACTAATGAACAACTGGTTTATGGTCATACCAATAAACCGAGTCTATCTAAGTCATGTAGAAGGCGAGGCCCCTTATTCAAGATTAAAAGTCGATACTTAAGGAAACAATCTATCTGCTAACCCTGAAATCGAGTAGGAGCGAAATTCCATATTATAGGACTATATCCCTAACTATCTACTCGGTCTTACCCGTAAAATGGAAGGCTTATTGAGCGGCGATGTTGAGCAATTCTCACCCATGCAAAATAAAGAATAATCTCAGATAAACAGGAGTTCATAGTTAGCTCAGGATTAAGATCTAATTACCTTAGGTCATCGAAATAAAATAGTCAGTTTTAACAGTGAACAACATTATAAAGAAAAGTGACTATTTCATGGTCTGGTCCATGCAAACATCTTTTGTATAGGATGTCTCCACTTGCATGTCTCTACATGAATGATTGAGGATCACATCGTTTGTCTTAAAGACAAAATGGACCACATCCATACTATTTCCAGGATAAGGTACCCAGCCCTATCAGTATATTTATAAACCGTTTTGGCTATATACTCTAACTTAATCCACTTTTATGTCTCTACATAAAGTTCAAGTATTCATACTATAGCCAGGGGTTCGTTAGTTTATTGGATTTAGGCTTTAATCAATGCAATTTACATATTCAATAACAACTTTACTGAATATATCTCAATAACATCTTTATTGCAAAATAAAACATGTTTAATGTTTACAAACTGCAAATTTTAGGACATACAACCCAACAATTCCAAAATTTTGAAAATTACCATCGATACAAAATTTAGTGGTTTGAAAACCACTTTCAACTTAAAACTCTTCATCCTCAATCACTCTAAAAATCATCCTTCGACACAATCCTCAAATCATTCTAAAATCACGTTCTTTCTTTCTTAAACAAGATTTCTCAAAGTCATGAATAATTGATTTATTGTCAAATAATTTTGAACTTTTGTGAAATGGTTGAAATGAAGAAATTTCTAGAAATGTACATTTCATGAGCTCCAATAATGCAAACAAGTCATTATAGCTAAATTGCACATAAACGTAAATCTTTTGGAATTCAATTATGCTAAACCAAGAAAACATCAACATAAGTCTTTTACAATAGTAAACAATTACGAGATGACCATCAGTTCCTTGAAATCTCAAATACCCAAATTAATGTTAAGAACACAAACCATAATTGTCAAATCGGGCATAGATCAATTAGCATACAAGTGTATTAGAAACCACAAGGTCGAAAATATCTCGTTATATTGATGATATATCCACAATATATCTGTAAAATCACATACCCAATAGAGATATTGATGGGTAAGTTCTTTTTTCATAAAGCTAGTGGGCTAGGAATTAGTCCTTTCACTGGTGAATTCAATTCACGCATGCCACACAAGACTCCAACCATGACCACAAGTTGGAGGGCTAGGAATTGGAGTAATAGGAAAATCTTTCATTTATAGAAGATCCACATATGATGATGCTCAAATTGATGGTGATTCTCTTGTTTCAAGTATGGATGGGATGAGTTTGGACAGTCAATATGGACATGGTCAATATGTCTATAACAATAGTAACTATAGTCATTCGAGTTATTATGATTCCTGTGATTATAGTGATGGGTTTAAGACATCAATCTATACATGGTCACAACTTCCTAGTGAAATTGACTCAAACTTAGAGTCTCTATATTATCTACATTCTTCAGACTATCCTTATTTGAATGAAACAGTTTGATCCAAGAGTATCCTTCTAATCGTATCATTGGGTTGATGTTGAGACTCATAGATGACATACTTTCAATTATGTTATAAATTTTTAACGTACAATGACTTGGGAGCAATATTGTCATTATCAAATGAATTATGCTAATGTTGAGCTAGTACCTCTCAGATCATCTTTTAATTATTTAGTCTTGTATTTGACCTTCATTTTGTATGACCTAGACTTTATTAATAAAATATTTTGTACACAATAATTTTTCAGTCTTCATTAGTATCTATTATTCTTAAAGTCATAGTTTATTACTTAAATATGTTTATTCCAAAATTTCACTAAAAAATCACAATATTTTTTATGAATTTGTGCGATATCCATGATTCTTTCTAAAATATCCATCGATATTTAAATATCCGTTGATATATCCGTAAATCTAACCTATCGATATTTATTCAGATAACGATATGTTCGTCCTTGTCACCATGCCCTTTCTTAATAACCTATCTTCTTTTTTTCACTGCTCATCAGCTTTTTCCTCAATATTCAGTCAACCAAAATTTACTATTTCTTTCTATCTACTTTATTTTTTTTTTTTCCTTCAATCCCAACAATTTTCTTCTTTTTAGTTTTTCTCATATAAAATTCAAGAATAATACAAGTAAACTAATCTTTCTCTTTTATCCTCATCTAATTTCTTTTATTTTTGCTCCAAGATAAGTCCATAGAAATCCTCAAGATTGAGCTTTTCTACTTCTTTTAACTTCTTTAACTTAAGGTATCCCCAAAAGGAATACCTACAAAGATTCCATGACAGTCTCGTACTTAAAAGTTAATCCATAAATCTCTATCTACTTATTTTTTTGCCTCAATCCTCACATTTTCTTTTTTTTTTTTATTTATTTCTATATCAGTTTAAGCAATAATATAGTAAAGTAAACCTCATAAAATTTGGAGGATATAAAAACACACAACGTCCTTATTTTTGGCTCAATCAAATTTCCTTCTCTTAAAAGAAACTAAATATTCACGAGTGGAAACTATTATTCTCCATTTTTCCTTTTTAAGAGAAATTGTAATTTAGCAACTTTTTATTTAAATTTTCTTCTCTTTTACATTTTTAAAACTTTACCCTCGAACTAAAAGAAAATTCAAAATTAAACTAATTCATATGCAAATATCTCATGGTTAGAGAACCTCCTGTGGGTCTTACATTGGGGCATTGACTTGGATTGATTTAAGTTAGGTTTTTAACTCAATCTAGGCCTCACCAACTTCACAAATTGATGTTAAATAATTCAATTCTACTCACTATTGAAGTTTGTACATTTATCAATGAGTTTTATCTGCCTCTCTTTCTCTTTGCCTCATTCCAATATTTTCAATGACTTCACTGATCGATCATTGCCAACAACCAACTTTGGCAATAATCATCACCAGTGACATGCTCTAATGATCACTTTCAATTGCCAGCTCCGATGACCACCTACAACAACCACCTCAACGACATGCTTTGATGACCATCTCTGGCAACTAAACTTTGACAACCACTTTCCTAAATACTTCTGACAATCATCTTCAAGGACCACCTTCGACGTCTAACTATGACGATCACCTCCGATGACCAATTTTGACCACCTAGTGCTTTGATAATTTTCAACAACTAACTCTAATGACCAACTCAACTGATCATATACTAAAAAAGAACTTGGCATGTGAAAGTTTTTTTAATTTAAAATTGAGATTATTAATTCATAATATTTAATAGTCGTTTTTATGTAGGCAACGAAAGCATAAATCAACTAACATCAAACTTGTACTATCGACCTTGAGGTCAAAGACTCAATTCCCCACCTCATATGTTGTAATAAAAAATAATCATTTTATATAGTAATTTAACATTAATAAAATCACTTTGAGCATTAACCAAACCAAACAAACTTGTTTATAAAATCACTTTTGAGAAAAATATAACCACACATTTTAATTTTTATTTAATCATGTTTTAATAAAAAATATTTAAATGAAAATGACTTTTTGAAAAATATTTCACCATTGGTTCAAAAGCTCAATCACAGATAGTTTGCCACCATGACTACATATTTTGAGGCTAGCCACTTCTTTGTTCGACACTTGAAGATTCTATTGGCACGAAGTTAGGGCCTGATGCTGATTTGATATCACTTTTTAGGGATAACAAACCTCTAGATATATCTCCAAGATTATATGTTATTGTTCACTTCTGACATAAATAACTCTCATGACTAGCTTTACTTTTGAGTGGTATCATATTAATGATGATAATTTTCCTCCCCTATATATAACCATGTTCATCTCCTTATCTAGCCAATGTGGAACGTTGATTGTATTCCTAAACCAACATATATGCATAATAAAACCTAACCAACAATAATTTGACAAAATATACCGTAAAAAGTAATCCTAAACCCCTAGAAGATCTACTTTTTTTTGTTACATATCACATTCGTATGTTGTTTATATGAAACATGACTATTTTATCTATCTCAAATACAATGGTTACATGTAAAACATTGTGAAATATATGTGAAAATTTTAAGTTGACATCTCAATTAAGTTTTAAAAATTTTAAAAAAATATGTGTACAATTAAAGGATTAAACAAAAAGTTATGAAGACAAAAATAGTCATGAGAAGACCATTTTTTAGATTACAAAAAGTTGCACCACACATCCCTAACTTAATAACTACTCTATACCACATGACTTTTTAATTCTAGACCTAAACAATTCTACACTCCCAAACACATAGACTTTCTGACTCTATAGACGTATTAACTTTAGGTTTCATAACTCAACTTAGTGCACCTTGTTAAGATATATTTAAATAATAATATATTTAATTAAAGTATGGGTTATGTATGTGGATTAATAATTTATCAACATTGGGTTATTTTATTAGATTGGACCATATTATATGATCTACTTAATTAAGGCCCCAGATTCTTAATTAAGTATGGACTTAATAGGTAGAAGTACGTTAATTAGGATTTAATGGGAACCCTAATTGAACTAGTATATAAAGAGACCTTAGACTGTGATCCCCAACATACCAAAACAATAAGCAATCAATCTTCCTTGAATCCCATCTAGAGAAAAATCCCACTTAGAGCATTCAGAGTTTTGTTTGAGGAAGACAATAGCCATTTGGACCCATTATCAATTCAGAGTCAATTTGGAGTCATTATCAATTCGTCAATGGAATCTGGTATGTATATCTTCTTGACAATTTGGCATGAATGATCTTAGAGTTTATCAATTCAATATAGATTTAAAATAATTATGCTATCAAGTGGTATCAGAGCATGAATTTCATGTTGGATAGTTAGTTTTAGTATTTTCCGTTGGTATTGTTGATTAAATTTTGGTTTCGGTAAAGAATTTAAAGAATTTTAAAAAACAAGCGACCGACTTACTATAGCAACGCTGTAAATCTCACCAGCGTTAGGTTGGAAATCTCTGCAGTCATTTTTTTCTTCGGCAGTATGTGTTCTTGCAATCCGCGTTCTTGTCGATGGTATTTGGCATACCCATCACCGATTATGAATGATGTGCTAGTGGTGGATTAAAGTGATTTTTTTGTTGATTATTTTGATTGAATGTGGTTTCCTATTTTTGTCAAAATTGAGGATGTTCAGTTCAACATTCTTGACAAAAGTCCACCAATGTGATGAAATCCACTGAAAAGGGTTAAAGACCAACAGAAGGAGTTAGGTTTCTACTGCAAGTTTTGCCTATCAAGACTTTTGGTCAATGACTGACTGGAGTTACCGTTGGATGAAGGTATCGGTCAATTATCGATTAAAGTCTTGTCGGCGATTCTTGGTTTTAATTATCAGTTTTTTTTATTCTTTAATTCTTAACGGATGATTTTATGAATTCGATTTTAAATTTGATTAATAATGGAAAAGTTATCATTGTTTCTATTTTTTTTAACCAAAAAGTTATATTAATACTTAATTAATGAATATGAGTTTCTAAAACTCAATTGTGATTGATAGTTTTGGACATCAGTGGTTTTCTTTTTTTAAGGTTTTTTAAAAAATGATTGAATTCTATGAGTTTATTTTTTTAATAGTTTGATAATATTGAATTTGTCAACTATTTGGATTAATTGCCGATTGAATTTATTGCCCACATTTCTTAAGTTTTCTTGATTAATAATTTGGCGAAATTCTTGAAAAGGGTTCTTAGTTCTTGATTGATAAGTTTGTGAATTCAAATCTAAAATTTGATTGTTAATTTTGGTAATATTCACATGTTTATGTTGTTGTAATTGTATTATGTGTATGCAATTATTAAGTGAATATTGGTAAAGACTATTTGGTGTTCTTCCTCTTTTATTTTTGTACAATAATGTTATTATATTATTGTGTTTGATATTTTAGATTGAATTGGTAAAAAATGATATGTTACCAAAGTAGTCTCTATTATCTAGATCAATTTAATTATGAAATATAAAATGTGCATTTTCATGAATTTATGCGGATAATTATCGGTCCAAATGAACATAATTATTTAGCCAAATTGTAGTTATGAATGTGGTAATGAGCATGTGGCAATTATAAGGATTACTAATGTGGAAAATAGTTGGTCCAACGATAGACTATTTTTGGACTGAGTTTATTTTCAGTACTTTGATTACTACGTTGAGAGTACCATTTACAGTTTTTGTTTTTGCTCAAAGGCTAGACATCAATGTTGTGCTAGGCATATTGTTAAAGGGGTCTACCATATATGTGAAATTATTTTATTATATTTTAATTGTGAGCATATGTTTTGATGTTTATTGTTTCAATTAGTCTTACTCAAATATTCGGAAATCTAAGTTCAATCCCTAAGTTGAATGGATCGAATTTCAAGATTTGGAAGGAAAGTCTGGAGATACTTCTCGGGTGTATGGATTTGGATCTTGCATTAAGGACCGATAAACCTACTTCTATCGAGGAACTGCCGAATACGACTCATATAGAGAAATGGGAACAGTCATATCGCATGTGTCTGATGATCATTAGACACTCCATTCTAGAGTCTTTTTGGGGCTCTGTCATGGAAAGTGAAAATGCTAATAAGTTCCTAGCTCAAATTGATAAATATTTTGCTAAAAATGGAGGGAAAAAAAAGGAGAAGCAATTAATGTTTTGAGTTCTTTAACTTCTATGAAGTATAAGGGTAATGTGAACATAAGGGAGTATATTATAGAAATCTCCAATCTCATAGGTAAATTAAAGGCATTTGATATCGAGATAAATTTAGGTGCCAATAGATGCTCAGACGTCTTAGAACTAAAACATACAAATATTTTTGGTCCATTCCCTATGGCTTCTTGGAATGGACAACAACAATTTATCACGTTCATAGATGACTATTCAAGAAATGGGTAACAATCTTTGGACATTTTCAGATCTTTCAAAGCTAATGTTGAACTTTAACTTGGAAAGAAAATTCATGGCGGCGAATATTAAGGTAAATATGATGGATCAGGTGAACAACGTCCAAGGCCCTTTTCGAAATACCTAAAGGAATGTGGAATCGTCCCACAATACACTATGTGGTGCAAACCCATCATGAACGGTGTGGCGGAAAGACGAAATAGAACACTTAAGAATATGGTAAGAAGTATGATTAGTCATTCTTTTTTACCAGAATCTCTCTGGGGTGAGGCACTAAAGACTGTAGTATATATCCTTAATAGGATACCTAGTAAAGTAATAGTTAAAATCTATTACGAACCATGGACACGAAATAAGCCTAGTATTTGGCATCTTCACATATGGGGTTGCCAGCTGAGGCTAGGCCTTACAAGTCTAATGAAAGAAAATTGGACTCAAGAAATATTAACTGGTATTTTGTTGGGTATTCTAAGCGATCTTGGGGTTTCAAGTTTTATGATCCCACTTCTAGATTATTGTTTGAGCCAGGAAATATTAGATTCCTTAAGGATGTTGAGTTTGGGAAGGAGGAGATAACATAAGGCAAATTGTCTCAGCAAGCTAGTCACTGTGTTGTTCAACATGCCAAGAAGTTCCTACCGAGTTCCCCCGAAATAACAAGGTTGGTAGTAAGTAGGGAAGAGTGATAAAAAGTTGAGAAAAAGATGGCTTTTCCCAGATGAAATGCAAATTGGATTCATGTAACAAGAGAAAATTTTCCCATTTGGTTTCATTCGGCTCCTTTATAGAGATGGATAAATTCCTAAATGTAAGATGTAAACAAAAAAAAGAGGAATTAGTTTGTTTTCCTCATTTGGTTATAAATGATGTTCAAGCTCCAATTCCTGACTTCACTATTGAACCAATTATAGAAGAAGACAACACTAAAGTCTCCATTATTGAACTTGAGATTCAAACTCAACAAGCTCAAGAAGTGCCACTAAGGAAATCTACTAGAGAGAGAAGAAGTGCAATTCCAGATGATTATATTGTGTTTCTTCAAAAACATCAGGATGATGTGGGCATAATGGAAGATGATCCAATCAACTTCCAACAAGCTCTACAAAGTTCTAACTCTCAAAAGTAGATAAATACTATGGAAGAGGAAATAAAATCCATGAAAGACAATGACGTTTGGGAACTTGTTGAATTTCCATGATGAGTGAAACCTATAGGTTGTAAATGGATATTTAAAACCAAAAGGGATTCACATGGCAATATAAGGCTTGTCTTGTTGCAAAGGGTTTTACTCGAAAGGAAGGCATTGATTACAAAGAGACTTTCTCTTCAGTTTCATCGAAAGACTCATTTAGGGTAATCATAGCATTGGTAGCTCACTTTGATTTAGAGCTACACTAGATGGATGTAAAAACTGCATTTCTCATGGGAACATTGATGAGGCGATTTATATAGTGTAACCAAAAAACTTTGTGTATGGTAATTCAAAGTCTATGGTGTGCAAATTGAAGAAATCTATCTACAGTCTCAAGCAAGCCTTTCGTCAATGGTATCAAAAATTCCATAAAGTCATAACCTCCTTTGGTTTTTAGGTGATTATAGTGGAAGATTGTATATATCACAAGTTCAGTAGGAGTAAATCAATCTTTTTGGTGTTGGTTTAGGTTTATTGCATGACACTAAGAGTTTTCTCAAAAAAAAAAAATTGAGATGAAGGAACATGGTGATGCTTATTTTGTATTAGGAATTGAAATACTACGAGTTCGTTCTCAAGGTGTTTTGAGATTGTCACAAAAGAACTATATTTAAAAGATTTTGAATAGATTTGGCATGAAATATTGTGCACCAGGAGATACCCCGGTCGCTAAAGGAGATAAATTTCATTTAGGTAAATGCTCCAAAACCACACTCAAGACTAAGGAGATGCAAAAGGTTCCCTATGCATTGATTGGTGGAAGTCTAATGTACGCTCAAGAGTGTACGCGTCCAGATATTACGTTCATAATTGGAGTGTTAGGCAGATATTTGAGCAACCCGGGGATGGATCATTGGAAAGCACCCAAACGGATTCTGACGTATTTATAGAGAACAAAAGATTATATGCTCATTTATTGGAGATCAGAAGTTTTGGAGATCATTGAGTATTCTTATTTCGATTATGTAAGATGTCAAGACACTTTGCGATCCACTTCAGGTTATATCTTCATATTGGTTGAAAGAGCTTTATCCTGGAAAAGTGTTAAACAAACAATTATGGCTTCTTATACTATGGTTACAAATTTTATAGCATATTATGAGCATATTATGAGACATCTAATCATGGAATATGGTTGCGAAATTTTGTCACTAGGCTGCGGATAGTGGTTGGCATAGAAAGACCACTAAAATTATTTTGTGACAATAAGTCGGCAGTAATGTATTCCAACAACAACAGAAGCAATCCAAAGTCAAAACATGTAGACGTAAAGTTTTTAGTTGTTAAAGAAAGAGTTTAGAATGGTCAAATTTCGATAGAACATATAGAACCAAACTCTATGGTGGTAGATCCATTGACAAAAAGATTTAACACCTAAAGTTTTTCATGAGCATGTTGCTCACATGGGTGTTAGTCACTATTCTGATTCCATGGTTTAATGGGAGTTTGTTATTAAGGATGTTCTTTGACCTTAATTTGTTTATTTTCTATATAGAATAAAGTTGATGGTTTAAGTTCTATTATTTGAACTTGTTTATCATGCATGCGGTTTTGCAAATGCAGTTTAGCATAAAGTTGTAAGAATGAACTCATTAAGGAATTTGGACCAGTTGGAAACAGGCATGATCTAGATTACTTTGCATGTAGTTTCCATGTATCCATCTATACTTGATCTATGTCATTAAATGTATTGGAATTGGTGATGAAGGAAGGTTTTGTTACGAGGGTAGTGACAAAAGCCGTCTTGATTCTGTGCTAATACAGGAAATGGACCAGATTGAACTAGAATTCTATTATTGAAATAACCTGTTTATGCGCGCTTAAAGTTTATGTGGTTTAATTATATCAGGTACATACACATAACCAAAGTGGGAGATTGTTAAATATATTTAAATGATCATATATTTAATTAAAGTATGGGCAATGTATGTGGATTAATAATTTATCACATTAGGTTATTTTATTAGATTGTGTCATATTATGTGATCTAATTAATTAAGGCCCTAGATTCCTAATTGAATATAGACTTAATAGGTAGAAGCTCATTCCTAGTTAATTAGGGTTTAATGGTAACCCTAATTGAACTAGTATATAAAGAGACATGAGGTTATGGTCCCCAATATACCAAAACAATAAGCAATCAATCTTTTTTGAATTCCATCTAAAGAAAGATCTCACTTAGGGCATTTAGATTTTTGGTTGAGGAAGACAATAGCCATTTGGAGCCATTATCAATTCGGAGTCAATTTGGAGTCATTATCAATTCGCCAATTGTAGTACATATATATTCTTGATAATTTGGCATGAATGATCCTAAGGTTTATCTATTCGATATAGATATAAAGTAATTATGTTATCACACCTAACAATCTTCATTGAATAATTAAGTCAAATCTCATCAAGAATTGATTTTGTAAGTCTATCAAATTATTCTTAAAACCAAAGTGAAACATTTCTTAAATTCCTTCGTTTACATCTGTTGGGCTTGATAAGAGAAATATGGGCTGGAATAACATACTGCACTTGATCTTTGAGCTTGAAAAAACTCAGGCCCTATACGAATACCGGATACCACCTTGCTTATTCACACAAACACAAAACAATGTGTTGAAAGCACAATCTATGTGATGAGAGATCTCGACCATACACTTTGATGGCTAAGATTAGAACTTGGCACTTCTACTGATTGTAGACTTCGAATGTCTAAACTTTTCTTTTCTTTGTTGCAGAGAAAATAGAGAGAAAAGAAAAGAGAGAACCGGAGGGAGAGTTGCCGAAAATCGCAGGGGCGATGAGTCTTTAGTCGTCTAGGCGAAGGGATGTAAAGTTGGAGGTCATCTAGACTATAGGGGAAGAGTCGTCTAGACGATGAAGGATTTACTGAATATCATCTAGACAATGAGGCTCAAGGCGATGGTCGTCTACACGATAGGGGTGTCGAAGTAAACGATCGTTGGCTAAAAGCTACACGATCGGTGGATCAAAGGTACACGATAGAACAAGAAGATTTGGAAGAAGATGAACACGATGGTTTACGTGGTTCGGTCAAGAATAGTCTACGTCCATGGAGAACCTGACGGGAGTTTTTTATTAGGGAATATTACAAGATTGCTACAAGATAAGTCTCAAGCTTCTTGATCACTCTGTACAACTTTTCTCTCTTGCTCTTTACAATTAGTTACACAGTGTATTTAAAGGTAACTTGAATGTAACAAATTTGTAACTACTTTGAAGTTATTTTCACCTTTTTGTATAACAACATCCCTTAATAACCTCACATCAATGGTCCATCTGATAATTATTGGCATGGAAAACTCGCATGCATTGTCGTCTTGTTTCTCTAATTTGATTTCATCTTTCAAGCTAACCTACATAAAAGTTACTCTCATTGGTGTGATGCTGAACCTACCACATTCTTATGTCTAAATTAGTACAAGATGTAGAAGTGTAAGACGATCGGGTTGGGTAAGATTTTTTTTTAAACCGACCTGATTTGATGTTAGTATTTGTTAGTATAAGCAGTAGGAGTGTGAGTGAGTCGGTTCATGTTAGATTCTATTTGTAACTGAGCCGACCAGACTTGGATCGATTTTATTCGGATGAACCCGACTCAGTTCATTTTGAGTTTGAAGTAGGCTAGGTTGAGTCAAGTGGATCTCAATTTTTTCTACTTCCAAGCCCAATTTGAACTTCGAGAGATCTTTTTTTTTCTTTTTTTTTCTATTTTGGGATTCGATTCGGTTCAATTTGATTTCATTTTACTTTTAATAAAAATTGGACTAAACTGGTTTGGTCCACCGATTTGGTTAAGATTTTTACACCCCTGGTAAGAAGTGTATAGTTTAGTTAAGCACAGAGAATAAGGTTAGGGTTTTCTTCTGAAAATTACTTACTTCTTCCTCTTGGGGATTGTTGAATGTAGCTATTTATAATGCCCTTTCTCCGACACTTATTTGTGGTTATGTGTAACGTCGATGAATCAGGATGGTTACAACGCTCGAGGTTGTAGGTTGCAAAGGTCAAGCTTGGTTTAGTTATTTCTTGATTAATATATTTTCTCCGACTAAGTGGATTAGCATGAAACTCGAGACTTTGACTTTTCTCTTTGAAGACATGCGTTTCTCCATGCTCTCACCCAATTTTCTTTAGATTTGGGCCTTTTCACAAATTTTAGGCCTTGCTTGGGGTAACCCTCAACAATATTAAATTAAAACAATATAGCTTAATTTATAACTTCATTTAATAAACCACTGAAAAAACTAAGCAATCAGTACTTGTTGATCTAGTTTTTCATTTTTTTTTATAAGCAATTATTTTATGTTTTTGCTGCCACTAAGGACATTAATGGATGTGCTTAAACAGTAAACAAAGGCACTGAAAATCAGAAAAAGTAGAATGGGAAATGCTCACATTGATTGAATGTGTGGGCAAAAGTCAATGTATATTTGTGCTTAGAATGCTTGCAAGAAACAACAAAGCAATATTGGGCACTGAGTTAAGCTGCTTTGTTTTAATTAGGATGGGCTTTTGAAGGACAACCCACTTTAAAGCTTGGCTGCAACTCCGTCCACAAATTTGTTTTCCCAACTTGACTCCAAATTAAGTTCATTAATATAACCTAAATTATAAGAATTTTTTTGCAGGGCATAATTCATTTTATTTATAACTATGTAATAAATGAAAATTATTGTTGGTTGACATTAATATGTAACATGGGGTGAAATTGAAAATTCATTATTTGAATTATTGATTTCTTTTTTCTCCCCTTTATTGAAAAGAATATTACCTTTTCCTTTTGTATTATCATTTATTCTGACATTAAATGCTCATTAAAAATCGCTTCTTGTAATAGATAACGAGTGCCTTATGATTATATTCTATTTTATTCGAGATAAATCATGACCATGTGAGAATTTTAAATTACTTTCTGCATTTACATTAATGGTCGCTTGAGTGAAGTTTAAAAGCAAAACCATACATATAAATTTAAACTTTGAAAGGAAATATTATATTGATATAGAAATAAGGAGCACTTATATCCATAACACTTCGTTGATAAATTTATAGTGATTTGCCTTATAAATTTATAAGGGAATTTGTTGATCCATCATTGATTTTCTATATGCTCTAAAGTCTAAACTCGTGCTCCTTTTCTTAAAATGATTTAAAATGAATTACGAATTACACTCTTACATGTATATACATGCATGCATGAAAGTGTGGTGAAAAAAATGCAAGCATATATACATGCCCTTTAAACCTTTTTCTTTAAAAAATATATATATGTACTCTCTTAAAATTGAAAGACAATTTACAATTTTGGACGATGTGTTATAGATGATTTTAGACCAAATGATATAATCGACATTTGAAGAAATTTATAAGCAAACAAACTAGAAAAATGGCAAGACTCGAGTTCAAAAACCACATCTCGAGAACTAGATGGACTTGAAGGAGAAGACCGAAATTTCCATGCTCGGCCTTGACCAAGTCTTGGCTCCCATTTTCGTAAATAGAGCATGTCTAATGCATTCCTCAGCCTAATCATATTTTGAAATCTTAATATGGCTATTGTAGGTCAGATTTTTCCTGTAAATACAATATTATGACTTTAAGAGAAGTAAACCAATTCTCACTCTCGTATTTTAAAACTTTCACACTATTTTACTCGCTGACTTAAGTAGTAAAGTGTATGTAGCAAACACTATACCGATATGTCACGTGAAGGTTTGACTATTTTCTTTAAAATTTGATGTCAACAAATGTGAATATAGAATACAAGAAATAAAAACTTAATAAGGAAATATTATTGTATATTTACAATAGAAAGCAAAAGAAAGAGGGGAAAAATAAATGTATGTCTTTTAAAATAGATGAATAAGTGGAGGCAGAGATATTTGAACCTACCTACTACTTTAAAAAATAATTGATAGATTAAGATTGTTAGATGATATAATATTAAATTTACATTAATCTATTAACTTAAGTTTTTAAGTCAATTGATGATTTAAGATGTTATCAGAGAGGTGATTTAGGGAGGCAATGTTATTTTCTCTCCAATTAACATTGATTTCCACTTGTTGGATATCTTCACCCATCGACTTTTAACAAAGATATATAAATATTTTTCTTTTAACACTATAGCCTATAGGGAAGTTTAAATCGGCCAAACTCAGTAGCTTAATAATAAATAAAGTTAAAAGATATATTTCATCGTATAATCTATATTATAATAGGTAGTTTAATCGTTATTAACGGACACAAGCACATAACAAGTTAGGTAGCTGCTTCCATGTGTGGACCAAACGTATCAAATAAAGGGCCACCAGAATAAGTACGAACTATTACATGTTTTACCATAAAATATCTTCTTTTTTTTTTTTTTCCCTCTTTTTAGTTTAGAGTAATATTGGAAAAATAATTGAAGAATAAATTTGTTGAATTATTTTTTAAGCTTAATATCCTCATACTACTTTACCCTTTATTTTGCCAGTATCAGTGTTGTTTGGACAGTTTAACTTCCTTTACGTAAAAAGGAAGAAATTAGAGAAATAATCATGATTAATTAATAATTAACGTTGCGCGGTATTAACTTGTGAAGAGGGTTAATTATACATTTTAGGAAGGCATATACTTTATAAAATTACATGTTTTAGTATAAAGAAGAATTAAAGGGGTGGGATGAGAAAATGTAATTAGAAAAGATTAAAAAGAATAGAAATCGATGGTGATCAGGAAGACACTTTAGAATTAGGTTAAATTATCAAAAAAAATACATTATGGAATTTTTTTTTTATCGTACCTCTAAATTACACTTTGAAAAATTTTATTTTTAACTCTCGAAGTTTGATATATTTTTTTTCTTCAAAATATCGCTGAAGGTTTTTGCCATTAGTTATGGGCGAAAATGTTTGTGTATGCTTATGTATTATGTATTGTTTTGATGAACAAATCTAAACACATGTGAGAGAAATAAATTTGGGAGTTAAGGTTAGTGAAAATTCTAAATGAAAGAACAAAAAGTTAGGACTTGAGATTGATAGGAGGAAGAAGAAAACTTGTAATGATGGCTCATATATGCGAGCCATGTACATGTATTTTTTTTCATGTATGTATTTAGATTTGTTCATATAAGTAGATACGAAGTTTTCATCTATAAATTTAACGGTCAAAAGTTTACAAGTATTACTTTGAAACAAAATCTAAGTTTGAACGTTAAAATGAAATTTTTCTAAGTCAAGAGTGTAATTGAAACCAACATCATAATTTAGAGATATTTTTTTATGAGGGTAATTATTTTAAATGACAAAGCTGTTGGAAATATTTTCAAATATAACAAAATGTCACTGTCTATCAATGATAAAAAGTGATAGACACTAATAGACATCTATTAATAATAAATACTGATAAGCACTGACAAATAATGATAGACATCTATTAGTATCACTGATAGATGTCAATGACACTATTAGATGTCTATTAGTGACTATCGATGTCGATCATTGATAGATATTGACATTTTATTATATTTGTAAATAAATTGGTTCATTTCCTGAATATAATCAATCTTTGGAGTATATAGGAATGATTTTAAATATAAAATATAGAAGAGAGGGGGAAATTCACATGATTCAAAAAGGGAGGAAAAAAATTAAAAAGAAACAATTATTTTAATTATTTGGCATATTCTCTCTCATTGGAATGGATCTAATTCTTTCTTTTTTTTTTTTTTTTTTGATTTCTTAATCATTATGAATTTATTGTTCCAATTGAATTTAAGTGATTAATGATGGTAGTAGGTAATTAAATAATTGCTTATATGAATGCACGTAAATTTTCGATGATTGACTATTTGATTTAATTAATTTGTGTATATTTGTAATATTTTAATTATCTCCTTAGACCTTTTAAATTCACATGTTAGTGAGTTGTCATGTAGGGATCTACCATACTCTACCATTAAGGTAGACTTTAAAGTACAAATCAGAGATGATAGAAAAAACCTGTTGACTCTTATAGGCCTTATCAAAAGATGGAAAAAGAAAAAAAAAATGATAAATTTAAAGGGTTGATTATTGAGTTCTTGATAACTAAGGATTTATGCCAAAAATACTGAGTCTCTAAACTAATTCATGTCGCAATCATTTTTATAGTAGGATTGACTCCGTTACATTTAATTTTTCAAAAGTAATATATAGGATATTAAATCACTTTCACATATAACTTTAGGTTTACAAAAACACTAACATAATTGCTTTAGATTTCCATTAATAAATTTGGAGTAAATATATTTTTAACAAATAAATTAATTGGGAATTTTAAAAGCCAATAAATAATCTGAGAGTGAAGGGAGCATGAAATCCGGTTGTTAAGGAATGGAAGTTACACCGGCGTAGGCCCCTGCCGGACGGGGACTTAACCACCTCGAACGTTATCAAAATTCAGCTCCCCAATTCTGACCAGGGAAGAGGAGTAGACCAATCAATACAGTAGCTAAGCACAAATGGTAATTTCGACATTTCCACTGTCATGGAAAATTTCCATATGGACTATCCTCTCCTCAAGGGGGTTTGAACACGTTGGAGATGCTTCAACCTAATCTCGCTTAGTATTACTATTTTCTTACGAAACTACCTCTTGTGATCAGCGTCACCAAAAAAATTTCGATCTTCCACTGACAGCAGTCAATATTGGTCTAAACATTTGCCCTGATACCAAAATTGTGTAGCCTAAGTGCTCTTAAGGAGTAATCCTCTAAAAATCAAGATTGTGAATATTTTATTAGAATCAAAAGTTATTGAATACAAGAGAAGAATCCTTTATCTATAGAGAACTAAATGTAAGATAGTATTCTAAGATGATAAATAAAAGGAAACTAAAAACTAATTATGAAACTAAAATGTAATTAATCAAAAATTAATGAAGATTAGTTTGAATTTACTAAATTATCCTAATCCTATTGCATCATTCTCTCAATCTGAATTGGTGCATCATGTGCAAAGAAAGCAATGAAAATATAGAGCGCCCCTTCATCCAATGTAGATTGGCCAAATTTGTTTGGAACAGGCAACAAAATCTTCCAGGAACAGTCTTAAATCCACTTACTGACATCATTTCTCTTTGTACTAGTCTATGTGGTATAAGTATGACATCAAAGAGAAACATTATTATCTTTAACACTACTATCGCGACTTGTTAGACAATCTGAATGGAAATAAACAATTGTAACTTTAATGAGAATTACGACAATAATCTGAGTATTTGGGTGACCATTTGCTCCATGGTTGGTTGTTGGCCTTATCGCTCTAATCTTTTTAAGGGTTACAACTCATTTTCTATTTCTCTCAATTTGGTTGCTTTTATGTATGAAGAAGTCTTGACTCAAATACCTCAGTTTTTTGTTTGTTTATAACTAACTTTGTGAATAGTCAGCTGGTATACTCTATATAATACCACTGATTTTAAATTCAAAACAAAAAGTTATCATCATTTTCCTTAGTTTTCTATAAACAACAAAATCTGTACGCAATCTTCATCAGTAAAAGACTTCAGATCTTCCCGTGGATGTAGGTAATCTTGTCGAACCATGTAAACACTATGTCTCCATCTTCTTTCCTTATCTTTCTTATTCATACGAGTGTTTTCTTTATTGCAAATTGCGCGCCATTCAATTATCTTTCAAATCGCATCGAGTAATTTGAATATCGAGTCAATCGTGCATCGATTCTTCGCTATCAAGTAGCTTCGAGTACATCGTTTTTACCTTCGAGTCGCACCGAGTATTATTCAAGAACCGTTGAGTATGATCGAGTATTAGTTCTATTCTCATCAAGTTCCATTGAGGATTTAACAGAGACTTGTCAGACGAAGAAGGGAATTCTCATCGAGGATTGAGTAGGAAGACGTCGAGCAACGAGTTCCGAGTATTGAGGATTTGGTAGAATATTTATAAGTTATTTCTTCATCTTTCCAGCATTGATCTTGAGTATTTGGGCCTTATGAAAAGTGGTCAGCCCAACAATTTGTGGTATCAAAGCTTTTAAATATCATCAAGGTCAACATTTTTGAAGCATCAAGACTCGATACTCGATCAGATTAGAAATGGCTGTTGCAAGGTATGAGGTTGAGAAGTTTGATGGGAAGGGTGATTTTAGCCTATGGAAGGCCAAAATCAAAGTCATTCTTGGACAACAGAGAGCATACAAGGCCCTTTTGGACCAATCAACTCTGCCATCCACTATATCAACACGAGAAAGAGAAGACATGGAGCTTACAGCATATGAAACTTTGGTTTTGAATCTCAGTGACAGTATTTTGAAGCAATTAACTGATTAAGACACGGCCTACAAGATGTGAGTCAAGCTGGAAGGTCTTTTTGCAACCAAGGATCTCCCTAACAAGATGTATCTAAGGGAGAAGTTCTTCACGTTCAAGATGGATTCTGCCAAGCCTCTTTCAGATAATTTGGATGAGTTCAAGAGGAAAGTCTCAGAGTTCAAGAGCCTTGGTGAGAAAATTAGCGACGAGAATGAGGCTTTTGTGCTATTAAACTTTTTACCCGAAGCCTATAAGGAGGTGAAGAATGTCTTGATGGTAGAGAATTAGTTACCACTAATGCCATCATTTCAGCATTAAGAACAAGAAAGTTAGAGATTCAGTCAGTCAAGAAGGAGCAACCTAGGAACAAGCATAACCAGTGTAAGGGGAATAAAAACCAATCAGGTGAAGAGCACAAACTTAAGACCAAGCTGAGATGCAACTACTGCAAGAAGAAAGGTTACTTGATGAGAGATTGCTAAACCAAGAAAAAGAGAAGAATCAGAAAGGAAAACAACCAAAAGCTTCAATGGTTAAAGGTTCACTTTTATTCTGATGCCTTAGCCTCCACCAGAAATCAAACCAACCAAATTAGTCCTCTTGGGAAACATGACTGGGTACTTGACTTCGATTGTACCTATCATATGACATCTTTCAGACTTTGGTTTAATACTTACAAGGAAGTAGATAGAGAATCTGTGTACATGGGAAACAATGAAGCCTGCAAGATCAAAGGGGTTGGTTCAGTATCCTTGAAGCTAAAGGATGGATCTATCAAGCTTCAAAGAAATGTGAGACATGTACCTTTGCTCATATCTCTAGGCATGTTGGACTCTATTGGGTGCGAATGCAGAGGAAAAGGTGGAGTTCTTGAGGTGATCAAGGATTCTAAGGTTGTTTTGGTTGGTGAGAAGGTCAATGACCTTTACATTGTGAGAGAAGTAGAGATGATGACAACTGTCTACACGGTTTCAACAGTAAACTTAACAGAGGCTGACTTGTGGCATAAAAGACTATCCCATATTCGTGAAAAAGGGATGCAAGCACTGTCCAAGCAAGGAATTCTATCCAAAGGTATCAGTGAGCACCTTTCCTTTTGTGAACACTGCATTTTAGGTAAAGCAACCAGGCAAAGTTTCACAAAATCTCAGCACACCATCAAAGGAACATTGAATTAGGTCCATTCTGACCTATGGGAACCATCTTCTACACCAAGCCTTAGTGGCACAAGGTATTTTCTGACCTTTATAGATGACTTTTCTAGGAAGAGTTGGATATACTTTCTTAAAACCAAGGACCAAGTTCTTGGGAAGTTTAAAGAATCGAAAACCATGATAGAAAATCAAACATTTAAAAGGTTAAAATACTTTAGAACCGATAATGGGTTTGAGTTTTGCAATGAACACTTTGATAAATTTTGTAGTGAGAATGGTATAACTAGGCATAGAACAATGAGGTATACACCTCGACAAAATGGGATTGCTGAGAGGTTAAATAGAACCATAATGGAAAGGGATAGGTGTTTTCTCTCTGATGCTATCTTAGGGGAAAATTATTGGGCAGAAGCTGTAGCTTATATAGTGTATACCTTGAATAAGTGCCCTCATACATCTTTAGAGTTGCTTACTTCTGAGGAAAAGTGGACTGATCATCCTTCTAATCTAGATAACCTCAAGGACTTTGGATGTGTAGGGTTTGTAAACCAAAATAAGGAAAAGTTAAAGGTCGGAGCAATCAAGTGCATGTTTGTAGGCTTACAGAGGGTGTCAATGGGTTAATGTGGCATCTGGTTGAGAGAAAGTTCATAATGAGCAGAGACGTCACCTTTATGGAAGAGGAGATGTTTATGCAAAAGGAGAAAAAGGTTGAGGATGAAGAAGAGTCATCCAACACAGGAATTGAGGTAGAGTTACCAACTGAGTAGCCAATTGAGTCTAACCAACGTAGTGACACAGGAGAAACTGAGGAAGATATAGGGGAACATAAGGAGACAACATGTGAGCAACCTGATTTAAGCTAGTATGTCTTAGCTAGGGATAGACAAAGGAGGAGAACTATCACATCTTCAGCTAGATATATTGAAATGAATTATATGAATCTGGTTTTAAATGTTGTGGTAGCCTCTACTAACCAAGAACCAACTACCTTTGAGGAAGCAACAAGTTATGCTAGTGCAAGGGATTGGATTGAAGTAATGAATGAGGAGATGCATTCACTAAAAGTGAATGACACGTGGTCTTTAATTCCTCTACCAAAGGGTTATAAACCTGTTGCCTCTAAATGGATTTTCAAACTTAAAGAAGGAGTATCCTGTGATCAAAAGCCTAGGTATGAAGCTAGATTGGTTACAAAGGGGTTACTCAAAGGGAAAGAATAAACTATTCTGAGATTTTCTCTTCTATTGTCAAACAGACTTCCATAAGACTTCTTCTATCCCTAGTTGCTCAAAATAATCTAGAATTATATCAACTAGATGTCAAAACTGCCTATCTTCATGAACATCTAAAGGAGATAATCTGTATGACGCAATCTAGAGGATTTGAAGTAAAAGGAAAAGAAAATCTCTTTTGCTTACTCAATAAGTCTATATATAGGTTAAAACAATCATCTAGGTATTGGTATAAGAGATTCAATGACTATATTTCTAGCATCAGGTTCAAAAGTAATTTATTTGACATATGTGTTTATGTAAATACAGGTTCTTACAAGGACAAAGTTTACCTACTCATATATATAGGTGACATGTTGTTGGCAGGTAGGTCCAAAGGAGATCTAACATATGTTAAAAATATCTTAAAAAGAGAGTTTGATATGAAGGACTTAGGAGAAGCAAGCAAGGTCCTAGGAATAGAAATTCAAAGGAACAAAGAGGAGTCTATTCTAATCAGTCCAATTATTGTGAGAAGATCCTTAAAATGTTCAACATGAATGATGCTAAACCTGTGAGCTTACCTATTGCTCAGCACTTTAAGCTTTCCTCAACTACCTAAGGATTCTGACCAAGAACATCAGAAACGGATGAATGTCATACCCTATAGTCAAGTAGTCAGAATCTTAATGTATTTAATGATTTCTACCCGACCTAATCTCTCATATTCAGCTAGCTTAGTTAATAGATATATGTCCAATCCTGGTAAGAGACACTGGGAGGCTACTAATGGATCCTAAGGTACCTGGTTTGGTCTAAACCTCAAAATTAGTCTACCAAAGGTCAGCTAAACTAAATCTAGAGCTTTATGGATATGTGAATGCTCACTATGCTAGTGATTTGGACAAAAGAAGGTCTTTAACAGGTTACTTTTTCCTTTTTGGTCCTAATCTAATAAGTTGGAAAGCATCACTACAGCCTATAGTAGCTTTATCTATAACGGAAGCTGAATATATGGCTTTAATAGAAGCAATCAAAGAGGTATTGTGGCTCAAAGGATTGTTGAAAGACTTTGGAATAGATCAAACAGTAGTGAAACTCTACTATGACAACTAAAGTACTATCCATTTGTCCCGAAATCCATAATTCCACACTAGAACTAAGCACATTGATATCAAGTATCATTTCATTAGAGATAAAATTGAGACAGGGGAGATATAAATTTTAAAGGTTCATACTTCAGACAATGCAGCTGACATGTTAACAAAACCTTTTTCAAAGCTTAAATTGTTTAAATGTTTAGAATAGATTGGCTTTGAGCTTCCAGACACAAAGTAGACAAACCGGTCAGAATCAGGAAAATCAGAAGACTGCAAGGCATTAGAGTTAAAGTGGAGAATTTGAACAAGCTTTGACTCAAATACTTCAGTTTTTTGTTTGTTTATAATTAACG
Source organism: Benincasa hispida (assembly GCF_027475165.1). Lineage (NCBI taxonomy): Eukaryota > Viridiplantae > Streptophyta > Magnoliopsida > Cucurbitales > Cucurbitaceae > Benincasa > Benincasa hispida. The sequence continues at coordinate 54,290,271 of NC_143485.1, forward strand.
TTGAAAATGGTTAGCTGGTATACTCTATAAATACCACTGATTTTAAATTCAAAACAGAGAGTTATCATCATTTTCCTAAGTTTTTTGTAAACAACAAAATCTATATGCAATCTTCATCAGTAAAAGAATTCAGATCTTCCCGTGGACGTAGGCAATCTTATCGAACCACGTAAATACCGTGTCTCCATCTTCTTGTCTTATCTTTCTTGTTCATATGAGTGTTTTCTTTACTACATATTACGCGCCATTCAATTATCTTTCAAATCGCATCGAGTAATATGAATATCGAGTCAATCATGCATCGATTCTTTGCTATCGAGTAGCTTTGAGTACATCGTTTTCAACTTCGAGTCGCACTAAGTATCGTTCAAGAACCGTCAAGTACGATCGAGTATTAGTTCTGTTGTCATCAAGTTCCATCAAGGATTTAATAGAGACTCGTCAGACAAAGAAGGGAATTCTCATCGAGGATCGAGTAGGAAGACGTCGAGCATCGAGTTTCAAGTATCGAGGATTTGGCAGAATATTTATGAGTCATTTCTTCATCTTTCCAGCGTTGATCTTGAGTATTTGGGCTTTGAGAAGAGTGGTCAGCCCATCAATGTAATTTTCAGCTTTTCTTTGGGCTTTCCTCTAGCCCTGATGCTTCTTTTGTACCTCAAATTTTATTATCTAATGATATGTGTATCAAAATATGATGAGGATGCTACGAATGTGTCAACTTAGTTAAGATATTCTGATACACCTACTAATCTACATTGTATCTTTATAAAAAAGCCAATAAATTTTATTGATCAAATATCAAATTAAGAAATACCTTAAATATCGTAACATCACGGTGAAAACACTCTATACATATATGAGAATAGTTGGATCTGAGATGACACATGCCCCTCATGGCCCCTTCTTTAATCCCCCTCTAATCTCTACATTACAAGTCATTGTTGAAGCAAAAGAACACTTGAACCCATGATGATGAAGGAAACATATCTTAAACAATAAAGCGTTTTAAAGCTTAGTAATTGTCTTTATCGCATAAGTTTTTTGTTCAATCGATAATTTAAGATGATATCAAAACAATTGAATCCAGAAAGAATTCGTGTTTAACCTGTGCAATGTTATCTTCTCTAATTAATGTTGAGTGAATTACGCAGCTTTATCGTGGTTGAGGAAATGGAAAAGGAAAGAAAGCGTTATACAAAATTAAGTTATGGGGGTGGGCTCTCTAGATTTTAATGGAAAAGCTGCGCAAAGGTGATGTTTTGTAGGTACGGCCGTCTGTGTTCTCATTCTGACCAAACCATTTTTCTATTAAAAATAAATTACAAGTTTAAAATTTCAAAAAGGTGTTTTTTTCTTCAAAGAAAGATATTTATAAATAAAAAGATTAGTAGATGCATGAAATATTTTATCTAAGTTGATATATTATTTACACTTTCATCGTATCTAGACTTGGAAGTAATTTTTGGCTTCCCTTTAGGTAAACTTTCAATGTTATTAAGATATTGGGGTTGAACTTTTAATTTAGTGTCTAATTAAATTTATAAACTTTAAATTGTATGTTGAATAACTATCTAAACTTTTAATTATGTTGTATATAATAAGTCTCTTGAATATTTTTTTTTCTATAAAATTAATTGAAAATTAAATAGATATAAAGTTGAAGTTTATGTCTAACAAAATTCTAAACTCTCAATTTTATGTTTAGTAGATACATGAATTTAAAAAATATATATCAAAATAGTCGATGACCTATTGGAGATACAAATTGAAAATTTTAGATCTTGTTTGGTAACAATTTAATTTCTTTTAAGTTTTCTATTTTTGAAATTTATGTTTGTTTCCTCTCATTTTTTGTTGTAGTTTTCATCTTTTTTTTTTTCCTTTTTTAAAATATAAATTTATAGTCAAATTTTAAAAACAAAACAAGTTTTTGAAAGTCACTTTTTTTTAATTTTCAAAATTTGGGCTTGGTTCTTTTAAGTAGAAAGCAGAAAATTATAATAAAACATAAAGACTTACATATTTGCGATTTAAACTCCATAAAATAACCAAACGATTATCTAAGAGCCTTGAGATTTATTGGACATGAAATTGAAAATAGGATTCTATTACATGGTTCTTAAAGTTTAGGAACTTCATGGACGTAACATAAAAAAATTGAAGAGGCGTTTGGGGCACTGAGTTGAGTTATAAAATCTGAAGTTAATATGTTAGAGTTAGTAAGTTTGTATTCGAAATGAAAAGTTATAAGATGAAATTCTTCGATAAATGTACAATATAGAAATATAGAGAAAGATGAAGTTACTCGACAAATGTGCAAACTTCACTATTGGAGTTGAGTTATTTGACACTCCATTGGATCGTTTTTAGAGTTCATGAATATAATAAACACAAAATTGAAAGTTAAAAAATTCATCTTTAAATTAAAAATTAAGACATTTATTAAGCAAATAGGCATAGACATGAAAATTAAAAAAATAAACATAAAAATTAAAAAGAAAAAAGAAAAAAACAAATGATCTGTCTCTTATTCTTGTGTGTTGTCTCTGCAGTCCTTATTTACTGTCACACTACAACTTCCACTCGTCTTCCCAACTGTTTCTCTCTGAAACCCTTTCATTTCTCTCTCTTAATTCTAACCATTTTTCACCATTACTCCTCACACCCACTTCTGAACCCTTTTTTTCCCTTCTTTATAAAACCCAACTTTTCAATCATCAAAATCTCTGACCCTCTTCTCTCTCTCTCTGCATTTTCCCCCATAACTCTAAGAGAAAAAGAAAAGGGCCCTAATTCTCTCTTCTATTCATCTCTTCACCATAATCAATCATCAGAAAATTTAAAAATCAAAAATCAAAAATCAAAGGTGGTAGTTTAAATGGAATCTTGAGTACTGAAACTCAGGGGAAAAGCGTTAGAACGTTTTAGTTTTCGTGTCTTGGTTTTTGTGTTTCTTAAAAACTCAAGTTGTCGGTGTCTGTTGTTTTGTCCCCAATCATCCTTCTCCACCTCCTTATGTTCTTTTTTTCAGTTGCTGTTATTTACTACGTTAACCTCTTTGTCTATTTTGGCCTTGTTTTCCTCATTCTGTTTCAAAACCTCTCCCTTAGCTTATTGTCAACGCCAACTATCTTTAATTGTCTTCCCAACTTCAAAGAAAGAGAGCAAAAAAGAGGGTTTTATTTAAGGGTTTCTTCAAGTGCTGATTATTTGTTGAAGCCTTTATTCACATTGCATGGCAACCAATACTAAGCTTCACTCTCTCACCTCCCATCTCAATTCAACAAGGTGAAGTTTCAATATCATTTTTCTACTAAATTATTTTCTTCTCGCAACATTCTTTATATGCATGTATATATATATATATATATATATATATTTTTGTGTGAAGATATTTGAGTTAAGTTCAGATTGGTTTGGTTTATCAAATTAAAATGAGTATTAAACTTTGGAAGAAAGTCATTTACTGCCCCCATCTTCACTCTTGCTTCCTTTTTTTTTTTTTTTTTTTAACTAAAAATGAGACTCTTACTTGATAACTAGTATGTGAGAAATATACAACCAAGCTAAAAAAAAAAAAAAAAAAAAGGTCAAAATGAATTTAGTTCGACAATAATAAGTATGATTTTTTTTTTCCTAAAAGGTTGAAGATTCGCTATCTTATATTGTGCAGTTATTGTACTTGAGAAAATTGCAAAAAAGCAAATATCTTTCAAACAATATGATAGGAATGGTATTAGAGGGAAATTAAGGATATATTAGTAATTAGCTAAATAGTTGGTAAAAGTTTGTTATAAATACAATAAGTAGGGAAGGAGGAAGAGGAGGTTTGAGAGTGATCTCAAGAGATACAGAAGATTAAAAACCTTAAATTATTTGGTTTATCTTATAATTTCGTCGGTAGTTATATCCCGATATATTTAGGTCCTATCACAATGAAAAGACCAACAAGGTTTGAATAAGATTTCACTGCTTGTTTTTTAAACGAAAAGCCTTCATCGATCCAATTTTCTTAATTTAATGTTCTATACTTTATTTAGCTAACTCATTGTGGATTGGGACAGAAATTTACCTGGAGAGGAAAATCAATTTTATATATATATAACAAGAAAATTCAAATCTTACAACTTTTTTGGGAGTGCATTAAATTTTACACTCTGCATGTTAAATATATTAATACCGTCATATAAATTTATTTTTCCTTAGAGTTCAGAATGTGCTGTATCAATATTAATGTGTAATTAATAAAAGTTCCCATATCATTAGTTTTGAGCCTTTAATTCCTCTCAGCAAAATTGAACTTTCCCTTGAATTTCATAATGGGTTTGTAGATTTTAGGAAGCTAAGAATACTGAGGAAGGAAGAGATGTTTGGAGGACATGGTTTTGAAGATCATCATGAGGATCTACTACTAGAGATGACACAGAAAAACTTTGAAGCTGAACTGGAAAAATTTGGAGAAGATGAGTTCGAGAGTAGATCGGTGACCGACGCCATGGAAGCTTCTTTGGGAGAGGAACATTGTGTTCTTAATCAGAGAAATAAGAGGAAGCGTTACCATCGCCATACTCAGCTTCAAATCCAGGAAATGGAAGCGTGAGTATCTTCTTCTTTCTTCTCTCTTTATTAATTAAGGCTTGCTGACAACTTTAGAATAATTAGAATAATTTTGTTTCGTTTTAGTTTGAGGGGTAGAATTCGAATCTTCAAATCTTTTACTTCGACGTATTTGCCAAATATTCTCAATTGATTAAAATCACTTTTGCTATTATTTTTAGTATAAATGGGAGTAAAAAAATTTGAATCACGGATTTCTTGGTCCTCAACCACTACAAATCCTACTTGAACTAAGCTCTCTTGGCCATCGTTAAGTATTATTGGTGCTTAATTAAGTTTAAAATTTTAGCTGTCTAAGAGAATGTTATGTATTAAAAATGTTTCAAAATTTTCTAAAATTTTAAATTTACTTTTAAAATTGAAAATTAAAAAAAAAAAATTAATTGGTCCATTTTAAAATTCGTGATCTATAAAACATAAAATAGATAATTTGGGCACGATTTGATAACACTTTAATTATTTTTAATAAAAAAATTAGGCTTATATTCTCTCAATTTTTTTTTTGAGAAAAGTTTAGGTGTTGCTTTGGTTACACCTATATTTGTGCAGCTTCCAAATAGTTGTCTAATAAAAATTTGTCATGTGATAAATATATTTTTAAAAATTAATTAAAATAAAATTGTGGATAAAAGATAGGGATGCATGGAGACCTCACCTCATTATTATTATTATTATCATCATCTTTGAGCTTTTCACCGTCCTTAAAAGAAATCTTTTTTGAAAAAAAAAAACAAAATTTCAATTTCTTATTACTATTTTCTTTATTTCAAATTTTTTCTTGGTTTAGTTTAAATAAAAAAAAATAAAAATAGTACAAAAAAATTAAGTAATATTTATAAACTTATTATTTAAAAAAAAATGGTTAGGAAATGATTTCTTATAAAACTTTTGATTTTTTCTCAAAAAGAAAGTCAAAGATCTATTATTATCCACGTGAAGTAAAAAGAAGAATGCTGTCACAATTATTATATAGATATTATTATTTTTAGATCACATTTATTGAACCATAATGAAAATTAACGTAATCGTAATAAAATTTTATTAATTGACCAATTGTAATGAATTTAGATCGCAAATGCAATAGAATTGATTTTGATTGCATTTACTTAAAATTATGAATTTTGTCAAATTTACTATTATCGCCACCTCTACCTCTATCTCTGAGAGTCGAGCAGTAATGGTAACAGTAAAAATGTCAAAATTGATAATTTTCAACTGTAACAATAACCTTAATGATAGCTGTAACAGTAAGTATAACAATAACGGTAACGATAAGACGTAATTTTCAAATGCGATTAGATTGAGTACTATTTATTCATTAATTAGATTTTGTCATTTCATAACCGATTTGAATGTGGGTCCATAACAAAAAGTAATAAAGTGGAGCTCACTTTTTTTTATTTCCATTGATCTATTACGTTTTTAGTGGGGTAAACGTAGCCTTAAATCAATATGAACATAACTCATTTAGATTCATATGATATCGACTAAAAGATTAGAGATTCGAATGAGTACGGGTAAATGTTATCCAACCATGTAAAATGTTTTTTTTTTTCATTTGTTTGTTTTAGGTAAATGTTTGTGTGTATGCACAATAGGTTTTATATGAGATTTAATTTAAAGATAGGGTGGGAACAATGGTTTCAGGTTCTTTAAGGAGTGTCCACATCCAGATGACAAGCAAAGAAAGCAGCTGAGCCATGAGTTAGGACTCGAACCCCTCCAAGTCAAGTTCTGGTTTCAAAACAAGCGCACCCAAATCAAGGTCTCATTCACTCATAACTCCTTTCATTACCAATTCATTCTAATCATCATTATTTTACTATTATCCAACCCCTTCTATCCTATTTTAAAAATATATATATTCTTATTCTTAAGATTTGGATTTAATTTCTATTTCATCACTAGATTTCAAAAGATGTAATATTACATTTTTAATCCTAAATTTTAAATTTAATTTATATTTGATTCATAAGTTTCAAAATGTTAACATTTTTATGTTTAACTTTTAAGTTTTGCTTAAATTTAGTCCTACAATTTCAAAAATACTGTTGACTTTGATTTTTTTTAATGAATACTCACTTTTAGTCTTTAGTATCATTTTTTATTAACTAATTTAAAATAATTAAAATACTTATGATTAAAAGTTGTTTTCAAATATAGGAAAACGAGCCTAACTTATTTACAAATATAGCAAAATGTCACTGTCTATCAGCGTCTATCCTCGTAGACAGACGCATTTTGCTACATTTGAAAATATTTCTAACAATTTTATCATTTAAAATAATTACCTTATGATTAAATTAATTTTCTTTAATTTCCTGAAATTAGTTTAAAATTTTCACAATATAATTATTTTAGATTAAATAATTGAAAGGTAATCCGAAATATAAAAGTTAGCATTAGTAAGAATTATGGGATAAAAATTATAAAATATTGAAAATGAGGAGCCAAATCGAAACTAAATTCAAAACTCAATAGACTATTTTGAAACTCATTTAAGTATTTGAATTTTTGGGATTTTTTAAAAATAGAAAAATAAAAGAAACTATTTACACAAAATAGTAAAATTTAATCAAGTCTATCATTGATACTATATGATAGACGCCCATAGAAATATATCCGTGTTCATCAGTATTTTTTTTGCTATTTAGATAAATAATTTGATATTTTTCTACCTATAAAAATTTCACTTGATTTTTTTTTCCTTCATATTTTCTCAGAAAAATGGATGAAAGTTGTTTTTTTTTAATGCAAATTGAAAATGGAATTTATTTCAGACGAACCTTATAATTAATAACACTGCAAATTAATATTTATTTTCCCCTGCACCGACAGTTCATTCTGTCTCTGCGTCTTATCCATTGTTATAAAAACACTTCCATAAACCCACCATTCCTTTCTCATCCTTCATCCTCGCAATTAATAAATTTTAATTCTATTTAGTTTCTGTATTCAATTTTTTATACAACTTTGTCCCATTGATATGATTTCGCTGGAAAAAAAAAAAAGAAGAAGCTCAGTACAAATAATTTCCTATCTGCTCCCAAATAAATAATTTCTTTCTCATCTAAAACGTGTATATATATATATATATATATATACCTACTTTTAAATATTATCTCCTTTTTTTTTTCCTTTTTTTTTTTAACTTGTTGAAACTCACCATGTGATGAACAACAATAAAAAGTTTTGTATGCCCTAGGAAAATATTTCCCTCCAAGTTTCACTAAACTATGATTTCTCATATACCTAAAAAAGGAGAAAATAATTGGTTGGTTTTCTAAGCTTCCAAATATTACAAGTTTACTCTAGAGGTTTGAATTTTTTGTTTCGATTCAATCCTAAGACTTCAAGATTTACACTCTTTAATCTCGACTTGTTTTACAAAATACTCACTTTTAATTTTTAGTGTTAATGTCTACTAATTAATTTAAAAGAGTTAAAAGAGTTAAAAGAGTTATAATTAATCAATTTTCACTCTTTTTTCTATTATTATAGAAATTAGTTTTTAAGTTTCACTTCATAATTTCTTTTAAATTAATTAATAGGCATTAAGGCCGAAGAAGAAAGTGAATATTTAAGGAAAAATCATTATTAAAAGTATAAATTTTGAATTTATAGACCAAATTGAGATAAAACTAAAACCTAAGGTTATAATTATAACGTTTTGAAATATATAGATGAAAAGAAAATTAAACACAAAACCTAGGGACCAAAAAGATGTTTTTCCTACTTTAGATCTAAATTAATTAACACAACATTACTTTTGAAGGTTGGATTGCACCTTAAGGCTACCTTTTGATTAATTAATGAATTCAAAATTTGAAGGTTGGATTGCACCACATAAATCATTAATTAATGATTAATTAATGATTTATGTGGAATTAATGAATGAATAAATTAAGCACTAATATTTGTAAAGTTTGAAAAAATACATGTAGGCTCAACAAGAACGGACTGAGAATGCAATATTGAAATCTCAAAACGAGAAACTAAGAGCAGAAAACATGAGGTACAAGGAAGCTCTAAGCAACACAAGTTGCCGAAATTGTGGAGGTCCTGCTGCTCTTGGAGAGATGTCCTTTGATGCCCAACATTTGAGAATTGACAATGCACATTTAAGAGATGAGGTAATTAATTATAATGAACTACATAAATCTCTGTATTGTTTACGTTTGTTTTGATTGTGGTTTTGTTAATGTAAAACTGTTACAGATAGAGAGATTAAACAGTAGTAGCAAATATGGTGGGAAGGCATGGGGTTCCCATTCTTCTCATATTGTTCCATGTGGAGGGCAGCTTGATCATCTTGGGGTTGGAAGATCATCATTAAATTTAAAGCCGGGCCAACAGTTGAAAGCAGATGATCATAATTTGTTAGGGGAAATGTATGGATCAGTGGGAGATCAGACGATGACGTTAAAATCATCTGTGACTACTGAAATTGATAAGCCAGTAATTGTTGAGCTTGCAGTTTCAGCCATGGAAGAAGTGTGTAAAATGGCTCAAGCAGGTGAGCCATTGTGGGTTACTGGTGAAAACTCCATGGAAATGCTGAATGAAGATGAGTACTTGAGGACTTATTCTACAAGAATTGGCCCTAGAATTGTGGGACTAAGCTTTGAAGCTTCAAGGCAAACTTCCATTCTTGCTTTTAATCATCTAAAACTTGTCCACATTCTCATGGACGTGGTGAGTTTCACTTAATTACCTTTTTACTCACCAGTTAAAAACTATTGTAGTAAGTTCAAATTATAAGTTTAAACTAATATTATATATTCTTATTGGACATAAAATTAATTTTTTTTTTTTTTAATATGGTGACATATTTCAGAATCAATGGTCAACCGTATTTTGCGAGATTGTTTCAAGAGCATCGACACTGGAAGTCTTATCATCTGGAGTTGGTAATGACTATAATGGAGCTCTACAAATCGTACGTTCTCACCTTTTCTTAAAAAGACCCTATTTTTTATAATTTAAAAATTAAACAGACACAAATTGGGAAGTTGATGCAAATTAGTTTAATGGGTAATAATAATGGTAAGTTGGTTGTGGTTTGTGTGAAGATGACGGCAGAGTTGCAAGTAGCTTCTCCTTTGGTTCCGACTCGAGAAATTTACTTCGTAAGATACTGTAAGCAGCAGGCAGACAGAAGTTGGGCTGTGGTCGATGTTTCACTCGATTATTTACGCCCCACTCCTACTTCAAGGACTCGAAGAAGACCATCTGGTTGCTTAATCCAAGAACTTCCCAATGGTTACTCAAAGGTATATTCTTCATTTTTTTTTTTAAATCTTTATTTTTCATCATTAATCTTATAAATACTATTTTTCTTTCTTGAATACTTTATTTTATTTTGTTATCTACTTTTTTAAGAGTTTTTTTCAAAATACAAAGCTATATTTTCACCCAAAAAGAAAGTTACTATAACTTATTTTTATATTTTTAGAAATTTGGTTCATAATTCAAACGTTTACTAACAAAAGGTTGACTATAATTGAGTATTTGGTTTTTAGTTGTCTAATTTTTATTTTTATGCTTGTTTCATCCTCTTTTCATTATTGTGATTTGTTCATTTAAGAAATATTTGCTTTCTTTGTAAAATTTAAAAACAGAAACAAAAAATTAGAGCTATTTTTGTTAGGATAATTGCGATGAATAGCATCTTTAGAAATCATAACCAAGTGTATAATAACATTTTTTTAAAAAAAATTACAAATATAACAAAGTCTATCAGACATCTATCACTAATTGACTATCTAAATATTGTTATATTTGTAATTTTTTTATACTATGTTATATCTACTAATATTTTGGGTCTAATTGTTATATTTGCAATGGTTTTTTTTTTTTTTTTAGTTTTTAAAACTCAACGTGATTTTTCAAAACGTAGATATTATTAACTTTCTAACTGTTCTAAGTGCAAGAAGGTCAATCTAAATATGTTGAAATCTTGTTTGATAACTATTGAGCAGTTGCAAATATAGTAATCAAACTTAAAGTATTACCAGATATAGTACAATGCAAAAAAAATTGTAGATATAGAAAAATTTAGATAATCTATCAATGATAAACCATAACATTGGTAGGAGGCTATCAGTGGTAGGTCATATCGTTGGTAGAAGTCTATCAACGATAGATCGTATAATTGATAGATTTTGCTATATTTGCATTTTTTTAAAAAAATGTTGCTATACACTTAGGGGTTGTGCCATTGTTTTGGAGACTAGAATGTAATGGGGATTACCGAAAATATGAGGGGTGTTGGAATGAGTGAGAAATCAAGGGTGGAACGGAAATGAGATTGTGAAGCGTGAAAACGGTACGAAAGAGGGTTTGATTGAAAACTTTGGAAATAGAATGAGTTTAGTATTATAAATTGGATACAAAATGCTCAATCTAAATATGGATTTTATATTACATTACATTACAAACTCATTCTATGATGGCCCCTAAACAATTCATTAGTTATTATTACTAAAAATGATATTTATTGCAATTACCTAGTTTTTAATTTAATTTTACTTCATTATTTCTATTTATAAGATTCAATTGTTTTGTTGTCTATCTTTATATGGGCTGTTTTTTTTTTTAAAAAAAAAAAAAAACAGGTTTTGAAAGTTTCTTTAAGTTGCTTTTTGTTTTTTTTTTTTTTTAATCTAGCTACGAATTCCAATTATGGAAACCATTAGAAGAATTATGAAAAAAGCAAATCATATTTTCAAAAATCAAACGGATCTTAATCAATCTTCAAAAGCGAAACATTAAGGCGTTGTTTGTTAATTAATTTGTTTTTTGTTTTTTTATCTTACGATAATTGAATTTTTAGCCAAATTTTAAAAGAAAAATAAATTTTAAAAAATAATTTTTTTTTTCTAAATTTTGGCTTGGATTGGTTTTTTTTTTTTCTGCAAAGGTATTGTAACTAAAATATGGGGCGAAGGAATTGAACCTCAGAACTCGAAGTCGATAGTATAAACATTATGCCAGTGGAGCTACGATTTTATTGGTTTGGCTTGGTTTTTTTAAATCATTAGTAAAAAGTAGATAATTAAGAAAAAAAAAATTGGAGATGACAGTATAGACTTAATTTTGAAAAAAAAAAAATCAAATGATTACTAAACGGAGTCTAAATAGCTACCAAATACACATCAATTTCTAAGTGTAATTACAAAAATATTAAAATGAGATGATTTGATTATAGGTGACATGGGTGGAACATGTAGAAGTGGATGATCGAGCAGTACACAATTTGTACAAACGAGTGGTGACATGTGGTCTTGCCTTCGGCGCGAAACGATGGATGGCTACTCTCGATCGACAATGCCAACGCCTAACCAACTCCTCATCTACCAATATTCCTGCACTAGACATATGCGGTAAATTAAAAAAAAAAAAAAAAAATTTAATCAACACATTTTTTGTTTCAATTTTCTAAATTAGGGAATTAAAATTAGTAATATAATGATTGAATTTTGCAATAATTTTGTGAAGTGGTAACAGGGCAAGAGGGGAGGAAGAGCGTAATGAAGTTAGCAGAGAGAATGGTGAGGAGTTTCTGCAGTGGCGTTGGGGCTGCTACTGCACAAAACTGGACCACATTATCCACCATTGATTCCGACGATGTTCGTGTCATGGCGAGAAAGAGCCTCGACGATCCAGGTCGACCTCCTGGAATTGTTCTCAATGCAGCAACTTCTTTCTGGATTCCAATTCTCCCTAATAGGGTTTTCCATTTCCTCCGAGACGAAAACACCCGCAATCAGGTTTTTAATTTCAGGTCCTTGTTTGATAACTATATTGTTTTCGAAATTTTACTTAGAATTTAAACGTGAAATTTACAGCAAAGAGATGAATTTGTGAGCTCAATGACGAAATATTTGTTTTGGCAGTGGGATATACTTTCAAACGGTGGGTTAGTTCAAGAAATGGCTCGAATTGGCAACGATCGAAACCCAGGAAACTGTGTGTCATTACTTCGTGTTCATGTAAGTGCTTGTTATTCAACATTTTCCCCTCCTCCTCCTCAAACTCACACAATTAATTTCACATTAAATTCACAGAGTGCAAATTCAAGTCAAAGCAACATGTTGATACTACAAGAGAGCCGCAGCGACGACATCACCGGTTCCTACATAATCTACGCCCCAGTCGACACCGTCGCCATGAACGTGGTTTTAAGCGGCGGTGACCCTGATTACGTGGCTCTCTTGCCATCTGGATTCGCCATTCTCCCTGATGGGCCGCCCATTGGGCCTGATGGGCCTCCAGCAATTCTCGAATTCGGGTCCGGTGGTTCCTTGTTGACCGTTGCTTTTCAGATATTAGTGGACTCGGTTCCAACTGCCAAATTATCTCTTGGGTCGGTGGCGACGGTGAACAGCCTCATCAAGTGCACGGTGGAGCGGATTAGAGCTGCACTCATGTGTGACCAACCCATGAATTAATTATATTTTTCATAGACACTATTTTATGTTTTTCCTTTTTTCTTTAATTAATTTCAAAAGAGTGAGCTATATAAAGAAATTAAACAGAGTAGAAGGGAGGAAGAGGAGTCAAAAACGAACCTTGTGTTATCCTACGCCTTGTGAATTGGTGGGTGTTGTTTTGTTTGTCTGAAATGACTAACCAAACCAAATGCACCAAAATTCACATTACTTGCAAGGCTTGTAATGGTAATGGGTTCGGACATTGACTTCTCATATGCCAAATTTTTAGTAATAAATTCAAGTATGGTCATCATTAATTTTCAGGACCTCTCTCTCTCTATATATATATTTAATATATGGAGTGAGGAATCAAAACTAGATTTCAAAATAGTTCAAATTTATGTCATTCGAATTACGCCAGGTGTTTCATAAAATTTTGTTAATTTAATTTATTGCTTTAAGATGATGTATGTTTTCGCTAGTTAATGGCCAATTATGAACGTAATTTAATTGAAAGTCTTTCCTTTCCTAGGGTTATCGAAACTAGATACCTTATGAGAAAAAAATATTAATTGTATTTGACTTATTCAATGATTACATGTTTGCTATTTGCATTCAATTAATTAAATTTGTTGACCCGTATGGTGAAATCGAAATCCCACTAAGACAGTTTCTCGTTGAATTTTCTCCCTCGCATATTTAGATGATTTTAACTCAGTTAGACGTATGGTTCTTCTGTCTCTAAATAAATGGAATGCTAGTATATTTGCGGTACTTAATTAAATAAAGGGTTTGATTACATAAATAATAATTAGACCTAAAATAATACAAATGTAGCTATTATTAATTCTTATCATTGATAGTTGCTATCAGTGATAGCTTTCAATTTAAGAAATATTAATGCAACCTTAAAATAGTAACACTTGAAATATTACCTTTCAATTTGCTATCAATTTTCAATGGCTATCATTGATATACTTTGATCGATAATTTTTCAATTTGCTATCAATTTTCAATGGCAATCAATTTAAGAAAGTTCTATCACCGTTATCACTAATATCATAATTTTTTTAAATAATGTTATTTTAATAATTATTAACAAAAATAATGTTGGATGGATAATATTGACAAAAATAGATTTTTAAATCATGTAGAACTAAATCATGTACCTGTTACATGAGTCCTATGTTCTGGCACACGCAGAATACCAATGTGGAAGTCATGCAACGTTGACCAAGGTAATCGTGAATTGGGTCCACAATTACCTTAAGTCGTGGACTAGGTACACAAATTAGTGGTCCCTTAAACGTCGCAATCCCTTCCTCTTCCCCCTATCCGAGACCTTTTTCTCCTTTCTTCCTCTCCACTACCATCGTTCGCCAAATCCGTCGTCGTCCGCCGTCTTCATGATTACCTTTTTCTCCTCTCTTGTTGTTGCCGCCGTGAGCCAAGATCTACCACCCATTGTCTCCAATCTTTGTCTTCATCCGCCTTGGGTAAAGTTTTTCTTTTTTTTTTTTCCCAATATATATATATATGTTTATAAAAATCAAAATTGCTTCATATATCTATCATTTTGTTTTCATTTAGGCTGATTTAAATGTATAATTCATGGATATATTATTTTGTTTTTATTTGGGTTGATTTAAATGTATAGTTTATGGATCTTAGATTTGGGTTGATTTAAATGTATAATCTTGAGATCTTATATGTTGAACTTAAATTGGATTTTTTTGGGCTATTTTTTGGGATGATTTTGTTGGGCTATTTGTTGGGTCGATTTAAGAAAATATTTGGAATTTCTTAAAAAGGAAAAAAATAATATCTTTTTGTCATATTAACATATTTTTTGTCAACTATAACAGTTCAAAAAACCATAACAAATATGTCGATGCGTCCTGAAGATTTAATCATTCATATTCATGAATCTGAAAATGATGGAGACAATGATATTGATGTTGAACTTGATGAATTATTTGGAAAAGATAGAAGTGGGGAACATGATCTTAAGTTGGTACCGTCAAATATGTTCACCCAAATAGATTGGAAAATTACTAATTCAACATGTGAACGAGGGTCAACTTTGAAGGAAAGAAGTATATGTGTAGATAATTCTAGTTTAATACAGAAAGGAATATTATTTAATACTAAAGAAGATTTACAACTTACTGTAAAAAAAAATTACTAGAACACTATGAGATTATTGTAGTGGAATCAAATCAAGATATTTGGTATGTGAGATGCAAACAGTGGAAGGATGGTTGTGATTGGAGGTTATCGACATGTCGGCATAAAACTCATGGGATGTTCGAAATCACCAAACTTGAAGGGGAACACTCATATTTGTATTTAAAATTGACATAGAATCATTCACAGTTTGATTCAAATTTTATGATTATCAAAATCTAATATTTGGTTAGAGGTGATCCTGGGATACCTGTGGTCCTACTCCAAGAAGTAATTAAAAAACAATATGCCTATAATGTTAATTATAGACGGGTGTGGCAAGCCAAGAGAAAAACATTGATTACTACTGTGTTTGGTGATTGAGAGAAATCATACTCAGAGTTTCCATATTGGTTGAGTACTCTTGTTCACTACAATCCAGGAATACGATCAGATTGTTATTTCCTTCCGTCTGATGTGCCAGGTACGACTATTTTTGGTCGAATTTTCTGGTCCTTCGGTCCTACAAGAGAAGAGTTCAAATATTGTAGACCACTAATCCAGATCGATGAAACTCATCTCTATTGAAAGTGTAAGGAAAAATTATTGACCGTCTTATCTATGATACAAACGGGCATATATTTCCTCTTGCTTTTGCTATTGTTGAAGGTGAAATTTTGTCTAGTTGGTCATGATTTTTATGGGCATTGCATGAATATGTTACCCAAATAGATGGTATTTGCTTGATTTCTGATAGACATAAGGGCATTCTTGCTACAATTAATAATGAGAAAATTGGTTGGAGTGAACCTAGAGCGTACCATCGATATTATCTTTGCCATGTTGCCAATATTATGAAATATAAATCAAAGCAACTAAAAGATTCAGTGTTTAAGGCAGGAAATCAAAACCAAAGGCACAAGTTCATTAGGTACATGAAAGAATTGAAACAATTGAACCCTGAATGCCTTGAATATTTTTCTGATATTGACTTGAAAAAATGGACCCAATCACATGACAGTGGGTACCGCTATGGGTAGATGACAAGCAATGCACCTGAATGCATAAATGCTATTTTCAAAGGTGCTAGAATATTACCAATTACTTCTTTGGTTAGGCTAATATTTTATCGCACAATACTATATTTTGAGCGTCGAAGACAAGAGATTAGTGAAGCACTCGACTGTAGAGACATATAAAAGGAACATAGCGCAAGATCAGAGGCTCGTGCCTTGTCGTCTATTTCTTTCCCTACATCTGCTTGTGATTTTGACTTGGATTCACCTCCATATTTTTATTAATAGAGTCTCCACATGTATTGCCTCACTAACACCCCCACTCTTCAAATAAAACTTCACATCTACGAAGTGAGACTTAGCTTCTGAAAATGGATTAGAGTCTACTTCAAATTTCCTAATCCCATTTTGATTGAACTTGAAATATTGATGTAGTGTTGATGTTATGACCCCATTTCCATGAATCCATGACATCCCAATAGCAGCTTATAGTTAGTTTTCGAGTCTATGACTGTTAGGATCTACTAGCATGTAACGGAAGCAAACAAAATCAATAAGCACTCTAATTATATTTAATTTGAGATCTAAAAGCATGCTTAAATAGAAACTTCAGAAGAGGGTTTCTAAACTACATACCTTAGATGAATTTCCCCAATTCCAAGCTGCTCTTCACGTGGTTTCAGCTCCAATTCAACAGTGAACTACAGAGATCTTTTCTACTATTCTTAGCCTTGAATTTGAGTGGCGGAACTTCAAATTGAAGTAAATTTATGAAGGAAAAAAAATTTGAAGATGATGAATAAACTTTTCTACAGAAACTAATTTCAATAGCAAAAAACCTTACACCTTCTATCAAAATGAAGAGTTTTATTCAACTCAGATCATGAAGATAATTGGCTAAGTGGTGATTTAAGGAGGAAACACCTTCTTTTTGTCAAAATTGGGATGTTTTCCACTTTCTCAGTTTCAGTTTTTTTTGTAAATCTCAATTAATTCAAAATTAATCAAAATCAAAATCATAAGTTCAAATTCTTAAATTTGAAATAAAATGAGAAATTAATTTAATTTTAATTAATTAAATAATAATTCAATATCAATTAAATTAATCACACACCTAATTTAAAAAGCTATTTGTAATACATAGTAGAATAAGAGAAAAAAATCTAAAAATATACATCTTTAAAATATTTGCAAATATGGATGAGTTGACTAGTCAATCTTGATTTTTTTTTTAATTTCTAATTTCGCACTCTCTTGTCTTATCTTGTAGTACACTTTTTTTTAGTCATTTTATTTTCTTTCTCTTCTTCGATTTTTGGTTCTTCCCTCATTTTTTCATTTTTCATTTTATTTTCTTTCTCAGTTTTTGTTTCTTCCTTTTTTTTATATTTTATTCTTCCCTTTAATCGACAAAAAGACAAAACAAAGAAGACTATCTTGATTTTCAATTACCTTATAAATTTCTTGTAATCTTCTGAAGCATTGAACACTTAAGATTGAGCTTCCATCCTCTTGAGAACTTGAAGTTGGAGAAGTTGATGCATAGAAGGCTCCCCTCTTGTTTGCACTGTACTTTTTTGCTCCATGTAACTTTCTTCGAATTAGGGCAAGAAGTTGTAGTCTTCATCATGCTTTCCCTAATCCCATTCTCCTTCTTCATTAAATATTACATTTCGACTCAGGATTGTCTTTCCTGTATTTAGATTGCAGAGCTTGTAGCCTTTGGTAATTGAGTCATAACCGATGAAGATGTATTTCTCAGTTTTTTCATCCAACTTGTTTCTCTTTTCATCTACTATATGCACATGAGCAATGCTTCCAAAGACTCTGAGATGGGAAATCCCAGGTTTCCTTCCACTCCATGCTTCTTGTGGCATTTTTCTAGATATACTTATTGTTGGAGATCGGTTAGATAGGTAGACTATACATGCTACTGCTTCTGCCCAAAACTCCTTTGGTAGTTTTTTGCTTTTAAGCATACTTCTTGCTCTGTTCAAAATTGTTTCGTTCCTTCTTTCTATCACTCTATTTTGTTGAGGGGATCTCAGCACGGTCAAGGGTTGATGAATTCCGTGATCTTCACAATATTTTTGGAATTCATTTGATGTGAATTCTTCTCCATGATCAGATCTCATGGCCTTGATCACCAGACCACTTTATTTCTCAACAAGGGATTTAAACTTCTTGAAGTTCTCGAATACCTCTGATTTATGCTTTAAGAAATATACCCATGTTTTTCTCGGAAGAACATCAATGAAGAGAAGGAAATAGTTAATCTTACCAAGTGAGCTTGGCTTAATCTGTCCACACACATCTGTATGTATGAGTTCCAAAGACCTTTGATCTCTTGAGTTTGACTCCTTTGGGAAACTTTTCTTGAACTGTTTACCAAGTAGACATCCTTCGCACACTTGATCAAAACGGCTTATGGAAGGCAGCCCTCTCACCATGCTCTTCTTGGAGAGTGACTCTAATCCCTCAAAATTGAGATGCTCGTATCAAAGATGCATCGATGCCAAAGCCAAGATGCATCTTTGTAACAGATCTTGAGGCATTTTGCGACGTCATTTTGAATGTTAAGTATAAACATTCTATTTTTGGTCATTAGTACCTTAGTAATCAAATTACTTGCATTATCTCTTATAAAAAGGTTATTGTCTTTTAATCGAATGTCATATCCTTTCTCTAGGAGTTGGCCTAGGCTCAAGATATTACTCTTCATATTTGGCACGTAATAATCATTTAAATAAATTGGTGATCACCATTCTTCAATCAGATGAGAATGTTACCTCTTCTTTTTACTTATACCTTGAATTCATCTCCAAAGGCTACATTGCCACTCACTAATTCATCAAGTTCCACGAACATGCTTCTTTCTCCACACATATGGTTGTTTGCCCTAGTGTCCAGGTACCATGCATTATTTTTGTTCCATACATCATTCGTGTAAGCCATTAATAAAGTGCCACATTCTTGACTTCTTTCTAATGTAGTTCACTTTCTCTTCAACTTTATTGCTTTTGGGAGCTCTGCATTTGGATGCATAATGCCCAAAATTCTGACAATTATAACATTTAATGTTTGATTTATCATACCTTGATCTTGAGTTGCCTTGTCCACAATCTTTTGTTGAGTTTCTTGATCCTCTTTGGGAGTTATTATTGTTGTCTTCATAGAGCCTCCAACCACATCCTTGTCCTTGTCCATGACCTTTTCCTCATCCTCGATGCCCACCATGTTCTCGTTCTTGTTCACTTCTATTATTCGAACTAATTGCTCCACTAGTCGAATCAATTCGCAACTTGAGCAATTGATCGATGATTCCTTCCTTCTTCTTTTTCTTTTCTTCATATGCTTGTAACGAACCCATGAGTTGCTCAATGGTCATGACCTCCAAGTCTTTTGTCTCTTCGATTATGGCGATAATATGTTCAAATTTTGGATCTAATGATCTTAATATTTTCTCCATGATTTTAACATCATCAATATTTGTACCATTTCTTTTAAGTTGATTGGTGATAGTTAAGACTCTAGAAAAAGAGTCCGAGATAGGTTCCCCTTTTTTCATATGCAAAGTTTCAAACTCAGCTTTTAAAGTTTGAAGACGTACCTTTTTAACTGGATCCACTCCTTTGTATGATGTTTAAAGCTTCTCCCATGCTTCTTTTGCCATTTTTCCTTCCAAAGTCTTTTCAAAAGGATCATCATCTAATCCTTGATAGATTAAATAGAAAGCCTTCTTGTCACTCTTTCTTGAGTCTCTCTAACTATCCCTTTGTGCTTGAGAAAGACCACCATCATTCCCCGATTTGATGTATCCTTTCTCTACGATCTCCCACACATCTTGTGAGCCAAGGAGAGCCTTCATCTTGAAACTCCAATTATCATAATTGCTCTTGTTGAGCATAGGAACTTGGAATGGAACCATGCTATTGCTTGCCATCTTTTTGAAAAGAGTCTTTAGGCTCTAATACACTTTGTTGGAAAGAAATTTTGGAGGTTGGAGGAAATGTGAAGAGAGAATTGAGAAAGAGGCTACTTGTGTTATTGAGCATTTCTAATTTTTTGGCTTGATACAAATGTTAAGACATACATCCTATTTATACTAGTTGGCTCACCTAAATCTATGGCTAGGATTTTGCCAACACATTCATGATCTAATGGTTACAAATGTTTATCTAGACTATTCTCTATGATTACTTACTTTTCTCATACTTTCTAAATAATCCTACAAAATGTTCTAATATTTCCTACATGTAATTTCTCTAGAATATTCTAATGTTTGATATTTCTAAAACTTAGGCTTTTGTTTGGGCTAGGCCCAATTACTTTTAACCCAAAATCAAGTTTACATTTCAACAAACTCCACAAACATTTAAAGTTGGTGGACCAAACAATGAATTGGATATATTATATAAACTCAACTCAACTCATATTGGTGAGCTAAACACTCCTTTAGTTCTAATTTGAACCGCTCTTCTCTCTCCCGTCTCCTCTCTCCTATATTCAAGTTCACCATTTACTTTTAGCAACAAAATAATTAAATATATATATATATATATATATTTTTCCCAAAGCACACCCTTAACGTTGAGGTTGTTCACCCACGTTCTCTCATTAATATCACCCTTTCCTTTTGTGGTACCACCTTCCCAAATCAATCATTTTCTTCCTTTCAACTTCTCTCTCTTTCCCTTCTTTCTCTATGGACACAACCTCCATCACTGGCCCTGGCTTCAAGCTCTGCTTTTTTTCCCCTAAATGGAAGGCAAAATCTCCATGATTTAGGAACAAACCCATAGTAATTCATAAATTGGAAACAAAGAAAACTCACTTACTCCAATACACTTACACTTACACTTCCAGTAAAACCCAAACAAGGCTTCAAATCTCTCTCTAACTCTTATGATTAACAAAAATGTTACAGAGAAATTTAATCACTTAGGCTCCAAACTCAATTCTTTGTATAAACAAACCTACTCCTCACTTTTCTTAAAAGGAAAAAAAAATGAAATAACACCATTAAAGTTCCTCACAAAGCTTCAATAACTCCACCAAGCTAAGGTATGGCACACACCAAATTTCTAAACATAAAGTTCTAATTATGGTTTGAAGGCTCAATTTTTCTTCTCCCACGATTTCTCCTCTTAGATATATTTCTCCTTCTTTTTGTGTTTAATTACTATTACTATTATTAAGCGTACATTTGCGAATGCTTTTGGAAAGATACAAATTATTATAGAAAAATGGTAATAGCTTTTTGCGTTGGTAAAATGCAAAATAATTTATAAAACATGTTTAAGAAAATTATCCTATTAAGTTTTAGATTCTCCTAAAATCGTAGGATTTTTAATGGATATTTAATTTTTAATTTTATACTTTAAAAATAAGATTTATTTTATATATACATCTATTTCTTACCTAATCAAATCTATTTTATGATTTTTATGAATTAAATGCATCAATTTTTTTTTTAAAAAAATATATCATATTGATTTTTTTTTTAAAAAAAAATAAAGATGATCTATGACAAACAAAGTATTATTTTTCTAAACAATTATTTAAAAATTTAAATTATAAAAAAATAGAAAAATTATTTAGAAGTCTATTTTGAGTTGTTATATTCTAAAATAACATTTTGTATATTTATTTACAAATACTATAACCTACTTTTTCAAGTTTAAGTTGAAATTTGTCCAACACCAATTTATTTCTTTCTAGGAGCACAATTGTCGGCATTTATTTCAAAAGCTACAACTACCCCAAACTAAACCTTAATTTTCTTCTCCACGTATAACACTCTCTCTCTAACAACCCACCAATTTTATTTTTTTTTTATTTTTAATTTCCTTCCAAATTTCACATTTGAATTTTTAATTTCTTACATTTTATATTGTTATTAATTAAATATTTTTACCAAAGAAAAATTTAGTTGGTTTGTAGAGTTATGTGTATGAATTGATACTATGTATGAATATAGAATTAGGTACAAGTTTAGTGAAGATTTTTGCTTACCTATGATGACGTATTTTCTTGAAGAATTATTTTATAGATCTTTTTGATATTTTAGGGAATTTACTCAAGTCGCTAGAGTCATTATGTAAAGTTTGATAGTGATATATTATTCACAACGTTTAATCTTAACATTAATTTCATCGGGCACAAACTCCAATAGACTATTGTGACCATTTTTTTTTTTCTATCGTCTCGTCCCTAATCAATTTTGATTTCAATTTCATTCATTTTAGCTGTTGAAAATTTACAACTGAGGGTTTTGAAATTAATTAAATTTAAAATTTGTCTAATTTCACCACACAAATGAACTATTATGCTTTGTTATTCAATAATTGTGGGACTCATTCTGGACAAGATAGTCAATATCACTTCAGTTTTTAATTAGGCGAACCATTTACACACTCATTAGTGGAGGAGATGCGTTGAATAATTAGATAAGATTTGTGTAAGATATAAACCTGGAAAACAATTAAAACATGTTTAAATAAGATAATGAACTCCAAAAGAAAAAATGCTTAAAAAAATTTCCAAAAGAAAAAAGATAATAAATATATTACCTATTGTGAATTTGAGAAGCACAACGTGTATGACGACAACACAGATATGGAGAAAATATAATATAATATTAATATATAATAAATAAATATAATAAAATAAAATAAATAAATAACAAAAATTAAATAAAATAACAAATAATGGATTTCTCCACTTTCTCCAATCTTTTTGGATCGATCATCAATATGTGTGTGGTCTTTCAAAACCCACCAAATGCCACTATTTATAGGCAATTTGGTAAGTAGGACCAATTACAAGGACAGTAATAATGCGTAATCTTGAGACATATGGACAACACATTGGGTAATGGATAAGTGAAATTGGCCATTGGACACTAATAATGGATATCCACATTAGATCTAATTTAGCATATTTATAATACTCCCCGTTATATACCCCTTATATATGAAATATATCTCGTTAAAACCTTACTAGGAAAAAAAGTCCTAGTGAAGGAAAAAGAGTACATATTTCATATAATCTAATACTCTTAAAAAGTATATTTATTCCCCCTCATGGAAACATCACTTGAGATCTTTGAGTCGCCATATTCCAATATTCACCAGTTTTTCAAAGATTACAGTAAGTAATATCTTTATAAATAAGTCTGCCAGGTTATCTTTCGAACAAATTTGTTGTATAATGATGTCATCAATTTCTTCAAGATCAAGAATGTAGAAAAGCTTCAGTGAAATATGTTTTATTCTATCTCTTTTAATATAGTCTCCTTTGATTTGAGATATGCATGCTGTGTTGTCTTCATATAATATCGTTGGAAGATTTTTATTGGAAGATAAGACATATGTACCACGAATGTGATGAGTCATTGATCTTAGCCATATACATTCTCGACTATCCTCGTGAATTACAAGAATTTCAGCATGATTTGAGGACGTGCCTGTTATGGTCTGTTTCACCAATCATCATAATATAGTAGTTCCTTCACATGTGAACAGATAACCTATTTGAGATTTAGCTTTGTGTGGATCAGATAAATATCCAGAATCTACATAACCAAATAGATCAAATTTCGATTTATTTGAATAAAACAAACCCATGTCGATCGTTCCTCGGAGATAATAGAGTATATGCTTAATTCCATTCCAATATCTTTTTGTTGGAGAAGAACTATATCTTGCTAATAAATTTACTGAAAATGCAATATCTTATCTTGTATTATTAGCAAGATACATAAGTGCACCAATTGTACTAAGATATGGTATTTTAGGACCAAGAAGTTCTTCATTATCATCTCAAGGTCGAAATATATCTTTCTTCACATCTAGTAAACGAACTTCCATTGAAATGTTCAATTGATGTGTTTTGTCCATATAAAATTTTTTCAAAACTTTTCCTTTAAGCTGATTGATGAACAAATATCTCTTCTGCTAAATGCTCAATTTTTAAACCAAAATAAAATTTTATTTTTCCGAGACCTTTCATCTCAAATTTTTTCTTAAGATATTCTATTGCCTTTGAAAGGTCTTTAGAAGTCCCAATTATATTTAAGTCATCAACATATATAGTTATAATAGCAAATTCTGACTATGTTTATAAAAACACACATGGACATATTGGATTGTTTTAATCCTTCTTTCAACAAATATCCACTCAGGTGATTGTACCACATTCGTCCCGATTGTTTCAATCCATATAGCAATCTCTGTAACTTTATTGAATACAATTCTTGAGAATTTGATTTATATGTTCCATATACCTTAAACCTTCTAGGATTCTCATATAAATATCATTATCAAGAGATCCATATAAATATGTTGTAACTACATTCATAAGATGCATATCCAGACTTTCATACACAATCAGACCAATTAAATATCTTAGCATAATTGCGCCCACCACCAGATAATATGTCTCTATTGGGTTTTATACCCTAAAACTCGTTGATAGTAAATGTTATTAATTGATCATCATCAATAAAGAGTCATAGATGTTAATTCAATAAATGTTATTGTTTATGTTGTTTGTCTATTTTGTCTTAATAACCCTAAATCCAATAAACCAACATCTAAGACTGGCTTACGAGTCTTGAACTATATCTGGAGACATACAAGGATCAATGTTCAAGATACAGCCTAAAGTATCTATAGTATAGGAATAAGGTTGGGTACCTTATCTTGGTAACATTATGGATACAACCTACTTTGTATTTGATACAAACGTAATGATCCAATGCGTTCGTGTAGTTGATATGCGAGTTGGGGTATCCTATGCAATGAGTTTGCATAAGACCAGACCGCGAAATAGTAACCACTAGATGTAATACTGTTAACTAGCTAGATTCCTATTTCAAAAGGATGTCCTAGGAAACTTAGCCTTAATTCTAAATATATTATGAACTCCTGTTCACAAGGGATTTCCCTTTGATTTGTATGGGTTAGGGTGGCTAGTTCACCAATCCAATATGCCTACCATTTTGAGAAGACTGAGTGGGGAGCTGAGAACATAATAATACAAGATGAAATTCACTCATTCCCATCTTAGGGGTAAGTAGATGAGTGTTTCTTTAAGTGGTGTCTCTGGGACTTGAACAAAGGACCCTTACCCTCTCATTATCCCGAGAGGGGTTTCTGTTTATTGGTTGGACCATAAACAAGTTGTTCATTAGAGGAGCATTGTTACTTAAGAAGTCAAGGGTAATCCAAGGGTAAAATGGCAATTTTACCTAGTTGGAGTTTCGAATACTCGTGAAGGACTAACTTGTTCTATATTCGTGGACATAGAAATATATCTGTAGTGAGAAGAGTGTAGTTGTGAGTCTTTAGTGGAGTGTACCCACAGTTAACGAATATTAATTAACTTGGTCAATGAGTTTAGCCAATTAATCTCATATCGTTGGAGCTTTTGATTTACAGGTCCACCAGATCCCCTTATTAGCTCACTAGAGGATATTTAAGAGGGATGATTTGAATTGTTCAAATTAATTTGAGGAAACTATATATTAATGTGATTAATATATAATTGATTATGGATATGATCTAAAATTTAAATTAAATTGGAAAGCAATATTTGAATAAGATTCAATTAATTAATTCAAGCGAATTAGATTCGCAAAGAATTAATTAATAGAGAGGTATTGCACATATACATATGATGTTTATGATAGTTAAATATATACATTAAATTGGATTTATTATTTAAATAGTCACTTAATTAATGTAAAAATTAAATTAATAAATGTTATTTAATTGTACTAAATTAATTAAATAAGTGTTAATTAATTAATTAATTGTGGAAAAAGGGAAATAGGAAAAGGGCTTGACCCTTCTCTATATAAAGACCAGCAGACAATACACAACACACAAGTGTTATTGTGCAAAACAAAATTTTAAGCCACAAAGAGAATCCTCTGTAATCTCCAAACGCCTTTTCTTCTTTCCCTCTCTCAATAGGTGGATACCATCTATCCTTTTGGAATCCTAGAGAATAACGAGGTTACTCTCATGGCTATGTTCGAGATTGTTCAAGAAATCGTTTGTGATCAAGATCGTAGGAGTAGCCATTTGTTGGAACTTCGAGAGGATCGTTCTTGGAACTTGGGAATCTACAAAGGTAAGAATGATTTTAATCTTTTCCCAAAACATGCTAATTTACATGTTTATATTTTTTTTTTAGTATAATGAATTTGTTTATGTAAAAATCAAATTGCAGGATGTAAGGTGTTCTCATAAAATGCTTCCACTATGGGATCCGATCCCCTTAATCTTCTCATAATCAATACCAAGTCTTTGTAAAAAAAACTTATGCAACTAGTCTTGCTTTATATCTAGTGAACTCATTATTTTCATTTCTTTTCCTCACAAATACCTATTTGTATCCTACAGATTTGGCACCTTCTGGTATGCAGATTATTGGTCCAAAAACCTGACTTTCTGAAAGTGAGTTTAATTCTCCTTCGATTGTTTCTTTCCACTGAAGCTAATATTTTCTATGTCGACATTCTTCAATAGATTTTGGTTCAAAATCATTAGTTTTAGATATATAATCAAAAGCAACATTATATGCAAAAATGTTATCAATAACTACATGAGTTCGGTTGCATCTTTTTCCTGTCATGACATAGTTTATCAAAATCTCATTATCATCTTTATGTATTCCACCCTCCTCATTAATCATGTCATGAATTTCTTCTTGACTATTAATTATTTTTCTTTTTTGAGGACTTTTATCTTTGGAACCCACTGGTCTACCATGCTCCTACATTGTTCCAGACTCATTGTCTTGGGATATCAATTTTTTATTGAACATTTGAAACTGGTATATGTGACTTAGTTACTTTCTTTGCATCTATAAATGCATTTGGTAACTGATTTGCTATATTTTGAAAATGAGTTATCTTCTGAACTTCAAGTTCACATTGATCTATACGGGGATCTAAATAAGACAATAACGATGCATTCCATGTAATTTCTTTATCTAACATCTTAATTCCTCCACCTAATGTTGAAAATTTTGTCTCATTAAAATGACAATTAGTAAATCATGCAGTAAATACATCACCCGTTAGGGGTTCAAGATATTTGATAATTGATGGGGAATCATATCCAATATATATTTCTAACCTCCTTTGAGGACTAATCTTAGTATATTGTAGTGGAGCAATTGGAACATATAATGCACATCCAATAATTCTCAAATGAGAAATCTTTGGCTCATAGCCATAAGCTAATTGTAATGATTAGTACTTATGATAAGATACTGGCCTAATGCATACAATTGAGGTCGATAATGAGCTTTGTGCTTCTTAACTCACTTCCAGACTCTTACAAAGATGTTAAGACAACTTTAAAGTATGGAAGAGATTCGATAACAACTGATATAATCATTTCAGCTCTAAAGATCAGAGAAATGGAGCTATTAACTAACAAAGAAGAGAAACTTAGTGCTGAGTTTTATTTGTTAAAGGCAAAACTAAGCAAAACAACAAAGAAAAGGCCAAGCAAAATTCCACCAAAGAAGGTAAAGAAAAATCCAAGATTATATGCAATTATTGCAAGAAGTTTGGGCATCTAATCAAGGATTGCAGAACTTTGAAATGGAAAAATGAACAGAAGAACAAACAATAACAACAAGAACAGAAAAGCCAGACAAGTCAATTAGGAGAAGGTTTAGTAAGGGAGGACTCTTTTTTCTATTCAGATGCCCTAGCTACATCAAATCAAAGGGTTGATGATGTTGGATCAGCTAAGAACCTAGATTGGGTTCTAGACTCAGGGTGTTCTTTTCATATGACACCTCACAAGGACTGGTTCAACACATACAAATATCTAGATGGAAGTTCAGTATACATGGATAACAATAACTCATGTCCAGTTGTTGAAATTAGCCCAGTGTCACTCAAGCTAGAAGATGGGACAGTCAAATTACTAAGAAATGTCAGACATGTGCCTAAATTGAAGAGAAACTTGATTTCACTAGGCATACTAGACTCAATTGGTTGTGAATACAGAGGAAAGGGCTATTGTGAAGTATTGAAGAATGGTAAGCCTATTTTCAAAGGGATCAAGATAAATGGGGTCTATGTTGTTCAAGGAGTTCAAAAAGTACACTCAACCCTAGTTGTGACTACTAAAGAGCCTACTGAATGAGACCTTTGGCACAAAGACTTTCCCACATTAGTGTCAAAGACCTCCAAGCTCTTCCCAACTAAGGAATTCTACCTAAAGGAATTCATCAGAGCCTATCTTTCTGTGAGCATTGTGCGATAGGCAACACAACCAGGCAGAGTTTTGTCAAGGCTCAGCACACAACTAAGGCCATTGATTACGTGCACTCAGACCTTTGGGGCCCTTCACCTTTCCAATCCTTAAGTGAAGCCAGGTATTTCCTAACTTTTGTTGATAATTATTCTAGGAAATGTTGGATCTTCTTCCTTAAAACTAAGGATATGGTGTTTGAGAAGTTCAAAGAATGGAAAATTATGGTTGAAAAGCAAACTAACTGTTAAATAAAGTGTCTAAGGACTGAAAATGGGCTTGAGTTACATGCAGAAGAGTTTAATGTTTTTTTGTAGACAGCAAGGGATTATTAGACACAGGATTGTAAGGTACACACCTCAGCAAAATAGGGCGGCAGAGAGGCTAAACAGAAAAATTATGGAAATAGTGAGGAGCCTCCTATCAGATGCCATTCTACCTGAGAAGTTTTGGGCTAAAACAGCCTCTTATACAGTCTAACTCAACAGATGCCCTCATATCTCACTAGACTTGCTCACTCTAGAAGAAAGGTGAACCAAACATCCTCCTAACCTAAACAACCTAAGGGTGTTTAGGTGTACAGGTTTTGTACACCAGAACAAGGGGAAGTTAATTGCTCGTGCAGTAAAATGTATGTTTTTGGGATTCACTAAAGGGATAAAAGGCTTTTGATTGGGGCATCCTACTGAGAAGAAGTGTGTAACAAGCAGAGATGTCATTTTCAGAGGGACAAAAATGTTTATGCAAAGGCCTAATTCAAATGATTCAGCACCACAAGAAAAGACTGACACAATTCAGGTGGAGTAGTTTCTAATTCCTACATCTGATCCCTCAAGCTCAAATACTCACACTGATCAGCTGCCTCATCATGAAGAAGATATAGAAAAGGTTTCTTCTGATCCTGAGCAAGAAGGTCCAGACCTAAGGGATTATAGCCTAGCAAGAGATAGGCAAAGGAGAATACTATAATGCCACCCTCTACATATGATGATTACATCAACTTAGCTCTAAATGCCTCAGATCTAAATAATGAGCTAGAAACCTCTACCTTTGAAGAGGCAGTGAGTTGTGCTAAAGCTAGAATGTTGATAGAGGCTATAAATTAAGAGGTGGAGTCTTTATTCAAGAATGACACTTGGGATTTAGTTCCCTTACCTAAAGGGTGCAAACTGATTGCATCAAAATGGGTGTATAAATTCAAAGAAGGTGTTCCTAATGGACAATGACCTAGATATAAAGCTAGGCTGGTTGCAAAGAGATTCACTCAAAGACAAGGTGTTGACTACAATGAGATATTTTTCCCTGTAGTCAAGTAAACATCTATTAGACTCTTACTATCCATTGTGACTCAACAAGACCTAGAGCTAGAGCAACTTGATGTTAAAATAGCATTCCTACATGGCTTTCTAGGTGAAACCATTTATATGTGCCAACCTAAAGGCTATGAAGTCAGTGGGAAAGAAGACCATTACTGTCTACTTAAAAGGTCTATTTATGGTCTTAAACAATCATCTAAGTGTTGGAATAGAAGATTTAATGATTTTATTCAAAAGAATGGGTTTGTTAAGAGTTCCTATGATAGTTGTGTTTATATAAACACTAAAACCTATGCTCATCCTATCTATCTACTTCTATATGTAAAGGATATGCTACTATCAGGAACTACTATGAAGGACTTAAAATAAGTCAAAGACTTACTGAAATCATAATTTGAAATGAAGGACATGGGCAATGCAAACAGAATATTAGGTATTGATATCAAAAGAGATAGAACATCATGCAAGTTATGCAATGATCAGACACAATATTGTGAAAAGCTAATCAAAAGATATCACATGATAGAAGCTAAAGTAGTTTGTACTCCTATTGCACATCATTTCAAACTTTCAGCAGAGAACTCGCCCAAAGAGACAAATATTGAACACTTAAAGCTAAAGTCAACCATTCCATATTCCCAAGCTATGGGAAGTCTTATTTACCTAATGATTTCTACAAGGCTGCCTATGCTACAAGTTTGATCAATAGGTACATGGATAATTCGGGTAAGAGATATTAGAAGGCAATAAAGTGGATCATGAGGTACTTAAAAGGCACTACGAATGCCAAACTACTGTATCAACAAACACTAAACAATGAAGCAGAACTAATAGGCTATGTTGATTTTTACTACGCAGGGGACTTAGACAAAAGAAGGTCCCTATCTGGTTATATCTTCCTATATGGAAGTTATGTATTAAGTTGGAAGGCATCATTGCAAAAAGTGGTAGCCCTTTCTACCACTAAGGCTGAATTAATATGTTTATCAGAGGCTGTTAAGGAAGGATTATGGCTTAAAGGGCTACTACTTGATTTCGGTATTAAACAAGATACAGTAAAATTGTTTTGTGACAATCAAAGTACAATACATTTGTCAAAGCATCCACAATATCATAATCGAACTAAACACATTGATGTTAAGTACCATTTCATATGTGAACAGATAGAAAACAAGAAGATTGAAGTGCTAAAAGTTCATACCTCTGAGAATGCCTTTAACATGTTAACCAAAGCAGTCACCCAGCTCAAACTTCAGAAGTACCTCGACATCATTGGGTTTAAGCTCAGAGACAAAGGTTGAAGAAGAAAGGATTAGCAAAAAAAGGAGCTGAAAGAAACTTATTGAAGTTAATTTCAAGGTGGAGATTTGTTAAAGAAATATGATGAAATCAACTTAAACAAATTCAGTTGTAACTGATTTACTTCAACAAAGTTCTGTATAAATACATATGTAGCTAGATCCTTCAATAATGTACTGAAAACAGAAGAGTAAGCTAGCTAAAATACTCATCTGTAAAGTTCTCCAAGAACTCTCCAAAACTTAAATCCAGCTTCTTTGTGGATGTAGGCATTTTTTAGGCCGAACCACGTTAAAAACTTGTGTTTTCTTTCTTCCCCTTCTCTTTATTCTTCATGCTAGTAGCTTGTCCCTTCTTCTTCTTCAAGATCACTCTGGATTTTGGCAGCATCTCGCTCTCTGTCATTTCAGATTTCACTCTTGAGCTTCCGTCTTTCCCTCTAAAATATTTGAAATGAAAAACAAAAGATAGTCATTCAAGATTACTCTGTTTGAGTGAGTGGATAAAGAACATCTCAGCCATCAACGTGTAAGGCCACGATCTTGCAACACACGGATTGTGCTTTTAGCATACAGAATCAAAGACCACTATTTTCTCTTTCTTTTCAGTTGGTTTAAGTTGATGTGTTTTCAGCTTTGGGCCTCGGTGGGATCATTCTAAGCCCACTATCATTGTAACCAAGCCCAACACTAATTTCTCATGCCAAATTATAAAGATGTTTGGATTCATGAACTTTATGTTCATTGTTGCATATGTTAGGTTTTATGTTCTAAAATTCGTGGTTTGTAAACAATAAAACTTATTCTGAAAATTCAATAAGTTGTTATTTAATATATATATTGCTTATTAGAAATCCAATAAACTAAAAGTCCCATCACTATTACATGAGTATTTGAACTTTATGTAGAGACATAAAAGTGGATCAGGTTCAAGTAAATAGTCAAAATGATCTATAGTATATGAATGAGGTTGGGTATCTTATTCTGATAACACTATCGGATGCGGCCCATTCTGTAGTTGTTACAAAGAGTTGTAAAGTACTACAGACGATGTGATCCTAATTCGTACATGTTATGACACGAGGAGTTGGGGCATCCTATGCAATGGGTTTGTACAAGATCAGACCATGAAATTAGCCACTCTTAATAACGTTGTTTACTATTTTTGACCGACTGTTTCAAAGTGATGACCTAAGTAACTTGACCTTAATCCTGAGTTAACATGAGCTCCTGTTTATTCGAAATTATCCTTAGATTTACATAGGTCAGGGTTGGCTCAACAACGCTGGCTCAATAAACCTCCATTTTAGGGGTATGACTGGGAAGATAGCTGGGGACATAGGGTGCAAGATGAAATTCGCTCCTACCTACTTTTAGGGATAGTAGAGAGGTTGTTTCCTTAACTGCTGACTCCGAGTCTTGAACAAGGGGTCCGACC
Source organism: Benincasa hispida (assembly GCF_027475165.1). Taxonomy (NCBI): domain Eukaryota; kingdom Viridiplantae; phylum Streptophyta; class Magnoliopsida; order Cucurbitales; family Cucurbitaceae; genus Benincasa; species Benincasa hispida. Next base: position 54,322,844 of record NC_143485.1, read on the forward strand.
CTCTCATTGACCCAAGAGGGACTCGGTTTATTGATGGATCACAAATCAATTGTTCATTAGAGGGTCAATGGGACTTAAGGAATAATAGGTAATCTCGGGGATAAAATAGACATTTGACCCAACCATTATTACAAACAACCTGTGAAGGGTTAACTTACTAATCATGGTTATATCGAGTGGACATAATATATCTACAGTGAGGGGAGTGCAACTATGGGATTTAGTGGAGCGACTCATTAGTTAAAGAATGGGTTTAATTCGGTGTAAAGAGTTTAGCCAATTAATCTCTGATCGTTGGAGCCCATGATCTGTAGGTCCGCGAGGTCCCTCTACTAGCTCGTAAATGGATTAGTTTCAGAGTCGCGTGATAAATTAATTTGAAACGTTCAAGTTAAAAATAAAAGAATTAGTAATTATATAAGATATAATTACGCGTTTAATTTTGAAATTAAACAGAATTGGAGAATTTAATTAATATTTAAATATGATTTAAACATTAAATTCATGAAGGTGGAATTTGTTTAAAAATTAATTTAATATTGGATATTAAATTAATTAGAATTAATTTAATTAATTAATTAATTAATTAATTAATTAATTATATTAATTATTAGAAAAATAATCTGTGAAATTAACAATATTTTCAATTTTGAAATAAAATTGATTTTTTAATCATTTTGTAAAATTTGAAAAGTTTGAAAAACACAAAATGGAATTATGGTTTTTTCCATTAACACTTTCAACTAGCTCACAACAAACCCACTTAACATTTGTTTCAAATCTCCAAGCATGAGTTGCATCAAATGTAGCCATCTTCTTTGCATGAAAGTCCTGCAATAAATAGAGAAGATGGAAATGGAATTGAGGCATGCATCAATAGAGTTTTTGCTGAAAAAATCGAGTTGAAGAAGCTGTTCTTCAAGTGGGTTGTTGCAGTGAGTTCTTCTCTAAGTTCCCTTCATTCAAGCTTATTTTGAGTCCCACAACTCAAACTAAAGCTCCAAAAAAATATTGGGGAAGATCTTGAGGTGATTCACAACGAGATTTGGAGAGGAATTGCAGCTGAGAATCGAGATGCAAGAAGTTCTACAAAGGTATGACTTGAAACCCTCTTATTATTGTATGAGCATACTTTATTTATAGCCAAAATTAATGAATTAGAATGTTTATTGATCTTTGTTGCTTCCGCTGCATGCTGATATACTCTTACAGTATATGTTTCAATTATTCGTAAAGCAGACAACTCTTCTAGTATACGTTTTTTATATGAGATAGTAGATCGGATATAAAGATATTCCATATTATTCTGTCTATCAATCTCAATATGATAAAAATTGCAACGTATATCTTTAAAATTAAGTAGATTTCTCTTTGATTGATAAAAGAACAATGCATTGTCAATTGTAAATTTTGTTCATCTAGAAAAAATAATATTTACTTTTCCAAACTCTTCAAGTAGGTTTGTAGAACCAGATATTTTATTAAATTTTGCTTCAAGCATTGTCGATTTGGAAAAATATATCTTACTTATAAGTATTGTATTTGTAGTTGTACTGTCTGCCAGACATAGATCTTATTTACTCATTTTTTTAGTCACCCAACATATGAAAATGATCCAGATTTCTTCATTAAAAGAAAATAATTACAATAAGAAAAACAACATTTGGAATATAAAAAAGTTAACATCTACTAGGAGGAAAAAAACATGGAAAGAAACAAAATTAAGTTTAGATATTTTTAAAGTAAAAGGAAACACTTGAAGTTCCATCAATTATGTCGATTTTCTCTTCAAGAGATTCAAAGAAGTCTATCACATCCAAATTTGTCATATGAGATGGGTCTAAGATGTCATTATCATGGTATGCAAAATTTGCTTCCACATTTTTCTCTTTTTCCTTTAAGGATTCTTGATAGAGTTCAACTAAATGTTTTGATGTACGACAGGTATGTGACTACTGCCCAATCATTTCGCATCAGAAGCATTTATTTTCAACATTTTTTTAACTCTTATCTTGTGGAGCTTTTCCTTTGTAATCATCAATTTGTGTGGTTCTTTTAAAATTTGAATGATTAGAATGACCACCATGAAAATAATAATTATTTCTTCCTCCACTACAATCATGACCTCGACCACAACCACAACCTCGACACAATTATTATTAAAATTCATAGCATTCCCTTCAGGGAATGATGTCGTCCCGATTGGTCGAGATTCATGATTTTTCATTAATAACTCGTTATTTTGTTCGGCCACGAGAAGACATGAAATTAGTTGAGAATATTGTTTAAAATCTTTCTCTCGATATTACTCTTGTAGGAGCATATTCGAGACATGAAATGTAGAAAATGTTTTCTCTAACATATCAGTATCAGTAATTTCCTCTATGCATAGCAACAATTTCGAAGTAATTTTAAATAATGCAGAGTTATAATCACTTACTGATTTGAAATCTTGTAACCTCAAGTGCATCCACACATAACAAGCTTTAGGAAGAATAACTATTTTTTTTATGATCATACATTTTTTTCAAAAATTTTCGCAAGATATAAGGATCTTTTATTGTAAGATACACTATTTTTAATCTCTCGTGGAGATGATGACGAAGAAAAATCATAGTTTTTTCTTTGTCTTGACTGGATGTCGTATTTTCTTCTTGAATAGTCTTTCAAAGATTCATAGCATCTAGGTAGATTTTGGCATCAAATACCGATGCATAGAAGAGGCAATCGGGAGTTAGTGGAACTCCTGACGACGTACATTGCCCGACAAAAATTCGCATAACTCCCGACGCACTATATCCAGCGTTGGGAGTTCGTGAATGACTCCCGATGACAAGTAATTACTGTCGTTAATATCAAGGGTGACAAAGTCTAATTTTGTGAGATTTGTCATGGTAACACTATCATAAAATATTGTATTTATATTAGAAATTTAATATAGTTAAATATGCAAAATAACATTAAATTAATTAATTATAATGAAGAAAGAAAAATCAACGTACCTTTAGGACCTATCTTTAACGAGAAAAATGATAGGAGCTCGTGCTAACAACATGTTGTGAATTTGAGGACCACAACGACGCACAACGAGAACACGGATATGGAGAAAATATAATATGATAATTATATATAATAAAATAAATAAATATTAAAATAAATATAATAAAATAAATAACAAAAAAAGTAAATAAAATCACAAAGAATGACCAATGGACACTAATAATGGACGTCTACCCTACCTATAATTTAACAAATTTATAATATTAAGATAATGCTCACTCGACGAAATAATAGAATGCCCCTTCTATTACCAACCAATTTTATTTCAAGATTTGCTTAAAAAAGGGGGGAAAAAAACGATTTCATGGTGTTTGCAATGCATGTGATAATCAAGGTTTATAAATCTCAATATTATAGGGTTTCCTTGTAAAGATTATAAAACATATATAATTTTAAATTCTTTACCAAAAAACAAAACAACAATAATAAAGAAATTGAAAACATATAAGTAAAGAAATTATCACATTACACGTTAAAAAGGCTTCGTAGGTTTACATTAGTGTTTTTATTAACTGAAAATATGGGAGGAATCAGGAGGTGGACCCAAATATCATAATTAGGTTTATGTATTCTTAGCATCCTCGTCATACTCCCATAAAATGTTATTAATATCCAAAAGTACAAGAAGAGTTTGTGATAGATACAGAGAGCAAGAAATGTGCTCAACAAGATAAAACCAACAAGAACATCAAAAGAGACTAAAAGAAAAGTCTTCCAATTCAGAGCAATAGATAAAGTGGTATAATTAAAAAAAAGAGAAGCTTTAGTACACCAAAGGACAACGAAAATAATGATTGTCCCATAAAATTGAGGTCTAAAATCGTAAAATGTTCTGTTGTTTCTTTCCGACCACAAGCACCAAAGAGAAGTTCTAATTAGGGGTGTACATGGGTTGGGTTGGGTTGTGTTGAGAGTATTTTTTGGACCAACCCGAAAATTCGGGTTGGTTTAATTGGCAACCCAAATGACTTTCCAACCCAACCCTTAAAATTCGGGTTGGGTTGTCGGGTTATAACTTTTTTATTTTTAATGAAAAATATGTAAATTTATATACAACACATAACTAATAACTAAAATCTCATAAAACTAAGATACTAAATACAAAATATCTATGATATTTATTGTAAATTTTAAACAAAGACAAATATCATAACAATTTTAAAAGAAATTAATCAATACAAAGAAATCAAACTTTAAACAAGGAGGAATATATATACAAAATTTGGGTTGGGTTGGATCAACCCAAAAAGTTTTTAGCCAATCCACAACCCAACCCAATCCAATAAAAATAGAAAAATTCAACCAAACTCAACCCAAGAACAAAACTAACCGAATCCAACCCTTATATTTTGGATTGGAAAATTCGGGTTGTTTGAATTGTTGGATTATTTGAACACCCCTAGTTTTAATAGAATTGCACGAAAGGACCTTAGTGTGCATTAGTGAGTGAACAAGGCTGTCCAATGAAGTATATGCAGCCACGGAGGAGAAAAATTGTAAGTTGGGACCAAATAAAAATAGCATAAGGGCAATCTATAAATAGATGTTCAAAATTAGTGATATTAGATTGCTATTTTTCTTAAAAAGTTTAATTGTTTTTTTAGCGATTGAATTAAAACTTTAATTCTTCTCTTACATAGTTGTGAACCATAGACATAAAAACATCAATAGAAATGTTGAACTATCAAGTTTATGTGAAATATGTATAATTAAGTACTAAAAAAACGATTATTAAATCTCATTAACTTTCGAATTTATGTCTAATAAATTTTTAAGATTTTAATATATCTAATATCTAATTGATCCATGATGATAATTAATTCTTTACCATTCAAAAGTCTATCGAATACAAAATAAAATTTTAATATTTTATTGGACAAAAAATGACTAAATCTTGTCTTTAATAGATCTGTTAATCATAAAAAGATGTTGAATATGTTAGAGAATTATTACATTAAAAATTTAAAATTTAGATATCGTTTGATAACAATTTTGATTTTTGAAAATTGTAAAAAAAAAAAAAAAGACAACATTTGAATTTTAAATCAAATTATCAAAACAGAGTTTAATTAAGAAATAATGAGAAAACAATCCTAATTTTTATAAATCACACTTGAGAGCTATAAAATTATGTGTTAATTTATCAAAGTTGATTTACAAAATAGTCTTTGTCAAAATTTCCATTCTTTTTCTCTTTTTCTTTCCAATTCTTTTCAGTATCTTTGATTATGAAAGCGAAAAAATGACGGTTAAAAAAGTCAAACCAAACAATAAATGTGAAGCGAAAAAATGAGAGGTTAGAGAACATCATAGTTTAAAAAAACATTTAAAAAAAACGGATTTTTTTACTCTATGAGGCAGCCATGTTGATTAGTATTAAATTAATTTATCATAATTGATTCATAAAAGTTATTTAATTTTCATATAGAGTGTTTCCCTGATTTTTCTTTTCAATATTTTTTCAATATCCTTGATCGTTATTATTTTACCTTGTATTCATGTGGTTTAAATTTTAGCTTTTAATTATTTCTCATTCTCATTCTCAAAATATATATATATATATATGTGTGTGTGTTAAACAATAAGGATAAGAAAATATTGAGAATAAAAGTCAAACTTTATAAACATTAAAATCATAACCTAAAAGAAGCACATACATCGGGCATCACATTTAATATCTTTAGCGCATTAACGTTGACATGGATGTTGAAAGCTTCGGTCTTCGAACTTTGACGCGTAATATTTTGCATTTAAAATGTGCGATTCCCTGCAATAACAAACATATATATATTTATAAGGAAAAAAAAAAAAAAACATATATATTTCTTCCTATAAAACTAAAAATAAAACATTTACGTGTAATTTCACAATTGGTTTGTGTTTGTACGTATTTTTGTTGGTCACGTCATCCTCGTTGCGGCCGGCCCCTAACCTCTGTTGCTTTACAAATAGCTCCACAAGTTTCATATCTTCAACGTGTGGTGGATACTTATGAATTACAAGGCTCTTATCAAAATTGAACTACAAGACTCCTGACGGAAGAGAATTTTTTTTTCTTGTAGTGTACCTAGAAATATGAATCTATCACATTTTATTATTACTGTTATCGTTACTGCATTACTACTTCACTCTGATAGTAACGATAATGATAAAGGTAAAGGTGACAATAAATGTGACAGACTCATTGTCACACCCTCTCCCAGACTACTCCCTGAGCCTAAGAAAGGACATGACTGCAATAGTTATCAATCCTTTTGCTGACACTTACTGCCTAATAACTCTAGCGGAAATAACTCTAATACAAACATGCAATCTCACACATAGTGGATGCCTCTATGGCTAAAAACATTAAGTGTTAAACACAAACCATTTACAGCGATTACATTACTAGTTTCACAAGTCCCAATACCCAAAACTTAATCCCTATATGAACAACTGTAATATGTGTACAATATTTACAATAACCACCTAACAGACAAATTACGATAACTTTGTCCTTGAGTGGCAAAGCAGATGCAGAGCTATCTCCTGAGGATTTCACCGCTACTTGGGGGAAAGAAAAACATTTGAAAATGGGGTGAGCTTGCTAGCCCAGTGAAGGACTTAAGAAAGAAAACTGATTCTCATGCAAAATACTCAATAAAGAGATCAATCTGAAATGTAAATTTCTACAGTAACCTTGTACTGTAATATAAACATTTTCCAAGCATAAAGCATATAAAGCTTTTTTCATCATAAAACATTAAACTATTCCTTAGTTGAGAATAACCCTGCTATGGTTAAATCCCAACGTCAACTACTTAGTCAAGAGAGAACCCTTTTGCTCAATCTCTAACTTTAACTACCAACGTGCACGTGGCCATAACTAAGTACTGTCATACCTTAGGTACTGCTGCTTAGATACCTTCTCAAAATGTCCCTTTGTATCGAGCTGCTCGGATACTTTCTCAAATGTTCCTCAGTATCGAGCTTCAAGTAAAACTAGTCATACTATGACTTACTCTTTAAAGCATGTAAAGCAATACGCATAGAAAACATGTCTTTAAAGATACTAACGCATGCTTTGTGTAATTAAATACACATAAATAGTTTTTCAATAAAATTTCATACATGGCATGCGTACAAAACATAACTCATAGTTTGCTTGGAAATTACTTTGTAAAACTAGCTAGCATGAGAATAATCTTTCTTTAAAACATGGTTTCTTCAAAACATTATAAACATTTAGTCACTCACAACTTTTAGAACTATTCCTCAAGGGTCGATATGCTTCCATCACTGGTGTCAATCCTGTGGACATAAAAGCATATATTAGCTACTAGCATAAGTCTCCCTCTTGAGACTAACCCTTAAGTAAGCTTTGTGTTTAGCCTTCCCTTTTGAAGACTTTCACTCAACACACCTTACTATATATCTTAACACTTAGGAATTTCTTTCAGTCAAGCAAAGCTTCCAACCGCTCTTCACAAACGTAACACCATTTCTGCAACCAACAGTTTTCTCCAAGTGTTCTTACAGTTGCATATGGTCATCCACAAGGCTGCTTATGCGTCCAGGACTCCACTGTAAGCTCTCCTCAAAATTTCAACTTCAAACTCCTTGTGGTCTGTCCTAGAGATTTAATTCTTTAATGATGGTCCTTTTTCTCCTTCTCCAACCTTAATCCGATGAAGACTTCTTCCAGCAGTGTCACCTCTGAAAGTAGACTCTCGAAACTTTCAAATGACACCAAGAACTCTAAATTTGCATAGAGGAAATGATCAAACTGATCGTTTGAAGTTTGACCTCCCCCCTTTTTATACTGCTTTCCACCGCTTCTCATTAAAGCATAGCATGACACCTTTAGTTTTCATGGAGTTAAATATGGTGCTAAGGACATCTAATGTTTTTAATTAGTGGTTAATACCATTCAACATAAGTCCAATTATTTAGTTCAGCTCACAACCTACAGCACAACTCTCGCTCATCGTGCAGATCTCGTTGATGCTCGTCGTGTAGCGCTGACGCCCATCATCTAGCACATCATGGCTATCTTCTAGCGCCCATGCCCATCGCATAGCGCCATCGCCCAACTTCATCGTCTAATGTTGATGCCGATCGCGGAGTGCTAACGCTCCATCGCTTAACGCTATCGTCCATCGCATAGCGCTATTGTCTAGCACGACTCTTTGCATTGTCTAGCGCCACACCTTGCCGCACGATCGCCTACCTCATCGCTTAGCTTCGCACATTTGCTATACAATTGTCCAGCGCACGCAACTCCAACGCCCAGCGCCCAGCGCCCACGCTCGCGCACACTTAAGGCTGCCGTATGCTTGCTAACCTCTCAAGACTTTGGTTGTCACATGCTTTCCCACGCATAACTTTTCTCTTCGTCATACCTTAGCTTCCTTCAATGCCCAAATAACCTCTCAAATAAGCAAGGCCAACGCATGGCACTAACACTTAGCCAATTTTCTAGTCTCCAACGCATGGGTTACACTTAGCCAATTTTCCAAGCTTTACCCAAGAGTCAAGCTTTCAACTCAAACTTTTCTTCTAACTTTTTACCCTTTTTCTCTATAATTGCATTTATGTTTAATGAAATTAAATATTTAATTTTGTATTTAATAGATCAATAAATTTTTAAAAATATGGAATAGCTAATTACCTATTATCCTATTAAATATAAAATTAAAAATTCATAATTTTATTGGACAAAAATTTAAGACTTAAGCCCATTATTTAAAGTCATTTTTATAATAAACACTATTTAAAGTTCATAGACTAGAAACTAAAAAAGAAAAAAAAAATATTGATCAAATAAATACAGGTTTATTGATTGCGGATGAAAACAACCATATTTTCCTAATTAGTTTTCAAAACAACAATATTCAAATAAAAGATCCGGTTTTAAAATGTCATTGATTTCATTTAAATATTTTTGTTATAAAAACTCATTATTTCATAACTTTATTATTTTAATCCTAGCTAAGGGGTAGCGTGAGGAGGACTGGGACGGGGCAGGGTCATGGAAGGATGATGCCCTCTCTCTTTCTTCGTCACCATTGGAAAATTTTCAATTATTTTTAAGAATAGAAATAATTAAATAATATATATCAATAAAAATATCTCATAATGTTAATATTCCTTTTGAAAATATCTACCATCTTTCATTAACAATTTGCTCCAAAAAATAAAAATAGAAAAAAGTACACTTTAATTTTCACCTATAAGATTTAGTTTAGGTTACATTTGAGTTTGTTTAATATTTTCAGATTAGCTAATGTCTTTGATGGGAATTTGGTTGTTGATAACTGTTTATCGAATTTTATCATCAAATCAGTAGAAGTTCTGAAAATAATAATTTATATTCTCAGTATATTTAGATTTTGAATTCAAAATTTTAAAATAAAAAATTATATTAGAAAAAATAAAAACAATAATAAATATAATATTTTATATTATAAACTCAATTATTTTTTTAAAATTAAAATATATTGTATAATATATACTATATCATATGATATTAAAAAAATAAATATACAAAAAAAAATTAATATAAAACAAGTTCATAAATTAATTAGTAATAGTTTTAGTTTTGTAGTTTATAATTTGAGATGGGTATCAAACAAGCCCTATATTTTTAACCTCTACAACTTTATTTTGATATATACTAACTAAAGAATCAAAAGTACTACTAAAAACAAATTTCAGATGAGGCATTTGGAACAAGGTTATCCTAAAACTATAATAACTCTCTTGTTATGGTAAATACTTTTTGTAGTCTCTAATTAGCTACAATAAAAAGCCCAATTTACTATTTTATATTTATAATTTTTTTAATTATTTGATATAGTATTTACTATTTTCTTCTCAAATTAAAATAGTTCACACCTCAAACATATACTATTATATTCTAATAATCTATCATTCTTGTCCTAAATGTACTTAAAATAATCAACTTCTTGTCCCAAACGTCCTCATAATAATTAAATTTATCCAGACTAAAAGTATAATTATTTAAATTAATCCATGCCCCAGAAATTTGAGATAGTCACCAAAATGTATTTCTCTTCCATGTCCCAAAATTGATAGACAATTTCTATTGACATTAACAAGAAATTTCTATCTCGGGCCAGGCCTCAGAACTAGTAAGACATCCTAACCTTTAATTTTTTTCTTTTTTAAAGAATGGATTTTTTTCAAGAAAAATGTTTTTTTTTTTTAAAAAAAAAAAAACTTTCCATTAGATTTCTTTTTCTTTTTTCAATGGGTTTCACTTTTCTCCCTCATCTATTCCGTGAATCAAACATGGCCACATCCATATAATGTTAACTATTTTGCATTCTCACGTGTTAAATGAGTACACACCATGTGTTAAAATTGACCTCAAAGAAAAAAAAAATCAAATTGATTATTTTAAGGAAGATGAAAGTGATATGATATAAAAAAGTTCATCCTCTGTTGAATCCGCCTTTTTTCCGAAAATGATCGAATTTATGGCTTGTTAGGATATGCACTATTTCGGAAAATCTTTAGAAAGAGGAGTTATTAATAATTGTGTTTAGAAGTAAATTTAAGTTTAAATTTAATCTTGTTATTAATACATTATCTATAGTTTTATTATTTTATTGAGTTAAGTAAAAAGTAATTTACTTAATTAAATACCATCGGGAATAATTCTCTCTTTACCACATCAAGTAGTTATATTTTATTTCTATCTAGAAACCTAATCAAGTTCTAAATGAAACCTAAGGCAGAGAAACACAATCTCTTACTAGATCCAATATAATGACGAAGATATGTTATTTTAACTCATGTTATTATGAAAACTATCTAGTTCAAAGATTTTGACTATTATTATTATATATAACATTAGAGTTTTATTGTATATACAATATTACAGTTAAAACTTACGATTAGGAGAGTGACTCCTTGAATGTTTTGTTGCTCGTTATGTTTCATATATCTCAATGAACTTCAACTTGGATTAATCTTTTTTTATGTCAATTGATTTTGAAAAGTAACCTCGTACACTCGTCTAATTAAAATATATACATATAAAAAGGTCATAAGCATAAGAGCTAATAACGCGCGTCTATACTGTATAAGGAGCCAAGTCTAACTAAGCCAAATACATGAGATCAAACAATCCCATTTATCACGTGGCCGATTCATTTAAATGTTGACCCTCATTGGTTACTACTGTTCCCTTTCGACATATTATTTTATCCTCTTTCAACTTGCCATACATCGACACGTGCCACAAAAATTAATTTGGGACTCGGTAAAATTCTGGTCTATATAAACAATCTCCATGTCCCTCATTTAACACATAATTCAAATCCCCTTCTCTCTGTTTCTCTCAATATTCTTAGAGTAAGAAAAAAAATCGCCAAGAAATAATGGCATGCAATTTGGTAAAGAATGCTGCGCTTACTAACCAAGTAGAGGCAGCCAGAGGCATAGCCAGATCACATGTAAAGCTTGGGAAATTAGGAATTGGGTCAGCCATTTTGGCAACAACAAAGAAGAATATGCCAACAATAAAGATGCAGCTTCTAACTGATGACCCCAAAAATAAGTCCCAAAAATTATCAATTGGGGAATTGGGAAAATTTGGGAAATTTGGTGGCAAGTTTGTGCCCGAGTCTCTAATCACCTGCTTGGGCAAATTGGAAGCTGAGTTCAACTTGGTTTTAAACGATTCCAAATTTCAGGTCCCAAAATTAATTTTTTTTTTTCCCTTTCTTTTTGTTGAATACAATAATACACAACTTTTGTACTATACTTATTCCTTTTTTTTTCAAAAAAAAAACAAAATTTAAATAATTTTTTCAAAACAAAGTCTTCTAACCTTTCTTGGCGTAATCGCTTCTAGCTTGGGACATGATGAAGGTGTTATAAGTATTTCACCTCTTGATCCCTCAACTTCTTGTATATTTCATGGCATAACAATTTTTTTTTTGGAATAGTTTTTTTTTTCTCCTTTTCTGGCCCTTTTCTTGCTCTTCCTCAATTTTTTTTTTGCACAACTTCATCTCCCTCGCTGTCTTACACTCTCAACTTTGCCCATTGTTAGGTGAAACACATAAAAGTGAACGAGAAAGAAGATAGGAGGAAAACTAGGAGAGGGAGTTTTAAAGAGAAAATTAGAATAAAAAATGAGAGAGAGAAATATTAAAAAAAAGTTTTAAAAAATAGATATTAAAAAAAGAGTAATTACAATGAGCAACACTTTTACAGATTATAATTAAGTGTATAGTAACATTTTAAAATAATTGTAAACATAAAAAATTTATTAGTGTTAGACTTTATCGTTAATAGACTTCTATTAGTGACAAATCATGATCCAATATGTCTATCATTAATAACCTCTAAGAGTTAGATCTAAATTTTGCTATACCGCAAATTCTTTTTCATTTTGTTATATCTGTTAATATTTTGATCTTGAATGCTATATTTGTAATTATCCTTAAAAATATTTTTTTTAAAAAAAAAAATTTGTCACGTGCAAATTTCACAAAAATGAGTGAAACCCATATGTAAAATATTTTTTGTTTATATGAAATAACATGTTGGTCCAAACTTTTGAGGGTAATCTATCAAATTTATCTCCAAAATATAGAAGTTAATTGAAGTATATGGTGGGGTGTGTGTGTGTGTGTGCAGGAGGAGTTGGAGGTTGCGTTGAGGGATTTTGTTGGGCGAGAGACGCCGCTATATTACGCGGAGAGGCTAACAAAGCACTACAAAAACGAAGAGGGAAAGGGGCCTGAAATATACATAAAAAGAGAAGATCTGAACCATTGTGGTGCGCATAAGATGAACAATGCGATCGCACAGGTTATGATTGCGAAGCGCATGGGGCGGAAGAGCGTGGTAGCGGCCACTGGGGCTGGCCAGCACGGCGTTGCCACGGCAGCTGCCTGCGCCAAAAATGATTTAGACTGCACCATTTTCATGGGCTCTGAAGATATCAAGAAGCAATCTTCAAACGTCCTTTTAATCAAATTGCTGGGTGCTCAGGTACTTCTAATTTTTAAACTATTCTTTTGTAGATGAAAGATAGAAACATGTCCACCACTACATCTAATTGAGAATTTTCAACAGATTAGTAGTAATATTAAAATGTTTAAATGATTGTCGACCAAATTCAGAATCTCCTAAAAGATAACATTTCATTTGGTACACAAACATGTTACAATATATAGAAAGACAAACGTGAAGGTTAAACTACAATTAGTTTAGTACTGAACCGACAATTTTATAGATATTTAGTTATCGTACATTGAGAACTGTCGAATAAATCTTATACTTTCAATTTCATTGTATATTTAAAATAAGTTATTACGTACAAAATTTAAAGTTGAAAGTCCACTTAACAATTTTAAAGTTCAAACCTTATCTTTATAAGTACAGTTTCTTTTCTAAAAAAAAAATAAAAAGTACAAACTAAAAAGTTGAAGGGTTAAACTTGTAACAAAAAATTCATGGATTTGTCCCCTATTTAGTCGATGGGGTGGTTAACGATGTAGAGATACATCTCTACGGAACAGGTCAAAGATGACGAAATTGAAGAATTTTGTTGAGGATCTGACGTTTGAAAGATAAAGAGAAACGTCGTAACCTCTAGACTTTGAGATAAAACCGTGCATATTCAATGGATTTTGAATTTAAAATAAGTGTGTTTTTAAATTATTAAAGGGTGATATGATATCCACCTTGGGTCAGGTGAAATCTGTGGAGGGAAATTTCAAGAACGCAACATCAGAAGCGATAAGAAAGTGGGTGGGGAACTTGGAAATGAGCTATTATTTGACGGGCACAGTGGTAGGGCCGCATCCATGTCCAGTTATGGTTAGGGAGTTTCAGTCCGTGATTGGGAAAGAGACGAGGAGACAAGCCATGGACAAATGGGGGGGCAAACCAGATGTGCTTTTGGCTTGCATTGGGAGTGGCTCAAATGCCTTGGGTCTCTTCCATGACTTCATCAAAGAACAAGATGTGAGGCTGATCGGAGTCGAGGCCGCCGGCTTTGGGTTGGACAGTGGAAAGCACTCTGCAACTTTATCTAAAGGTCATGTTGGGGTTTACCATGGTGCTTTGAGCTACCTTTTGCAAGATGATGAAGGCCAGATTTTGAACCCTCATTCCGTTGGTGTAGGGTAAGAAAAAAACACCACTCTTAAAAAATATAGCAAAATTTAGATTCAACATTTGAAATCTATCTTGAATAGACTATATATATCACTAATAAGAGTTTATTATTAGTAAGATACACTAATTTACTATATCATTTATGATTAATTCTTTCAAAATATTGATATGCACTTTTTAATTAACCCTAAAAGTAATATCTTTTGCATTTTTTTCCTTCTTTAATAAATGAAAATGAAAACTTATATATTACCAATAAATTCCAAAATTTATAATATACTGTTCTGGATTTTGTAAATCTTCTATTGAATTTTGTTGTTTGTTATCATTTCAAAAGGATTGATTTGAAATATGAAGTGATGTCACATCATATTTTTATATAGAAAAAATGCTCCTCTAGAATGGGCAGGATTTAAATTTAAAATTTGAAGACATACTTAACTAGCATCATTTGATTATATAACTATTTGGTTTTTTTAGTTTTAGTTTTTAGAAATGGTGCATATTTTCAAAGCTATGCAGACAACAAAATTTAGAAAGGAGCAAATGAAACTAGTATTGACTATAGAATTTAAATTTCAAATAACAAATAATTAATTATCAAATTGAGCCTAATTAGTAGATTTTCGAAACAAAAACTGAGATTCATTTCTGGAACATTCTTAATTACATTTAGGTGAGGGATATCGTCTTTGAATACACATTAATTAGAATTAATTGAGGTGTGCTCAATTTCGCATTAAATGGAGATAATTAGGCTTATCAAGATTTTAACAAGTTAGGAAAAGTAATTTGATCGATGGTGGTATTGAAATTGAACGCGCAGGCTGGAATATCCAGGAGTAGGGCCGGAACTGAGCTTTCTGAAAGAAAGTGGGAGAGCTGAATTCCACACGGCGTCCGACACGGAGGCGGTAGAAGCTTACAAACGGCTTTGCAAGTTGGAAGGCATATTCCCATCGTTGGAGGCTTCTCATGCCTTTGCTTATCTTCATAAGCTTTGCCCCACTCTGCCAGACGGCTCCAAGGTGGTAGTTAATTGCAGTGGGCGTGGTGATAAAGACGCTGCTATTGTTTTCAACTACCAACACTAAATATTTTTCCTTTAACTATTTCCCAATTACAAATTTCCCTTGGCTATCATTATCATTACTTGTAAATAAAATATTGTTATTATTTTAGTTTTTATGTACCAACCTGTTTGGTGAGTTTATATACAAACAAATCTAGACTAATTAGCTAATTAATTAGTGCATTAAGGCTATGGTCTTCCATACTAACCAACCAATAATAAAATCTTGCATGCAATTGATCGTTAGAGTTCAATCAACAATTAAGAGCATGAGCGAAATCCTAATTCCCTAAACTAGGTCCCTTTAGTTTAATTTAATTTTTTTTAAATTGCGCATCTAATTTTATGCTATTTAAATTCATTTCAATCACAACAACACCAAACTCTCTTATGGTCGTAATTTAAAATTTAGAGATATAAATCAAATTATTTTCCCTCCGACTAGTAATTTACCTTACAAAGGAGGGAATATAACAATCATACCTACTCTCATAAGGGAGTAAACATTAACACATTTGAGCAGTACTCAAGTGATATATGGTTGGATGAAATCTAAACTGGACTCATATATATATATATATATATATATATATATATATAGGTGTTCAATTAACTAGTTTCTAGCAGCCTAATGAATTAAAGACGCATTAAGTCTAGGGAAATAAATTAAGTAAATAGCAATTTGGATAGCCTAAAGTACCAATCGATTAGATTCTTGAAGCATGACTTTGAATACTACAAAAGAAATTGCTTCAGGCAATTTAGAACTTAATTATAAGCAAGCCACAAATTCAAGTCCTAATTGAGATTAACATGAATAGTCACATCTATCTCTAGCAAAACAAAGAAAATATCATGGTTGATCAAGCCAAGCATAAATTTCAAGCATAGAGCATTAAATTGTCTCAAGAATCAATAAAATCCAATATGAATTTAACATAAACAAGTCTCTCAACCAAAATAAATGAGTTTGATCCTACCTCTAAGCTAGAAATAGCATACCTTAGGCACTCATAATGTGGCAATACGAGTTACAATCTCCAAAATAAATGAAAAATACAAAGAATTTAATTTTGGGAAGAAAATACAGAGAGAATGGAGGCTTCCGTTTAGAAAATCAAGCATAGAATGACCTAAATCGGGCAAATATTAATTTATATAAAGTATCGAATGTTGCAATGCTGAGAATAGTGTCACAGTGCTGCTATCAAAGTGTAGACCTCAAGCATTGCAATGTTCACTACTATGTTGTCCAGTCGCGCGCATCTCTGATATATTCGTCAACATCCAGAGTGTTGCAACCTCCGTTGCTCTTGCCATGTGTTGATTCTACCTTCAAGCATAAGGCAAAGCATAAAGCTAGCATTGTAACGCTCTGTCTCTGTCCATGGGTGTTTTGGTAATTTCTCTTTCTTTCTTCACGGTTGATGTTTTGAAGCTCCATTTTGGCTCGTTTTCATCTCGTTTTGGCTCCGATGGTCCATATTGTCTCTTAGTTGCTCAATTATCTCCAAAACAGCATAACAAACACATTAATTCCCATAACAACCTCGAATTAAGTTGAGAAAATTAGTACTTTTAGAGTGCTAATTGGAGCCCTCATAGAACACACTCTCTACACTCTCTACAAAAATAATCTCTACGATTACTTTGAAACTCTCCCTCTAGAAATTCTCCAAAATTTCTTAGATAGTTCTAAGAAAAATCGTCTTCTCTATTGTAAACCCTAGAACCTACTTTACTAAGTAATTATGCTTAAGTTTATTTGTTATAAATGTCTATGTTTGTGAACCTAGTTGCATATTATGTTGTGAGTAATGTGAATGCATCGAAGTGTTAAGAAGGAGAAAATTCTCTAAGTGTTAGGCAAGGATGCTCTCAGGTAGTATAAAGAGGTATCCCACGCTTAGCAAAATTTTAAGAGATGTAGACAAAAAGAAAGTTAGGTGTAGAGTTAGGCCAAAGAATGAAGGAAATTCTCTAAGTATGAAACTTAAGGCTCTCGGGTGGAATAAGAAGACACACTACTTAGAAGAAAAATAGTAGATCTTTGGGAATTGAAGTCTTGTCATGCCATGCGTCCAAGGACTCAAAAGGGAAAATTGGCTAAGTATAGAAGGGGCATGCATTAGCCTCTCTAGAGGTTAGTAAAGGCCAAAGCGGACAGCGTTTGAGTAGCCAAGTTTGCCAAGGTGAGTGCTCAAGGGAGCCAAGACAAGGAACTAGGATAGGCTGTGAGGTGTGTGTTGGCCGAGGAGATTAAAGGTTAAAATGGGGCTACCCGAAGGGCTTGGACGTTGGCATGGGTGAGCGGTATTGCCTTGGAGGAGCGGTAAAGTGTTGCTATGGAGGTTAATTAAGGCGAGGATAAACGGGCAAGGTTGAAGGAGAGTGCCAGAGGCAAGGTGATGGGCGTTGGCTAGTAGCAAGCATTGGCCAAAAGAAGGGTTGAATGGACGTCAACTCTATACATTAGAGTGAAGCTAAAGCACTTAGCTTAATCACTCAGTTAGTGTGCTAAGTGATATGATTAAGGGAATTAAACAATGATTAGTGGCCTAAGTGTCACTCAATTAAGCCTCTTGATCATGCACAACTTAATATAAAAGTAAGTTGTGAAGAAGTTCAGTTTTCCCATTTTACTCGTGCCAAAGGGGAGAAGTTGTTGCCAATCTAAAGTTCAAATAGTGCTTAAGGTAGTCTTGTGCTACCAAGAAGACATTCCAATGAATTGGATCTGAAGTTTGAAGAATTTGATAAGTGTTCCAAGTTTCTGGATTACTCGAGCAGGCTGGAAAGACTGGAAGATTCTAAGTTCACCAAGAATAATTAGATGCTCAAATTTTATGGTAAGAGAATTATGATGCTGAAGAACAAGTTCTTAGAAGGAAATTTTGTGAGATAATATTTGGAACTTGAGTTTTTAAGGCTTGAAGTTGAATATGGAAGTTTGATGAATAAACAAGTAGCTGCAACTAAGGGATAAGCAAGCAGTTGGCCGAGGTGAGCACATATAACCATTGGCATGGTGAGGCGTCAACCATGGTGTGCGTGTGAGGTGTGGCATGAGGCTGTGTGGTGGAAGGTGTCATGAGTCGAGCGTGCAAGCGTCCAACGCCTAAAAATGGTAAGTGTGTCCCAACGCCTATCAAAGTGCCTATGTGCCAGTGCTGACGCCCAACCAACCGAGTTGTAAGGTAAATGGCTATGTATGGTGATGCATTGGGATTGACCAGGCATTGATGAGTTGTAGGAATTTCTAAGTGTGATGTTAAGCTTGATACTAAAGTTGAACTCATAAAGGAACCAATAATGTTAACCTAGGGTACTTCTCCATGTTACAAGGCAAATGCAAGTAAGAGAAGCTTATAACCCTTGGGGGAGTAGCACAAGACAATGAATGACTAGTTTCCATAAAAAGTTTATCTTGACTTGATTTCCATGAGTTTGGCATATGCTTTATGAAGTTTCCAATGCATGAATCTTTGAAGTACAAAGTGTTTCTAGAACATGATTTTACTAAGTGATTTCCTAAAGGTATGCCTAAGCTTGGGTAAGCTTACATGTGGACGCATGATTCCTTTTTTGTTTTTTTAAGCTAGTGTTGGAAGTAAGATGAGGCGTGTTTTTAGTAAGCTTTATGCTAAGATATTTAAGTATCTTTTCCTTACTTTCAAAGTAAGTTTTAAGCCTAAAGCATGGCAAACCATGAGAAGAGTTTTATGAGCATACTTGAGTTTTCATAATAAAACCATGTACTAGTTAGCATTCCTTGAGTTAAGTTATTTCTCATGACCTCCATTACTATGATGTGTTTTATACTAGAATGCTTAATGCTTAGTGTGATGAGTTTTAAATTTAAACCAAGTTTTCCAAAGTTTATATTGAGAAAATCGGAGATGAAGGTATCTGAGTCCCCTGATACCTAAGGGATGACGGTATCTAGGGTAAACGTACTATACTAGCCTTTGAGGCACATCCAAATGCATATAGTAATAGTAATATTGACGCTGATTGTATAGAGATTACTCTACATCAGCTAAGGTTATCGATATTGAGCGATCGAGCAAAAGAGCTCTCCCTCAACTAAGGTAAGAGGATGATGATTTTTTCAATGGTTTGATAACATTGAGTTTTCCAGGGTCTTGAAAGTATTTACAAAGATCTATATTCTTTATGTTTTATAACTATTTCTTAACCCTGAGACTTAGAAATGCATGTTTATTCAGTAACTATATTTTTATATTACGCTTTTAGCATATGCAAGTTTTAAAGGAAGTCACTCACTAGGCATAATTAGCTCACATTTTCTAAATGTTTTTTCCCCTCAGGTAGCAGTCAATTCCCCAGAGTCTAGTTGATCTGCCAGTTTGCCACATCCATGAAGATTCCAAAGAAGTTGAAGAAGTTTAGGTGGCCCATCATATTTTTTATTAGGTGTCAAGGGTAGAACCCTAGATGGGACCACTATTATGTAAAGTTATGTAAATTATTCTAGCTTATGTATATATGGTGTGTGCATTTGTGTTTGCCATTGTTATATATTGGAGAATCTGAATGAATGTATGAATATTAGTTGTATCTCAGGTACAACAGATGCCTTGGAGACAGGTTTCAGGAGAGAGTTCAGGCAGTACGTGTCATAAGAGAGTCTGCATCTGCTTTCTTCACACTTCTTCCCAGGTTAAAAATGTGATCTAGAAGGGGTGTGACATTTATTCCCTTTATTCTTTCAAGAAATGGTTCCCACAAGATGGATCCTTACTAGAGTCATAGCAAGGAAAATCTCATGGAATTAGAAGAATTTCAAGAAGAAGACTACCAGTTCGAGAAAGAGATTTTGTTGCAATTTTGGATACACAAAGGTATTTTGCTTAACCTTTTTTTTTATTGTTTGTGTTTTTAATTCATTCAAGAAATCAAATAATGCCATCACACGCTTTTGTTAGGATTCAATTCCCTTCAAGGTTTAAGATCCACACACAGCAAAGATCGTAGGTACGAGTCGTAGAGCATCCCTTCAAGGTTTAAGATCCACACACAGGAAAGAATGTAGGTACGGGTCGTAGAGCAGGGCAATTGTTTGAGCTCACATATCTTCTACCATATATCAATGGCATCTTCAACTTGGTCATGCTTCTTTTGAGAAAATTCGCAAGTTAGTTCCTTTTGGAAATTTAAATAATATTTCAAAATTTGACTCATTTGATTGTTTTCATTTTAAACTTGGGAAACAACCTGCCTTGTCTTTTCCTCATTCATCATCTTCTTGTGATACACCTTTTTGGCTTAATTCATTATGATATATGGGGTCTTCCTCCTATCCAACTATCAATGATTATCATTATTTTTTCTTATTCATTGATGACTATTCTCGCTTTACTTGGATCTATTTTCTTAAATTTCATTCTGCCTTGTTCAAGTCTACATTGACTTTGCCAATATGGTTCGAATACAATTTTCTCGAACTATTAAACATCTTCACATAGATAATGCTATAAAGTATAAGAATTCGAGCCTTATCTCATTTCTCGCTTAGTAGGGCACCCTTCTTCGACGCTTTTACCCTCACACCTCCCAACAAAATGGACAAGCAGAATGCAAACATCGTCATATCTTAGATTTTGTTCATGCCTAACTTCTCTCTGCATCCTGTCCAGGAAATTTTTGTAATGAGGTTGCTCTCACATCTATTTATGTCATCAATCACCTTTCTTCCCCCGTTCTTCAGAACATTTCTCCCTTTAAATCCCTATATGGTACTTCTCCTTCTTACTCTCACTTGAAAGTATTTGGATTTGTTTGCTTTGTCCTACTCCAACCTCATAAGCTCACCAAACTTGAACGATGTGCTCGCCTATGCTACTTTCTCGACTATGGCATAGAATATAAGGGTTATCGTTGTTGGGATCCTATCTAAAAAAGATTACAAATCAATCGTCATGTTACCTTTTAAGAACATAGTATGCTCTCTAGTCTCTCCCCGTTTCATGCATCTGTCACTATTTCCCAATCATTCTTAACTGGTCTTTCAAGTGATCCTTTTCCAATGATTGACCTTTAATCAATCCGTGCGTCTGATGATCCAACCCCTAACTCTATTCTCTGAGACCCAACTTTAACCTCAAATCAATTAATTCTTTACATATTCATAAGCTTGATCAATCAATCTGTATCTACTCCCACAGATCCGACATCTTTCTCTAGTGTTGAACCTGAACATGCAACTATTCGTCACTCCACTTGGGTAAGAGAACCTTCTCATCATCTCCAATATTACTATTATTTCTCCATTATTATATCTTTACTTGAACCCTCATATTATCATGAAACTAGTACTAACACTCTTTGGAAGCAAACAATGAATGAAGAAAACTTCATGCTCTAAAAAAGACTCATGAATGGGACTATGTGGATTTGTCTCTTGATAAAAGTCCTAGTGAATTTATAAAATTAAAACGCACTCTGATGGGTCTATTGAATGATATAAAGTTTGTCTTGTTGCAAAAGGTTATTATTAGGAATACGGTATTGACTACGAAAAGAGATTTACTCTAGTAGTTCAATTGATATCTGTTCGTAGTCTTTTAGTTGTTGCAACTGCCAAACAGTGACCTCTTTTATAGATGGATGTTAAAAATGCCTTTCTTAATGGCACTTTATCTGAGGAGGTGTATATGAAACCTCTCCTTGACACTTTTCCTCCACCCTAAAAAGCGTCTTCTTCATCGAGCCTTATATGATCTGAAACAAGCTCCACAAGCATAGTTCGCCACATTCAGCTTCACTATCACTCAATTTGGGTTTGCTTCAAGTCCCTAAGATACATCACTATTCACCCGTCAGACTCCTTCGGATATTGTTCTTTTACTCCTTTATGTTGATGGTATGATAATTAACCATGGATGCAATGCTCTCCTCCACTTCGGCTGCTTCTTCAAAGAAATCTTTTCTAAGTTAAATTCGGCAAGCCTTTACTCAAAAACTTTTTATTCATTCTCTGCAACTTTCTGGAACTAAACTAAAAGAACACAGTGTTTAAGAACTGAAAAGGGAAATTCGTCGATCATATCTTTCTTCAATGCTCATACACGACAAGGATCTGGATGAATCTATTATCCAAGTATGTGAACCTACCTACATCAATGGACGATTTGATTGGGCTCTTCATATTTGATCTAACTGAAAAGAGTTCAGATCATGTGCTGAGGAAAAATATTATGGGTGCTTTATTTTGGTCCATATAGTTGGAAAGAAACAACAAGGTTTTCAATGGCGCTACTAAGAATCATCAGCATTTGTGGTTTGATACCATCATACTGGCGGCCAATTGTTGTACCAAATCAAAGTTTTGTTATGGCTACTCCGCCTCCGGTATCTCCACAAACTAGGAGGCTTTCCTTTTAAAAAGAAAAAAGAACCTGAAAAGGGAAAGAGTGGAGTTGGTGCTAGTTAAGAAACAGGAAGAATTAAGAAGTCCTTGAATGAAGATAAAAATAAATAAGTTTCAGAGCTGTAAAAAAGGTGCCTTCGGTGGCAAGATGATGAAGAAAGAGAAAAAGAAGTAGCTTAAAAATCTATATCTACATACCATATCTAAAAAGAGTAAAATTAGGAGAATCTTTATCTTTTCATTTTGCTCCTTACTATCAATTATATGTCTATCATGTCCTTGACTTAAATTAATTGTTAGACATTTAAACTCACATATCAAAACCCTCACGATATGTGAGTGTGTTTTTAGTTCTTAACTCATAATTCTAACCTCTGGCACTTTTACTAATAACTTCTTTAGAAAAAGCATTTTCTAATAAAATATTGTTAGTGCTTATTTTTGTTATATATATATATTTGGCCAAATTAAGGAATACTTCATATTAAATTCAACTACTGAAAAGGGAATGGAGAGACAATAAAGAAGAGGCAAGAGGGAGATGTAGAGGAAGAATTTGAAAAAATGTGAGAAGAAAGAGATATAGAGGAAGGAGTTAGGAAATAAGGATATTTCATCCATTTAAAATTTTTCCTAGTTTAATATCACAACCGTTCATCTCCTTCATTTCCCAAAATCTTATTGTCCATTAATTATATATTCATTATCCTCTCATCTTTCATGTGTGAGTTTTTCTTTCTTTCTTCTTTCTTCTTTCTTCTTTTTCTTTTTCCTTTTTTTTTCTTGTTCTTCTCCTCCTACTCTAATAAAAGTGATATTTAGAAAAAAAATATTATAAAAAAAGGGTTATTCTCCTATAAATTTAGAGTTTTTTCCTCTAAATCAGTGAAAGCATAGACAAAAATAGAAGAGAGTAGGTTGAAGTGAGTGAGAAAAACATGAAAATAAATAACATTGTAGGAGATATAAAGAGAAGATTTGAGAAATTTAGGGGAAAAAAATATGAAAAGAGTGACCAGAATATAATAATCTTCCTAATTTAAATTTCAAAAATCGCAATGTGATTAATTATATCATATTGATTCTCTTTTTCCTTTTATTTTGTAATATAAATTTTCTTGTCTTTGCTCTCAATTGTACAAATTTATGGCTATAATTAACAGGTGCATTAAAATTATTTTTAACTTTCCTTAAATTAATAAAATCAAATAAGTTATAATTGGATTCACTTTTGAGTGTTGTGTTACTTCATTTAAAAGAGATGTATTAACTAATGAAATTATACTTTGATGAATGTTTTTCATAACAAAAATTAAATAGTCAACAAATTCTCTCTTTTTTCCTTAATAAGTGATTCATTTAAAATACTACTACTAATAATAAGGTTTTATTGGGTTGTTTTGAAATATATAAAAATGAGCTAATTTATTTACAATTATAGTAAAATGTCACTTTCTATCGATGATAAATAGTGATATACATTGATATATGTCTATCAGTGTTTATGATTGATAAACAATGACATTTTGTAATATTTAAAAATTATTTTTAATAGATTTGCATTTAAAATAAATACACTTTTTTAATAGACAATAGATATTATCCTAAATATTAAAAATATTGAACTTTTCAGATTTTTAGAACAAAAATATTTTTATTTGATATTGTATTTATGAAAATTAATTGAAGTGTATTTTACTATGTTCAACATAATACAATATTGAAATTATTGGTAAAAATATATAATAATTATTGATTTTGTGCATTTCAAAAAGAACAAAATTTGGCATGATTTTAACCAAATCTTTGAAACAAAGAAAATTAACTACAACTATACATGTATATATCCACGTAATTGGAAGATTTATCCTATACATGATACGTTTTTTTTTTTTTAATATAAAAGACTAATAATATGTTAGAGACATGATTTGGTTTCCTAAATTTTAGGAACCTCGTATTTATTTATGTGATTTATAAAAAAAAAAAAAAAAAAAAAAAAGTTTAATATTCACATAACTTATGAATTTGCTATATAATTTTAATCCTAATTTTTTACCTATTTTGTTTTGGGTATATATTTATATCACGGAAGGTTCGCATAAATTACCATGTTTCTTAAATTAGGTGGTTGGAAACATAATGGTAAGAAATAAACTATAAATCAAATAATCTTGAATAGTTGTCCCTATCCTGCTTGGGTTGGCAACGGGGTCGGGACGGGGCGGGGGGCATCCCCCGTCCTTGGTCCCATGGGCGAAATTCTCCCCCATCCCCATCATTTGAAGGCGGGGTGGGGATTCTCCGTCGGGAAACGTCCCTGCGGCCCTATTTCCCATTTTCACGGGGATTCCCTACTAGTTTTCCATGGAAATTCCCCATTTTTTAATTAAAATTTGATTAGTCTACAAAAAATAAACAAAATTTAATAACTAATCTATGAAATAAACACAATTTAAAAGCTCACAAATCCATTAAATAAATTTATTGAATTCACCATTTTTTAATTCAAGTGATTTTATTTAAAATTTGACTAGTCCACAAAAAATAAACAAAATATAATAGTCTAATCTATAAAATAAACACAATTTAAAAGCTAACAAATCCACTAAATAAGTTTACAACTTAAAATTCAATAAAGTTTGAATAAGGAAGTCAATTAAAGGCAAATGTCTTATACATTTAAAATATATAAATTGCCCATTTTCTGTCTCCACTGATGACTTCACATTCAATTATTTCTCCTTTCTTGACATCGTCTCATCCTTAGTTATGAGTATTATTCATTCCTACATTTAAAATGTAATTAACAAATAATGTCACAAAAAAAAGTTAGACCACAAAATAAATGTTTAATCATTGCTTTTCCTGTGCTAGTACCTTATATTGTCAAATATTTGTAACAAAAGAAAATATTTATTAATATATTAAATACTAAAAAGAGGTAAAACAAAATAAACAAACTACAAAACTTCCGTTGCAATCCAATTTTGAGCGCACATCAAAGCCTCTATCGTCTTCGGATGAAGTTTGTTATGATGTGGGCTTACAATCCTACCACAAGTACTAAAAGCAGACTCTAATGCAACACTAGATAACGGGATGACTAATATGTCTCTTGCAATTTCTTGTAAAATTGGATACTTGACACCATTCAATTTCCACCAACTCAAAATGTCAAAATCAGATGTTCGAGGTAAGACATGTTCATCCAAATATGCATCAAACTGCTGCTTCTAATTCATATTATTGGAATTTGATACAAACAAGCCATAATCATTAAAATCATCAAGTTCTATATTCTGTGAGGTTCCATCTAAATTTTTAGAGTGATAATCATCACCTTCACCTTCATGCTTCAACTGATATTCTATTTCCAAATCTGAACAAATTTTTTTAATCCTTTCCACTTCAAGAAAAAAAATTATCTCCAAAAATTCTAGGGAAGTAAAACTCAATCAACTTCAATTTGTGATGTGGATTTAAAACTGCAGCTATGGCCATTACCCCATGAATTTTCTTCCAATACTTATCAAACTTTGAAATCATATTTGAAGTCATATTTCTTATCTCTTGAATGCCAGAATTCTTCCACTCAGAAATAGTCAATTTCAATTTACAAATTTTTTAGGAAAAAAGATTAGTAGTAGGATATTTGGATCCAGAAAATATTTCAGTCATGTGATGACATATTTTTAGTTTTTCATATATCTCTTTTGCTAATACCCAATCTTGATCCAAAGGCAAACACTTGTACTTTGGTTCTCGTTGTTTTGATCGATAAAAAACAGCCTTAACTTTAATGTAGTGGCTAACATAAAATAAGTAGAATTCCACCTAGTACAACAATTAAGACTCAACATCTGACCATCATAAACATTCAACTGTCGAGCAGTTTTCTCAAATTTCTCTTCTTTTTTTGTGTATGCACCCAAAAAGACACACTGCTTCATACTCTTTCAATCCTATCTCCTACCTTACCAGCCCATCTTTCACAATTAAATTCAGAATATGAGCCCAATAACGCATATGAAATAAACTCCCATCCAATATTAAGTTTCCACACAAACTATCAACAAGCATATTAACCATGGAGTCATTTGTACTACAATTATCTACAGTTACAGATGACAATTTTCGATCAATATTTCAGTCTAACAGACATTCCATTATTTCTTCATGAAGCATCTCAAAAGTGTGTGAAGAAGGGACATATATAGCCGCTATTAGTGATAGCTATTGATAGCAGTTATGGATGACAGCCACTGATAGCATACTTCTCAAACTAAAAGCTATCATTGGTAGCAGTTATCATGATAGCTTTTAATTTTAAGAAATCGGGAAGCGACGTGCAAAATGGTGGCTGAGCGTGGGTTTTTTTTGGTCTTTTACCATTTTTTGTTCTATATATTCAATTATTTTATCCTTCTATTATTTTATGCTTGAATTCTATTTATGTAACTAGCCCTATTATATTTAAATTTGAAGTTTCATTTTTTAGGGTTCAAATATTTTGGATATATTTGAGCTGCATGGTTGAAAATATAGATTTAAATTGGATAATTTGATGGGTAATTAGTCTGTTCTACTAGGAGATACAAGCATTTTTCTTTTAATAAAACTCTCCATATATAATTATGGAAAATTACTTTTTTGTCTTCAAATTTTGAAGGGTTTTCTAAACGTAGCTTTAAGACAATCTAAAATTAATATTTGCAAATATGATACTATTTTCAATTATATTACTCAGTGATGGACTTATCACTATTGAGGTTGAAAATATTATTAATTATTGTCGCACCCTCTCCTAGATTACCCTATTAACCTAGAAAGAGATGTGAAGACAGTAAACATTAACTCTCTCGTGATATTTACTGTTCGTCTGTTTCCTGCTTAATATGTTAAGCGATATATCTATAGATACATTCACATTATAACCCGTAGCCTCATAGGAATTCAAGAACTTCATACAATATCTATACATGGACTGATACATATAAGGATATTTACAAACATATACAAACTAACGGAACTAACTTCTCTCACATCTTGCAAAATAGACTAACAAGTACAACCAAGTAATTTATTTCTCATTCCCTACTAACATGATTACATGCCAGACTAGACCAAAACGATATACGTACAAAAATATAAGAAAAGTTGAGCTATCTGATAACTTAATGCAGTTACAGAAGAGAGTTGTGTAGGCTAGGCACCTGGAATTCTTCGCTATCTTAGGGGAGAAAAATATTTAAAAGAGTGAGCTAGGAAGCCCAGTGAATGACGAGTTTAAAAACAGTAATATTTGTAAACATTTATAAGCATTTCAAGATTTGACACATCTTTCTATAGACTTGATGAGCATTTCATAAACTCAGAGTTCACAAATCATGTTTAAAAATCTATTAGATCAGTAAACCTTAAAAACATAGTAAATCATTCTCATACTTTCATCATTCATAGTATCATATTAAACCTGTATCCAAAACCTTAGTTGAGGTAGACCAAGCTCAATACACTCAACGTTGTTAGCCTTAGCTAATTTAGAGTAAACTTGATACATTCAGTGTCAAAATCTCTCATGTGTGCAAAGCCTAATGGTTTGAAACTATTCTTCAAAAGCATTAGAATCCATTCATATAACAAATTCTTGCTTAACAGAAACCATTAACATCATTTTTCAGCAAATCATAACAATATGTAGGCATAAAATCATGAAGATCAAGTTCTTTCCTTTATAAGCATATTGTTTAGAAAAAACAATGAGAATTCAAAATATGGAAATCATGCTAAAAATCATAGCATACTCAGGTAAGAAACTCATTTCCATGAGAAATCATAGTCATAAACCATTAATAGGTTTACTTTAAAAACTTGTGTCACTTACAGTCAATAGCTGGCTCCCAATGGTTTATAGGCCACTCCAATCTCTATTTGGCCTGAGAATCCGATTAAAAACTTTGGTTATTCATTAAGGAATTCCTTAACTCCAATGACTCCCAAATAACTCATATAAGCAACCATATTTTACTTAAATTCCATTTAACTCCTAAAATCACCTTAGAATCCATACTTATTCATTTCATAGCCAAAAGTCCAAGAAAACCTTGAATGGACTCAAAATAACTCACCAAAATATCAAATGGTCAAGAAAAACCAATGGGTGGGTTGATGGGTAGCTGGGCGCACAGCGAAGGTAGGGCGTGGGGGTTGAAACACACACAGTTAGGTTGATGGGTGGCAGGTCACGCATATGAGCGTTGGACGCACACTCTGGGTGATGGCGTGCAGCAGCTAGACACCTAGTGTTGGCCATCGAGTGTGCGAGTAGGCAATGGCATGCAGCAACTGGATGCCTGATGCTTGGCAGACGCGTGTGTTAAGCAGATAAGGCATGTGTTCTTGAGCATTGAGCGGTAAACATGCACAATGTTGGGCGCACAACAAAACAAAGGCTTCATTCTCATCGCAATCTTTTCGCCAAGGCTCTTGAACTCAGAAACTATCTTTTTAAACTCATCTAGATTGTCTAATAGTGGTTTAGCAGAATCCATTTTAAAAGTGTAAAAATATCTTGTTGGGGAGATCCTTAGTTGCATAGAGACCTTCTAGCTTGACCCACATCTTGTAAGTCGTGTCTTGATCGATCACCTATCTCAAGATGCTATCACTGAGATTAAGAACTAAAGTTCCATAGGAAGTAAGTTCCACATCTTTCCTTTCTTGAGCTATTAACATAGATGGCAGAGTCGATGGGTCTAAAAGGGCTTTATGAGCTCTCTGTTGTCCGAAAATAGCCTTGATTTTGGCCTTCCACAGACCAAAATCACCCTTTCCATCGAACTTTTCTATCTCAAATCTAGCAACAACCATTACTGACCTGAAAGAATATCGAGAACGGTTATCTTGAGTATCTCTATGCTCCAAGAATGCTGATCTTGATAATCTTCAATAGCTATGATATTAGAAATTGTTGGGTTATTCAGTCTTTTCTAGGCCCAATTAATCAAGATCAACACTCAGATGGTGAAGAAATGGCTAAGAAATGCTCTGTTAAATCCTCAATGCTAGATACTCGATACTCGATAAGTTTTTGCTCGATACTCGATGGAAATTTCCTTCTATCCTCGATGAGTTTCTGTTCTTTGCTTTATAGAACACGATGAATGTTGATCGATACTTGACTTTACTCGATGAGTATTAATCTTTACTCAAATCAACTCGAAGATGAGAACTTCTAACTCAATGTTACTCGATAGAAGAAAACGATACGCGACTCAACTCAATACTCTGAAATCGATATGATTTGATAACAAGATTGTGTTTTTGTAATTTGCAGAAAGATTGATGCCGCTCGAAAGAAGAAGATAAAGAGAAAAAGAAGAAACATACAGAATTACGTGGTTCGGCCAATAAGCCTACGTCCATAGGAAGATTCACTATCTTTTTCTCTTGAACATTGCATACAGCTTGTTGTATTTTACAGAAAATAGAAAGTATGAAAAAAAAAACTCTTCTTTGTTTTCTGATTAGTGGTATTTATAACACATCTGATTAGTGGTATTTATAACACATACCAACAGACCATTACAAGATAAAGTTAGTTATAAACTAAACTAGTTGAAAGGTACTTAAGTCACGGTTTCTTCGGATTTAATGGGAATCCTTATTGAATTAGTATATAAAGAGGCCTTAAGGCTATGGTCCCCAATATACCAAAACAATAAGCACTCAATCTTTCTTAAATCTCATCTAGAGAGAGATCCCACTAAGGACATTTGAAGTTTTGGTTGAGGAAGACAATAATCACTTTAGAACCATCATCAATCTTTCAATAGAATTCGGTACGTATATATTCTTAACAAATTGGTATGAATTATCCTAAGATTAATCTATTTAATATAGATTTAAAGTAATTATGCTAAGAGGTTCCTCTCGTTTCAAATGACCCAACTAATCTCCACTGTCGTGTTATATGTAATCACCTTTTTTTTAGTATTTTGTTTATGGGATAGCGTATGTTGGAGGGGCGGACAAGAATCCCTAAGGTGTCTATCATCCTAGTCCACAAATTCACAGTCACGATGGATGAAGATTTGGTCCAAAGTGTCATTTTTCCTCTGCACAGAGAGCACCAATTAGAATTTAAACGTGCAAAAGTTGATAAATACCAACTTTTAGATTCAACTTTCCTAACATTCTAACACCTTATGTGATATTTATAAATCTCAAATTTATCTTTCCCTATTATCTTCTATATTTTTTCACATTCTCTCACAAAATTTTGATTGATTCAATTTTTATAAGAATTATGTTTCTTATACTTTTATGTCGTTTATACAAGATGAGATACAATTTTAAATAATTATTGTATAATAAATTATAGATTAAATATTGATACAAAAGCAATTGAAATAGTAAATCTACTTTGGTTCCAATGACTAAATTAAACCAACTAAGCATTTATTTACCAAAAATTGTCACTACTTTTTTCCAACTTAAAAGTTGAAATTATTAAACATTTTACTTCATCTGTTATTTAAAATCAAAATGAGCATAACTTATAATATTTGTACTATCAACTTCAAAGTCAAATGTTCTATTTTCTCACTACATATATGGTAAAAAAAAAAAAAAACGGATATTTCTAAAAGCACACAACTCCCAACAATTAAAAACTAGATTTATTTTTGAAAGCACATTGGCCGTAGGGTTTTCAGGAATGGGAAAAAAAAGGGAGGGAGCAATTTATTGCAGCCTTTAAAATAAATGTTGGAAAACTAATACATGTTTTAAGTAGGTGTTAGATAACACTCGTGTTTCAAAATTTCAAAAAATAAAAATAGAGGGAAAGGAAGGTAGGACTTTTTGGAAGTGATTAATTTTCCTAAAAGAAAAATGACAATAATGTTCCGGTGAGCAATGGTGAGTGGCAACAACTGGAAGGAGGAAGATGGACAGACAACAATGGAGATTAGGGTTTATGTAAATGTAAGAGAGGAAGAAGAAATCGGATAGAAAAAGTGAAAGAGAAAATAATTTCCCTTTTCTAATTTCAAGAAAATATCATCCTTTCGTCTCCGCGGTAAAATTCCTGATATTTTAAACCAACCAAACACGAAAGGGTAAAGTCCGTCAAGGAAGACATCCTTAGATGATGGTTTTGCCGGTCAACATAGACTCATCTAATGACAATTTTTTGTCTCTCATAAGATAGGTTAACCATCAAAACTATGTGAGAAACTATAGATTAATAAAAATCTACCAAAAATTACGAAACTCGGATCAACAAAGATATTAAAGCCGAAAATTCATTACGTCAACTTAAAAGCATCATTTTAATTGATAATTTATTTTGAGATGAAAAAGAAAGTTATGATTGACGATTTTTTTTTGCAATAAACATCAACTAGTTATAAAAATGTTACGCATCAATGAAAAGTCAAAATTGTAATAGATATTATGGGTATATATTATATATAGGAGGTTGAGGGGTTGGCGAGGGTTCTTTTTCTTTTACGTTGAGACCACCTCAGCCATGGCCGACTCAAATGCCAAACACAATCGACAAAACAATCCAATTTATTATATCCCTAAAAAATTGTTATATCTATATGTTGACCCTCTTAGATTCATACTATTTCTTACGAAATTTCCAACCCTTTCCTACTTTCTCAAAAATACGTGTCATAAAATTTAGTTTGGACTCGGTACAATATTCCTCTTTATATAAATTACAGTCATGTGCCTCATTTCTCACAAATCCCTTTGTCTCTCTGTCTCTCAATCTACTTACAGTAATAAAGAGAAAAATGGCATGCATTTACATTATGGTGAACAATGCTGCAGTGACCAAGCAATTAGTTGCGGCCACAGCCATAGCAAGATCAAATGTAAAGCTTGGGAAGGCAATAAGATCAGCCACTTTTTGGGGAACAAAGAAGAATATTATGCCAGCAATAAAGATGCAGCTTCATAACAATAATGAGAAACCAAATGGCGAATTCGATCCCGAGTCTCTATTCCGGAAACAGGCAGCCGAGTTGGACTTGGTTTTAAATGATCCCAAATTCCAGGTCCCAAGATTAAAATTACAACTTTTTCTTTTGGGAGTACGATATAGGGATCAAATTTTCACGTGTGGTGTGTGCAGGAGGAGTTGGATGTGGCGCTGAGGGACTTTTCGCTGTATTACGTAAAGAGGCTGACAGAGCATTACAAAAACGAAGAGGGAAAGGGCCCTGAAATCTACGTAAAAAGAGACGATATGAACCATTTTGATGCCATCGCAGAGGTTATGACTGCCAAACGCATGGGGCGGATGAGCGTGGTTGCGGCCATTAGGGATGCCCAGCTCGGCGTTACCACTGCAGTGGCCTGCGCCAAATATGGTTTAGATTGCACCATTTTCATGGCCTCTTATGATATCGAGAACCAGTCTTCAAGTGTCCAATTAATCAACTGCTTAGGTGCTCAGGTATTTATTTATGGTTGGGTTTAAATAATGACGAAGAATGTTGATTCCATCTTATCTCACTCTTACGTTTAACTAATGAAGTTGTTTTGTAAATTTAATTATTTATTAATTTATATAAAATCACTTCTCACTTTACTCCTACTTCTAAAATCACACTCATACAAGTTTTTGAATCCAACTTCCCTAAGATATTTATTCTATAACTAAATTTTCAAATTTTCAAATAAGCCCTTTTTTTGTCATATATATTCTCTAATATCAACATAATTTGAATTAATCCATATTTTTTATAACAATTTTCTTTTTTTCACTTTTACCAAATATTTTAGATTAAACAAATTTATTTTCAATTTAAAGCATACAAATTTTTAAAATAATTATCTAAGTTTGATATGTAATATTCATTTAAAAAATATAATGATATTTATCATTTTATAATTTAAATAATAGGTCTACTTTGTTCAATACATTTGCATATATATATATATATATATATATATATATATATATCATTATAGCTAAATCACAAAAATTTAGTTTCAATTTATCAAACAAAATAATAAGATTATATTTTAATTTAAACTTGAAATATACCAAAAACTATTTCTATTGCACGCTACAAACACAACTAGCCACAATTGTTTTAAAAGCGATGACAATCCTAAATTGAATCTAGACCCGGTTTGAAATTACCTCTACACCAATAAAAATATATTTTGAAAAAATTTTAGCTCTTTTAAGTTGTTTGATAAATTGGAATATGTATTAATTTATAAAAAATCACTTTTTACTTAACTCATACATTTAAAATCATACTCATACAAGCTTTTGAATTTAACTTCGTAAAAATTTGCTTCTCTAACTAAATTTAGAAATTTCCAAATTTTTCATTTTCTTTTTGCCACATATATTCTTTAATATCAACAAAATTTGGATTGATCCAAATTTTTTATATATTTTCTTTCTTGTTTAACTTTGATCAAATAAATTTATTTTCAATTTAAAGCCTACAAAATTCTAAAATAACTACCTTATAATAACTTCGATATTAAATATTCATTCAAAATCAAATATAATGATATTTATCATCAATATAAAATTATTAAAATAATATGTCTACTTTGTTTAATACCTTTGCTTTGATCATGATAATTAAATCACAAAAATTTAGTATTAATTTACCAAATAATATAATATTCTTTTTTTAGGTTAAAACTGAGATTTACCTAACACTATTTCTATTTCATGCTAAAATTGAGACTTTTAAAAGCACAAGCTACAACAATTATTTTAAAAGCTATAACAAAAATCTAAATTTTGAGGTTTCTTTCTTTTTTTCTTTTTTTCTTTTTTTTTTCTTTTTTTTTTTAGATTTTAAACCAAACTGAGCCTTAGCTTATATCTAATTGAGAATTTTCAATATATTAGGAGTAAAACTAAAATATGTAAATGATTAAAGACCAAACTAAGAATTTCCTAAAAGGTCACGAACCATTTAGTATACTTAGTCCCACAAAAACAAGCTCGGTTAAAAGATTTAAAAAAATAAAAATAAAACTTTATGTTAATTTATAAGGTTATTGGTCCTAAAATTTAAAGTTGTGTTCATTAAACTTTTGATTTTGAGTCAAATAACTTAATTTATTCAACAACTTGGTAATATATATAAAATTAAAAATTTATATAGGATTTCATGCATTAACATAAAATTCAAATAATTGTATATCAAATATAAATTAATTCTTTAAAAAGTTAATATACCAATGACTATTTGAAAGTTGATGAAGTCCTATCTCAAAATCAATTGACAAAGAGAGAAAAGTAGTTCATCTATCTTATAAAAAGTATGATTTTTTTTTTTTTAATGTGGCATCCTTAACATTAAAACAGTTTGTGGGAAAAATAATCACAAACTAAAATATATATTTTTTTTAAAGAAATAGTAACATTTCAACTATATATTTTACAAAACTATTTTTTAGTCCAAATTTGATATAAATAGATTTTATTTTTTCTATGTTTAGATATTAATTAAATGTATGTTATCTTATTAGTTGACTAAAATATATAGTAGATAACTTTTCCCCTTAATCATCTCTTTGCTGTGTAATTTCTCTATATGTTACTGTAATTTATGTATATTATTTCTCCAAGTTGGTGATTTTTTTTACTAGAATAGTAGATGTCTCTGTCTTGTTTGACCTTTATAATTAAATATAGTTAACCATCTTTCAATATATATGTTACAAATATCTTAGGACCCATTTCACATTAATTTCAAAATCCATTTAAAGTTGAATGTTCAAAATGTTGGTATACATTTTATTATATATAATATTTGCTTTATTGATTAAGTAGAGAATGAAATATTGAATGATGAATCGTGTAATTTCTCTAATATATATATTGAAAATTTTAATTTCGAACAATCTCTTCTAATATCCTTTTCTTTTCATAAATACCAAAGTTTTTTTTTTCCAATTTGAATTATATAGTTCATAATAATTTCATTTATAATAATAATTTAATATAATGTTATTATTATTATTATTATTATTATTATATAAATATTATATTTAAATTTCAAACTTTACTTTTAATGGTTAAGATAATGAATATCTTCAAATTAAATATTTAAATTTAGAATACATATATGAATAATTTAATTGGTAATTCTTTTCATTTTACTAAAATTTTGAATAATTTCGCTTAAACTCTAATGGTTCATACAAAAAATTCTATTAAGAATTTAACCATTTGATTAGGAAATTTTTGACATATTTAAAAATATAGGCCGGAAAAGGTGTATGATTGTAGTTAACCTTAGGGGTGTTCAAAAAACCTGATGATCTGAAAAAATCGATCAACCCAACCCAATTCGTGTGGTTTGGGTCGGGTTATCAACTCATTTGGGTTGGATTAGGTTCAAATAAATGAAAAATTTATGGATTGGGTTGGTTCATGGATTCACCTAATATAACCCAAACCAACCCGAACCAATCCGAATTTATTATTAACTTTAAAATATATTTTTTATTACTTGTAAAACAATTATTTATACATATATTGATTTTAATTTTATTTAATTTCAACATTTTTTGAATAATTTATTATTAACAACTCTTAGAAGTAGTTTCTTTGCACTTAGAAAGAAAATTTTCATCGGATAAATTGAAACTGTGTTGTTAATCTTAATTCAATATATGAAAATAATCAAATTAGATTTTTACATATTTCCAATTTTAAATAAATGATTCGATTAACCTGAACCAACCAAACCTAAATATTCCAGGGTTGAGTTGGGTTGAATTCATTTTTTAATAAGGGTTATTTGGATTCAAAAAATTTACAACCCAATTTGGGTTGAGTCTAAAAAATCTTTCAACCCATGAACGTCCTAGTTAACCCTTTTGAGAGTGTGGGGGCAGGTGAAACCAGTAGAGGGAAACTTGAACAACGCATTAGCAGGGGCGAGGCAAGAGTGGATGACGGGGAACCTGGGAACGACCACTTATCTGATGGGCACGGTGGTAGGGCCGCGGCCGCGCCCATCTGATCCAGAGGAATGGGGGGTCAAACCAGACGTGGTTTTCGGCTGCACTGGGACTTCCTCAAATGACTTGCCCCTCGTCTTCCATGACTTCATCCAGCAACAGGATGTGAGGTTGATCCGGGTCCTGCAGCCTCCTACTGGAATGCACCAAATTCTGACCCCTCAAGAGTAAGTAAAACCCCCGCCATCTTAATTAAATCTATTCATAAGCTTATGTTCGTGCATTTTATAGTTTATTAATTATATCACTTCTTTGACACTTTCTAACCAGTGGAAGTCAATAATAAAGATTTGGATCTTTTGCTCCAATTATATTACCAATCTACTTTAAAATTATCAAGGATTTTAAATCATAATGCATTTCAAATCGACTTTAATTCGTTGTTTGTTAATACATAAAAGAAAATAATTTACGTTCCGTTTGATAACTATTTGGTCTTTGAAAATTAAAGTTTATTTTCTTTCAATTTCTTACAATGTTTTGCATCTGTTTTTAATTTTCAAAACTTAGCTTATTTTCTGAAAAACATTGATAAAAAGTGGATAACAAAGCTAAGAAATTTAGAAGTGGAAAAGGCGTTTGTAGACTTAATTTTTAAAAGGGGAATTGTAATTGATATTATTTTGAGTGATGATAACTAAATCTAAAACAACATTTTAAAAAAATTTGCAAATATAGAAAGCCTATCAATTATACGGTCTATAGACTACTACCAATGATATGGTCTATCGATAGACTCCTATTACTGTTATGGTCTATTATTGATGCACAATTTACATTTTGTTATATCTGCAATTTTTTTTTTTACTTTGTGTTATATCTATTATTACTTTTGGCTTGATTGTTATATTTACAATTGCCATTTTTTAAAAAACTAAAAACAAAAAGCTAAGGTCTCATTTGGTAACTATTTGGTTTTTTTATTTTTATTTTCCAAAATTAAGTCTATATATACTACTTTGACCTCGAAGTCAAATTTTGAAAACTAAAAAAAAAAAATAGCTTTTCAAAATTTTTATTTTTGAGATTTGGCTAAGAATTCAATCATTGTACTTAATAAATATGCATATTATTATAAGAAATTAAGAAAAAAATATACTAATCTTTTAAAAATAAAAAAAAAATAAAATAGTTAGCAAACGAGACTTAAATGGTTATCGATTGGGTACATAGAATTTGAAGTGATTGCAGAATTTTGTATATTTTGGAAATAAGTTACCTTTTTAATCTTTTCATATCTTACTCTTCCATCAATAAATTAACATTAAAAGTCTATATTATTAGTAAACTTTCTACGTCTTTTTCAGCTAGCCTCCAAACGAAAACTTTAATTATATACATTTCAAATCTTATTGCCAAAATAGATAATAAAGAGGATTGTTTTTAAATATAGAAAAATAAATTAAAATATTTACACAATGTAATAAAATTTTAGAATTAGATAGAATAGATATTGATAGACTTCTATCAATATTTTCTATCAGTGTCTATCATTGATAGTTTTAAAATTTTGTTATATCTTGTAAATATTTTCAACTATTTTTTGAAGACCTAAAACTATTTCTTGAACTTTTTTAATTACACTCAGAATTAAGTTAGTACGTTATTATAAATTTAAACGGTGGAGACAATGGCATATATGAGAATCTAACACAATCTAAAATAATTTGTGTTTGCAAATATGACCCTAATTTAAATTTCTATTAAAAAGGTTTGCATGTTCGTTTATGTTTATATACTATACCAATAGATTATAAAATGGTATATAGATGATATTTTACTTACTATCAGGTAATTGTTTGCATTGTTCTTTGTTTAGGCTTATTGTAGTCATACACTGTCAATAAAATTGAAAAAAAAAAATACTAATATACTGCTACCATATTAACATGTTATAAGTAGTATATAGATGATAAAAATAGTCTATCAATAATAATAATAATAGAACAAACTATTATCAATGAACATATTAATGATCAAATTGATAATAGATATTAAAAAAAAAAATTGTCAACAATAGACAGAAAAATTTTGGACTAGAGATAAAAATCTATCAATGATAGGCTATAAAAATAATTTACCAGTGATGGAAATTGATCACTAATATACTATAAAAATGGTGTAACTATGAATGTAACAAAAAACTAAACGAATTGATCCGCTGGTTTATTTTGATATTTTTAGTATAAAATTAGACTTTTTTGTTCGTATTTGAAGAAAACGAAAGAATTTATTGGTTTGGATCAGTTTTTCATTGAAAAATATCTATCAAAATTGGACCAAACTAATGATGTATAACCCTTAAAATAAGGGATGTTTTCAAATATATGAAAAAGAGTCAAATTATTTACAAATATAACAAAATTTCATTGTCACGACTATCAGGGATAATAGATACTAGTGACATTTTGTTATATTTGTAAATATTTTTATTATGAGTAATAATTGGGTCTAGCTCTGGCTACACTCGTCTTGATATATCCTCTTCAATCACAAAGGAAAAAAATATATTAAAAAATTTAAAAACTTACCATATGGCAATTTGGGAATGAGTATTTGAGTGGAGTGTAGCCCAAGATGTACTCAAATATTTTTCTTTAACCATGATAGCGCATATATATTTTTTGCTTAAAAAGTTGATAAATTATTATGATGTACGTATGTTTGTTGTTATTGAGAAGAACTAACAAAAAAAAAAAAAACTAAAATGTCTAATTTCAATCAATAAAAAACAATAATAGTCACATGTAAAAATACTCCAATCAAAACAAAATCAGAAATAAAAATGAAAAAAAAAAGAAGAAAAATAATTAAAAAAAAAAAAAAAACTAAGAACTAAATGGATAATAATTTGAATCGAAATACAAGTCAATACATTGATTTGGTTCTTAGTTGACACTAACAGTGCTAGAATTAAAAAACAAAAATATTTTTTATTTAAAAATAATTTTTTTGTGTGACATATTTTAAAATATATATGTTAACCAATTTTTGGTACCCATATTACAATTATGTTTAATTATATCAATCCTTGAACTAATTGGAGTAGAAGTTTGATATTTTTATGGATGGAATATGTTGAAATTGAATGCACAGGGTGGAATACAGAGGAGAAGGGCTAAAGCTGAGGCTTGTGAAGGAGACAGGGAAAGTTGAATTTCACACGGTGGCCGATACGGAGGCGGTGGAAGCTCACGATCTGCTAATTAAGTTGGAAGGCATATACCTATCAAAGGAGGCTTCTTATGCCTTTGCATATCTTCACAAGCTTTGCCCCACTCTGCCTGACGACTGCAAGGTGGTCGTGGTGATAAACTGTTAAAACATAGCCCACTGGTTTTGAAGGGAACAAGAAATGTTCCTTTTCATTGTTGAATTATTATATTTTGTATTTTGGACTTTGTATTTTTCCTTTTTGTTTTCCTCCTGCATATTGGGCTTGATATTCTGTTACAAGCAATATTCTTATGTGTGAGTTTATTGTTGGAATTTTTCTACCTCTATATAAATATATATAAGGTAGATTTCATTTATATCTAATGTTTTAAAATGGTGGTGACCAAAGTTTGGCCAGTGTTGATCGTCAGAAGTAGTGATCGGAGTACGCTAGAGGTGGTGGTCGGAGGTTTGCCAACAACAATCGTCGGAGGTGGTGGTAGGGAAGTGATTTTAAAATGGCCAAAATCACTTTTGTTGTGTTTAAAATCACTCCAAAACACACTTTTAATCACTCAAAACCAATTCAATGTTTATTGGCTCTACGAGTCCCTTGTGAGCTTGATCTTCAACCCACTTCTCTTAGTATGATCTCGCTTTCCGAGATGAATTGCATAAGAGATTCTCGCACCATGTGGTACCTTTGATGCCTAAGTCAGTCAAGGTTCGAAATATCCAATATCAATGAAAATATCAAGTTTCCAATTTTATGAAAATATCGATATCGATGAGCAAGAAAAATTATGGAAATTGATGGAAGTTAATAGAAATTGTTATAATTAATTAATGAAACTTTGATTGTGGCTTAATTAGACTATAATGGACCATTTTTAATCACAATTTCTATAAAGTAAGACAATATTTAGATGTCTATTGTAAATACTTGTGTAAAGTTGGTTCTGGTGCTTGAGGTTACAGAGCGACAAATCAAAAACAACTTGGTTATTTTCCTATTGATACATATTTACTGGCTTCACTAATCAGTCCAAAGTCAAAAGGCAGTAACATTTCTCTTTTCAAACGTATGTTTCCTTTTGTTCATTCCTTAAAAATCTTATGTTCGGTCCATAAAAATCTTAGATTCCTACTAAATGAACAACCCTAAATGATTTTCTCCAAGTCTTTTCACGGCTAAAGTGGACAGCCATTTTATTGAAATGAGCCTCAACTATTAAAGCCTCTTAGACATCCACTAGGAACACACAATTGGTTGTCTTTACAAAGAAAATCATCAAGCATATGATCAAAATCCTTAGATGTGATATGTGACTACCATGTAACGATCCGACTTTCTAGAATGGGTATAGGACTATTATTACATGCATGCATAAATCTCAAAACGATTTTTTTCACAAAATCTGACTAATCCAAAAGAATTTCATAAAATAAATTTTAAATATAAAATCTCGAAGAACATAAATCCATTGTTCGGGGTACCCTTAACTCTAGTTGAAAATGAAATTAAATAAGTAACCAAATAGAACAATAAAAAATTTAAATGTTTGAATCCTAAACTAAAACATGACTATATGAGGAAAACATATACGAAAACGATGTCAAGTTCCAAGTCTCGATCACGAATTCTTCTTGTCATTCGTTGTTCTGTCCCTTCCTTTACCTGAGAAAAAAATGTAGAGAAAATGATGAGTATAAAAATACTCAGTAAGTAACCCACTAGGTATACATGTTAGCCTTCCTATTGAGATAAAAGTGTGCATCCTGAACATAGGCATATACATAAGAAGCGAACTCAAAGGCACGGTGTCATAGGATGTGACCTCGAAGAGTCACAATATCATGAGCATAGGCGATCTCATAAGGACATCGAAACATACACAGGGATGTACACAGCTCGATAGGAGTGCTAATAGTCACCATCAGTATAAAATGCAACATTGATAACTCTAAAGAAAAGCTATAATTCTTAACTTAACTCAAGCTCATTAGTAGATTTTTAATGTTAATTATCCTATTTTGTAGGTATCAAGAAACTAAGAGGTAGAACCAAGCATGTGGAGCCAAATGGGGGTTAATTTGAAGAAATTTGGAGGCAATTTGAGCATCTGGGCTTTAAAGGAGTAGAAATAACCAAAATGCCCCTTATATGAGCATCGCAACGCTCATCACTTGCCTCAGCCCAATGTCTCAGCGTCCGCGTGCGCACCTCCTTCACTACCAAGCGTCACAATAGCATCGTGCCTCTACCTCAACGCTCGAGGACATCCATATAATAGTGTTGCAACATTGTCCCTAGCGTTGCAATGCTCCAACAAACTCTATGTTGGGGTTGATGCCCTAAATCTCGTAGGGTCCTATTGTTTGTAAATATTATTGAACAAACTCATTGTATATTTAATGAAATATATGATATTTTATTCAAAATCTATAAAATATATGATATTTTAGTTGCATTAACCACAAACCAATAAACTAACATCAGAGATTATCTTTGTAACTTAAACATGTATGTAGAGACATATGAGTGGATCATGTTTAAGTGATAACCTAAATGGTCTGTAGTAGATGGATAAGGCTGGGTACCTTATCTTGGTGACATTACGAGTATGGCCCGCTTTGTGGGTGTTACAATTGTTGTAAAGTGCTACAAATTATCTGATCCTGATCATTCATGCATACACATGTGAGTGGGGATATTCTACACAAAGAAGTTTGTATAAGACCGGACCACGAAATGTTTAGTCTCATTATATAACACCGTTCATAATGGAGACTTACATTTCACCAGGATGACCATAGCTAACATGATATAAATCCTGAGTGAGTTGTGAACTTCTGCCTATGAGAGCGGTTCTTTTATTTGTATGGGTGAAAGTGGCCAGATCACCGACTCAACAAACCTACCATTTTGAGGATTCGTCTTATTGGGGAGTTGGGAACACAGCTACACAAGATGGAATTCACTCCTTCTCCGTGGCAAGGGTAAGTAAATAAATTGCTCACTTAAGGGCTGATTCTAGGTATTGAACAATGTGGCGTCACACCCTCTCCTGGTCCGAGAGGGGTTTACTCATAGTTGGACTATGATTTATTGTTCATTAGAGGGATCAATGGTACTTAAGGAGTTAAATGTAACTACAGGGACAAAATGGTAATTTGGCCTAACTGTACTTACGATTGTTGATTGGTTATATCTAGGAATGACAAAATTCCCCACGAGATCAGGTCCCCGCAGGTCCCTGACCCAATCGGGGCAGAGAATACTTAGTTTAACCGGGTTTGGGGGTCAAACCGGAGATTTAAATACGGTCCCTAGTCGAGGATGGGGTAGAGACGGGGAGGGGATCCCCCCCCATCCCCAACCCCGAACCCGAACCCTGCCCCACTCCAATTTTTTTAATTACTAACATATATATATATATTACTATTATATAGAAACTCAAGCTACTGTTTTAATTAGTTTTTTTTTAATTTTTTAATATAAGAAATTTTCTAATAAAAAACATTAAAATACTTTTTTAATTATTAATCTAAATAAATATATCTAACAATAATATTAATTTATTACCTAAAATTCACAACTTCAAT
This sequence comes from Benincasa hispida, assembly GCF_027475165.1. Classification (NCBI taxonomy): domain Eukaryota; kingdom Viridiplantae; phylum Streptophyta; class Magnoliopsida; order Cucurbitales; family Cucurbitaceae; genus Benincasa; species Benincasa hispida. The sequence continues at coordinate 54,366,304 of NC_143485.1, forward strand.
GTAAATACTAATTTTAGTTAAGTTTAAATAATAAAATAAAAAAGGGGATTTTTCCCCGCGGGGACCCGAATCCCTGATCCCCCAAAATGGGGAATGGGGTGGGGACGGGGATTAAAAATTCCCACGGGGACAGGGTTGGGGAATGCATCCCCGCCCCACCCTAGCCCCATTGCTATCCCTAGTTATATCCAATGGACACAGAAATATATATGTAGTGTGAAGAGTGCAGTTGTCGGTCTTTAGTGGGCCCGAAAATAAACGGATGGTGAATAATTTAATTAAAGAGTTTAATTAATTATTCATGTATTGTTTGAGCTTCAAGTTAAGGTCCATGAGGTCCCCTTGGTAGCTCAATAGAATTAATTGAGAACCAGTTTTTGGATTAATTTGAATTGTTCAAGTTAGTAGAGAGATTTAATTACATATGATATAATTAAGTTGTTTCAATTATATGTGATATAATTATTATAAGATATTTGATACATTATAACTTAATGAGAGGAAATAAATATTTGAATGAGATTCAAATATAGTTTCTATGAATTGGATTCATAGTTGTTAAATTTAATATAAATGTGATTTATATTAAATGTCATATAATAGAGAAAAGAAACTATAGCTTATATTGTATATGATATAATATTAAAACTATAGGTTATATGTTATATTTGATATAACATATAATTTAAAATATTTATAATATGATGAGTTAGTTATCATATTTATATTTATATTAATTATTATTTTAATAATAAGGGAGGGAGTTACAACTTCCTTCCCTTTCTTTTCTCCATGGATGGTGGTTATATTTGACGTGTAGAAAAGAAAATATTTCTTCTTCTTCTATGCTTAAGAACGTCGTTTTTTATGCAGAGAGAAAATGACAGAAGAGTTCTGTGAATGTGAATTGAATTTTGTTGGTGAATATTTTCAATTCCTTCTTCCTCTCCACAAAATTTCCTCAAATCCAAAATAGCTAGAGCCCACCACTCCTAGGTTCTCAGACTGAGAATACCGAGGAAACCTTCATGGTCATGTTCGAACTTGTTCGAGTTTTTTTCTTGGAGAAAGTCTTCAAGTGGTTCGTGTTCTGTTCGAGGAAAATCTTGAAGAAAGATCTTCAAAGATAAGGTTTCTTAAACCCTTTCATTTGCATGTTGTAATTTATAAATAAATGCATATCTTATTTCTTGTTTACTGAAAAATGTATATTCAATGAAAAATGTTTTTGGTCGATCTTGCTTCCGCTCAAGGTTCTCTTCTCAAAATAGTTCCTTCACACTCTCTTTCTCTCTCTCTCTCTCTCTCTATCTATCTATCTATCTATCTATCTATATATATATATATATATATATATTCACTCTAGGTCAAATTTTATGTCGATTTTGATGGAGGCAGAGAAGAGGCCTAGTTTTCTTGTTTATCCTTTATTTATTTCCTCACAAATAAACTTTATATTATAACGTATCAAATACATTATAGTAATTATATCATATATAATTAAATTAAATTAATTATATCACATATAAATAATTCCCTCAATTAATTTGAACAATTCAAATTAATCCAAAATTGATTCTCATTTAATCCGTGTTGAGCTACAGAGGAGACCTAGATCTGTAGCTTGAAGCTCTAATGGTACTTGAATATTAATTAAACTCTTTTAATTATCTTATTCAACATCTATTAACTGTCAGGCACTCCACTAAAGACCGACAGCTGCACTCTTCACACTACAAATATATTTCTATATACATTGGATATAACCAGTCAACAGTGCGATGACACTTCACAAATTGGTCGTAAGTACAGCTAGGCCAAAATTACCATTTTGCCCCTGTAGTTACATCTAACTCCTTAAGTTCCACTGGTCCCTCTAATGAACAATAAGTCATAGTCCAACTATGACCAAACCCCTCTCAGGCTAGGAGAAGGTGTGGTGTCACATTGTTCAAACCCCAGAATCAGCCCTTAAAGGAGTACTTTCTCTGACATTGGGGAAGGAATGGATTCCATGTTGTGTAGTTGTGTTCCCAGCTCCCCAATCAGACGAATCCCTAAAATAGTAGGCTTGTTGAGTTGGCAATCTGGCCACTCTTACCCAAACAATTCAAAGGGTCGCCTTCATAGGCAGGAGTTCACAACTCACTCGGGATTCAGGTCATGTCACCTATGGTCATCCTGGTGAAATGTAAGTCTCTATTTTGAATGGTATTATATAATGAGACTAGTCATTTTGTAGTTTGGCCTTATACAAACTCCTTTGTATAGAATACTCTTGCTCACATATCTCTACATGAATTATCAAGATCAGATCATTATAGCACTTTACAATAATTGTGACATCTACAAAGCAGGTCGTACTCGTAGTTTCACAAGGATAATGTATCCAACCTTATCCATCTACTACAAACCATTTAGGTTATCACTTAAATATGATCCACTTGTATGTCTCTACATACATGTTTAAGTTACAGAAGATAATATTGGATGTTAGTTTATTGGTTTGTGGGTTTAATGCTACGAAATGTCAAATAAAATAAAGCATCTCATATTTTATTAAATAAAAAAAATGTTTATATAGTACAATTACAAACTACAAAACCCTACGAGATTTAGGGTATCAACTTCAATAGTTTCCACATACAGTTCAAGACTCATAAGGCAACCTTGGATGTTAGTTTATTGGATTTAGGGTTATTAAGACAAAATAGAAAACAATACAATAACATTTATTGAATCAACATCTATAACTCTTTATTGATAACGATCAATTAATAAAATTTACTATCTATGAGTTTTAAGGCATAAAACCCAACAAATTCCCACTTGACTAAAACTCTAGTAAGTGGGTTGTACATGATATAAGAATCCAAAAGGCAAGATTATGGTAAATAAATAAACTAGGGCATCCATATACCCATTACACATCTTCCACTTGCCTTAGATTATACAATGTACATGTCTCCTAGACCTAGATTCTCTAGATGACCTTCGAACACTTTAGCCAAGAGAGTCTTCATAAATGGATCAGCAATGTTGTGCTCTTAGGCAATCTTTGTGACGGCCACATCTTCTCGTTGCACAATCTCCCATATCATGTGATACTTCCTCTCAATATGCTTTCTTCTTTTATGACTGTGAGGTTCTATCGAGTTGGCTACTACCCCACTATAGTCACAGCATAAGGTGATGGGTATGTTCATATTTGGAACCACTTCCAAATCACTTAGGAACTTCCTGAGCCAAACAAGTTCCTTTGCTACTTTACAAGTAGCTACATACTCAACTTCCATAATGGAATCTGCAATGCATCTTTGCTTGATGCTATGCCATACTATAGCTCATCTGTTCAAGGTAAACACTAATCCTGATGTGGATTTCCTAGAATCTTTGTTAGTTTGGAAATCAGAGTTAGTGTATCCTGCAAGGATCAAATTCTTAGCTTCATACACCAGCTTATAGTCCATCGTTCTTCTAAGATACTTAAGGATGTTATTAACTGCAGCCCAGCAGTCTAACCCTAGATTGGACTGGTACCTACAGACTTTCCACTGCATAACAAATGTCTTGTCTAGTGCAGAGCATAGCATATATTAAGCTGCCCACAGCTAAGGCATAGAGAATATGTCTCATATCCTCAACTTCTTGAGTGTCTTAGGACAATGTTCCTTAGACAAGTGAACCCTGTGCCTGAAAGGTAATAAACCTTTCTTAGAGTTATGCATCGAATATCGAGTCAACATTTTGTCAATATAAGTTGCTTATGAAGTAAATCAGAAGCGAGATTTTCATAAGCAGTGAAAACAAGATTATTCTAAATCACAATCATACATGAACAATACATTTATAGTCGACTTCAAACAAACGGTTATGCGATTCATACAAAAATTACAGCATGAATAAATACAAATGCATAAAGGGAAAACTTTACGCACAATGGCAGAAGCATCTCCACGCCCCGTTGCGCACGACAGCTTGAACAACAGCACCCTTGAACGCTCGATCTACACGACCGCAACACAGCATGAACTCTTCGCACTCGTCCTCAACGATCTCCTTGGCCATGAACTCCTCCGCAACACCACGAACGGCCTCCAGAAAACCTCAACGATGTCGAGTTGTCTGACACCACCAACAAGGCTACCTTGGTATTCTCGGTGTGAGAATCCAGAGGGTAAGCTCTGTTCGGACTTGGTATGAGGTAAATGAACGGAGGAAACACTGTTCGCATACACGATTGGGCAAATGGGAGATGGCGGAGACCTATCGTATAGATCGATGCCCAATCGTTTAGATAAAGCTAAGCGATCATCTAAAAAAAGCTATGTGGTCGTTTAGTTCATCGTTTAGCTCGGTCTGTCGCCTACAAACTCTACATGATCATTTACTTAGGGCAAGCAATCGCCTAGCAAAATTATGCGATCGTTTAGAAAATATTGCACGATCGTTTAGCTCGCCACTGCACGATCGTTTAGCTTGCCCAGCCGTCATTTAGTAAATCCGTATTTACTTGACGCTCCGTGAGTTTCTTTTTTCGCGAGAGAGAAAACTCAAAACCTTTTCAATCGTTTGTAAAAATTCTTTTCAAAATAGGAAAACCATTTTCCTTTTAAACTCACGGTTACCATGATTCTAATAACCACCCATTCACTTGGTTATTAAAGAAAAATAATTAATTATCCAATAATTAATATTATTATAAATATAAATGATAACCAACTTATCATACTATATTTATAACCTATAATTTTAATATTTCATCTCATGAAACATATAAACCATAGTTCTTTTTCTATTCCATGGTATTTAATGTAAATCTCATTTACATCAATCCTCCACTAGATGTATCTCATACATCATACCGATTATATCATATATAATCAAAATACCTCTTGTCAATTTGAACATTTCAAATCAACACCAAGAATTGATCATCAACTGAATCTATTAAGCTACCAAGGGGACCTCATGGACCTGTAGCTTGAAGCTCTAATGGTACGTGAATAACTGACTAAACTCTTTAGCCACGGGATCCACCATCTTTTAACTACCAGGCACTCCACTAAAGACTGACAGCTGAACTCTTCTTATCACAGATATATTATGTGTCCATCTTAACCAATCAGCAGTGCGAAAACCCTTCACTCGTAAGTACAGCTGGGCCAATAACTGTTATGCTCTTGTAGTTACATTTGTCTCCTTAAGTACCACTAATTCCTCTAATGAACATAAGTCATAGACCTACTATGATTGAGTCTTCTCTTCCAAAGAGAAGTTGTGGCCACTATGTTCAAGCCCTAGAATCAGCCCTTAAAAGAGAAATCTCTCTACTTATCCCTGCTTCAGGAAATGATGAATTCCATTTTGTGGATTGAGTTCCCAACTCCTAGATCAGACAAGCCCCCAAAAAGGTAGGCATGTTGAGTTGGCAATCTGGCCACTCTCACCCATATTAATCAAAAGATCGCCCTCAAAGGCAAGAGTTCCCAAAACACTCAGGATTGAGGTCGTGTCACCTATGGTCGTTTAGGTGAGATGCAAGTCTCTAGTATCAACGACATTATATACAGAGTCTAGTCATCTCGTGGTCTAGGTCTTATACAAACTGTTTGTATAGGACACCTCCGCTCACACGTCTCCACATGAATGGTCAGGATCTACCATCTGTAGTAGTTTACAACACTTGCAAATCGCTACAAGCGGGTCATATTCATAGTGTCACCAGGATCAAGTATCCCACCTTAATCCTTATACTACAGACCTATTTAGGTTATCATTTAAGGCATGATCCACTTGTATATCACATATACATGCTTAAGTTCATATAAGATAACCAAGGAGCTTTGTTTATTGAATATGAGTAAATGTCAGAATTAAATAATACTTATTTTATTCATTAAACAATGTGTATCTTTACAAAACAACGAGACTCTGGGAGAATTAGGACACCAATTCCAACAACTTAAGACAGAGCTATTGTTTTGTTCTTTCGATCTCTAATAATTTGGATCCCAAGTATATACTGCGTCTCTCCCAAATCTTTCATTTGGAATTAGGCTGCCAACCATTCCTTAATGTCAGTAAGGTACCCTACATTATTCCCAATGAGTAGGATATTGTCCACATAGAGTACTAAGAAAGCAACTTTGTCGTCTATGATTTTCTTATAGATACAAGGTTCATCAATGTTTTGATCAAAACCAAAGGATTTGGTCACTGTATCAAATCTAATGTTCCAAGATATGGATGTCTATTTCAACCCATAAATGGATCGATTCAGATTGCAAACTTTTTGTTTCTGACCTCAGGCTATGAATCCCTCGGGCTGAGACATAAAAATATTCTCTTCAAGATTGTCATTCAGAAAAGCAGTCTTGACATCCATTTGTCATGTCTCATAGTCATAATATTTGGCTATGGACAAGAGAATTCTTATAGACTTAAGCATAGTAACAGGGGAAAAAGCTTCCTCATAGCCAACCTTTCCCTCTGGGTATAACTCTTTGCTAAAGTCTAGCTTTGAAAGTTTTTACCTTTCCAGCTACATCTCTCTTTCTTTTATAGATCCATTTATACCCTATAGGTTTGACCTTTTTAGATGGATCTACAGGTTTCCATACTGAATTGAAGTACATAGAATACATCAAGGTCAGTGTCTTTGACCCATTGGTTCTTGTCTACGTCATTCATTGCCTGTTTATAGAACAATAGATCCTCAATACCATCATCTGGTATGACAACCTGAGTTTCAATTAAACTCAAGTAACAGTAAGTTATATCACAATGCTCCCATTGCATCAAGGTACTCTCAACTATTGAGAAGGATGAGACTGACTTGAAATGTTGGTTTCTTCATTAATTCTTGATGAAGAACCACCAGCTGCATCAACAACCCTTGTTGATTTTTCAATAGCTTCACTTAATACTATTTTGTTTCGTGGTTTATGACCTCTCATGTGGTCTTCCTCTAAAAATGTAGCTTTTTTCGATAAAAACGCCTTATTTTCTTAAGAGTCATAAAACATACCACCTTTCGTTTCCTCAGGGTAACCATCAAATTGGCATAATCTTGAACGAGGTTCCAACTTCTTAGGATTTGTCACTTACATATGTATAAGACAATCCCAGATTTTGAAGTAACGTAAACTTGGTTTACGCCTCTTCTATAACTCAAAAGGTGTTTCAGAAACACTCTTCAAAGAAATATTGTTCAAGATGTGAACTACAGTCTCTACTGCATACCCCCAAAACTAGTTAGATAATTGAGCATAACTCATTATAGAACGAATCATATCTAATAAGGTTCTATTTCTCCTCTCTGATACACCATTCTACTGAGGTGTACCAGATGTTAAAATTTGGAATTGAATTTCATGTTCTATCATATAGTCCTAAAATTCTAAATCCATATACTCTCCATCCCAATTGAATTGAAGTGTTTTACATATTTTACCTAATAGGTTTTCAACTTCAACCTTATACTCTTTGAACTTTTCAAAGGCTTCAGGCCAATGTTCCATTATGTAGAAGTAACCAAACCTCAAATAATCATCTATGAAAGAAATGAAGTATTCGTAACACAAAGATCTGAATGTATGAGATCTAAGGGCTCTTTGCCTCTATAACCTTTTCCACTAAAAGGTCTTTTAGTCATTTTTCCTTCGAGACAATATTCACATAAAGGTAATGAATCATCTTCTAACTTACTTAGAAGTCTATTCTTTACCAATCCCCCAATCCTATCAAGATTTATGTGACCCAATCTCAAATGCCAAAGATACATATCATTGTTACTTGGAGAAATTCTTCGCCTTTTTGTTTGAGTGTTTGTAGTTTTAAACATCTCATGATTTAAAAGTGTTTTTGATTTAGTTGATTCTAACACATATAAGTTGTCTTTTAGTTTAGCTGAACAAATAGTCACACCATTTTTCATAATGAATGCTTCATTAGAAGAAAAAGAAACAGAGTACGATTGTTCAATTGAACAGAAAATAGAAACAAGATTCCTCCTCATTTTGGGAACAATGTATAAGTTTTCTAAAAACAAAAATCTACTTCCAAAAAATAACTTAGCAGTTCCCATTGCACGAGCTAAAATAGCATCTCCCATTCCAACCTAGAGCGTCATTTCACCCTTTTCGAGTTGCTGGAAGGACTAGTTCCCTGTAAAGAAGAATAAACGTGATCAATGGCTCCTGAATCAAGTATCCAGGCATTATGGTTATTTTCAACTAAACAAGTTTCCAGAACTAGTAAATCATATTTACCTTCCTTCTCTTTCTTCTTCTCAGCAAGGTACTTGGGCCAATTGCGTTTTTAGTGACCATCCACATTGTAGTGGAAGCATTTGTCCTTGTTAACCTTAGCCTTTCTCTTGCCCTTCCCAGCAGTTGGAGCCTTCCACTTTCCTCTTTTCTTTGTCTGGATTTTCTTAGAACCAGAGGATGAAGAAACAAGTTTAGTTCTTGAGGATGAACCCTTATAGAACATTTTTGGGATTAGCAACATTTTCCTCTCCTTTTACTGGTCCTTTACTTTTCATAAAGGACTGAAAAATTTGTAACTCATTAAGAAGGGTAGTCATAGTGTACTGTATTTTATGCATAACCCCATTGCTGCGAAATTGAAGAAAACTCTTAGGAAAAGATTTTAAAATAAAGAACACCTGACTCTATTCATCGATGACTGCATCGTTCATTTCGGCGATATTGAATTGGAGCACCAGGTCAAGACATGTTCTTTCACTGATTAGCTTTCCTTCATGCGCACATTGTAAATGTACTTAAGGGCCTCGTGTCGAATCTGAATGGACAGTTGTCCAAATATCTCCTGGAGGGACTCCATAATCTGATGCACAAACATCATGGCCTCATGATTCTTGGTAAGAACGTCAGACAGACTTGCCAAGATGTAGACTCGAGCCTTGTCATTGGCCTTTGTCTAACGGTTATAAGCATCCTTCAACGCTTGGGATGCATTTTGAGTAGGGACTGGAAGACATTCCTCTGTCAAGAAAAATCGCAGATCATCAATAACCATAATCATATTACGTTAAATTTCCACGTAGCATAGTTTTCACCAATTAATTTTTCATTTTTAATCAAAGATATGATTGTGGAAGACATGTTGAAGCAAATGATAATCAATTGACCGTATTAGTTATATTTGTCTTAACTTATTACATAATTATCCAATCAATTTAGAAAAAATACATGTAATCATAGAACCCTAATCAAACTATTGATTTTAGTTTTTGTAATGATACTTCAGAGGTTTAGAGCAACAGCCACCAACGGGGTGATTAGCTACTCCTCCCCTTAATTGAGACAATCTTAGCCAATCACTAATACCAGAATAACTCTTATTCCTATATTTTTTTTAGCGATCATTGTTTCGGTCGAGGATTCATAAACTAGCTTAATTCATCCCATAAGTTTGGCCATTTTCGGATCCCAGAGGTATGCTTCAACAGGCTACCGAAAGGAAAGACAACTGTTGAAGATTAACCTAAGAAACTCTATCTATTGTTGGAGTTTTCATTGTTCTAACTCCTATGATCAAACCCTTTGAAGGGATGGTCACTCCAAGACGACACGCAGGGAGGTCATAGGAATCTCACGGTGCAACGTAATGGAGAAGCCCATAGGATACGTTAACATGTGTCCCTCTCCTACTTACTATGAACAGTTTCCCTATTCACCTTGCTATCGACCCATGCAAACACTTTCCAAAGGAAGTCCGCGCCTAGGGCGACATGAAGCTGAGATGGGATCTCACGATGTGAACTCTTAGGAACGTGAGAGCTGAAATTTGATATATCATATATACCAATTTCCTCCAACTAAAGTATTAGAATATTTTTAGAATTTTATTATACTTAGTTAAAACGCGGCTAATGAATTTATTTAAGTCCTTTTAATTTGCTCAATATAACATTTATATTGAATGATTTAACAATACTTGATTTTATTTATTAAACTCTTTAATAAAATCAGTCATTTATTGCATGCTTATAAAATATTTGTCCAATTCACCTTTCAGATTGGTTCCCAGGTGGAGGTGTTCCATTTCTTTCAGTTTAAATACCCTCTCATAGAGAGAACATTCCTTAGACAAAGGTCCCTTATGGGTAATTATTTTATAAATTTAATATTTTGATTAAATTCATTTTAATCCTATTAAAATAAATTAAAAAGATTAACCTATTCCTAATCCCACTAGAAATAACATAAGTCTAGGTTGATCAATTTTAGACTATTTAAAATTGATTTGGACCTATGTTCCCATGTAACTCTTGATTATAGATTTTAATTTATCTCATTAAAACTATGACACTTGTATTTTAATGCTTTATTAAAATCTATAATATTTTCATCTAATGACATCGATTAAGTACCACAATTATATTTATCTAAGTAATATCATGCTCAATACAAATTCCATTTTCATTTGATAAATATAACACTTATATAAATCCTACATGAAAAACAAGTATTCACATACATCATTCTACTATTTATTATAACAATTTTAATATATAGCATGATGCATGGACATGCTTAGTGTAATCATATATCATTATAATATAACATTTATATCATGATGCATGAGCATGTTAATTTAATCATGCATCCATAAAATATAACCCTTATATTTAATTATAATGCATGTACATGTTTATCCTAAAATGGGTATTTTTTTAATCTATATGACATACAATATGTAATATGAATCCAAATATTAATCAAAACATATATTCAATGCATAATTAAATTAATTTAAATAGCAAAAAATTGGACCGATTTTGGCACCCTAATGCAAAATTAATTAACTAAATTAATATAACTATTATATCAACTTAATTAATTAATATTAATTAATAAATACAAAAACAAAACTAGGTTAAAAGAGGACTTCAACTATTGCTTCTTTCGTGCATGCGCCGCCAGGACTCCATTAAACTTTGAAGCGTTGCTACATCGAGGAGCAGTGTTGCAACGTTATGAATTCGATGTGTTGTGAATCGCTTTTCAGCGTTGCAACGCTGCTTGCAGCATCGCGATGTTAAATGGAAAATGCTTCTATTATGCTCGTTTTTGTCTCCGAACTTGCCCCGAACACCTCTGTTTCTTCCAATCTCTTCAGCAATGGTTGCTCTTTCAATCGACACAGACTTACAAACTCAAAGCAAGAATTACAGTGCCCAAAAAATACAACGGGCCCTTACATTTTAATCATATTAAAAGTAATCTAAGTGTCAAAATCGAAAACATCCAGTCTTGCAAAACTTTATTCAAAATGCAAATTAATAACTCACCTCTAAACTGGTTTTTATTTTAAAAAATTCGAAGAACGAAGATGCAAGAAATTGGTTTTGATACCATTGAATGGATCGAATCTTATAGCAGAAGCGTTGTGAACGCATTGCATCCCACAAATCAATTTTTACATAAACAAAAACAGTAAACAAAAATAGAATATATGTAAAACAAACATATCAATAGCATGTTGTAAGGAAAAGATAGAATCATTCTTACCTTTGTAGATTCCCAAGCTTCTAGAACGATCCTCTCGATGTTCCAACGAATGACTCCTCCAACGATCTTAAACACGGACGTTTTCTCGAACAATCTTGAACATGACACGACTACGAGAGTACCTTGTTATTCTCAAATATTCCAATAGAAGGATAGGTGATATTCAACTATTAGAAAAGGGTGATGAGGAAAACTTTTTTGGAGATTAGAGAGGATTTCTTTTGTGACTTAGGAAAATTGCACAATGAATGCTTGCAATTCTGTGTTCTGTGTGTCCCCAAAAGGGCCATAAGGAAGACTTTATATCGAAAAGTGTCAACCCCTTCTCCTAGTCTTTTTACAATTTTTCCTTGTACAAAATTAATTAAATAATATTTATTTAATTAATTAGCACAATTAATTAAGGGAAATTGTTTCAAATGGTAAAACTATTGAAAATATTTACAAGATATAGCAAATTTTTTGAACTATCAATGATAGCCGTTGATAGACACTGATAGAAGTGTATCAGTGTCTATCAATATCACTAATAGACAATGATACTGATAGAAGTTTATCAGTGTCTATCAGTATCTATCTTTGATAGTTCGAAAATTTTGTTATGTTTTGTAAATATTTTGGTTCAGTTTTTTATATTTAAAAATAATCCATTAATTAAATAACACTTATTTAATTAATTAGACATCAATTAAATAACTATTTATTTATTAGATCCAATTTAACGTATATATATTTAATTATCATAAACATCATATGTATATATGCAACACCTTTCTATTAATTAATTTTTGTGAATCTAATTCACTTGAATTATTTTTTTAATCCCATTCAAATGTTTCTTTCCAACTTAATTTGAATTATAGATCACATCCATAATCAATTACATATTAATCATATTAATGCACAAATTTCTCAAATTGATTTGAACAATTCAAATCATCCCTCTTTAATATCCCTTAGTGAGCTAACAAAGGGACCTGGTGGACCTGTAGATCATAAACTCTAACGATATGAGATTAATTGGCTAAACTCATTAATCAAGTTAATAAATATTTGTTAACTGTGGATACACTCCACTAAAGACCCATAGTTGCACTCTTCTGACTTCAGATATATTTCTGTATCCATGGATGTAGACCAATAACAGCAAGTTAGTTCTTCATGAGTGTTCGTAACTCCAATTGGGTTAAATTACCGTTTTACCCTTGAGTTACCTCTGACTCCTTAAGCACCAGTGCTCCTCTAGTGAACAACCTTTTTATGGTCCAACCAATAAACAGAAATTCTTCTCGGGCCAATGAACGGGTAGGGTTCTTTGTTCAGGTCCTAGAGATACCACTTAAGGGAATACTCATCTACTAACCCTAAAGATGGGAATGAGTGAATTCCATCTTGTATTATTATGTTCACAACTTCCCACTCGGTCTTGTCCTTAAAATGGTAGGCCTATTGATCGACGAACTGCCAACCCTCACCCATACAAATCAAAGGACAACCATTTGTGAACAGGAGTTAATAATATACTCAGGATTAAGACTAAGTTGCCTAGGCCATCCTATTGAAATAGGAATATAACTAGTTAGCAGTGTTACATCTAGTGGTTACTACTTTGCGGTCCGGTCTTATGCAAACTAATTGCATAGGATATTCACAATCGCGTGTCACCTATATGAATGCGTTGAATCATTGTGTTTGTTGAAGGAACTCTTATACAAGAGTACCCCTAAGCAGAGGCGGATCTTTCCAAAGACATCATGACAGAATTACCACATTTACATTCAAACAAACAGATATGCATTATACTACAAATTACCGGCATGCTTAAAACAAAAATAACAAGAGAGCAAATATATACTAGTTGAAGACTCTCCTTTAACAAAACTCGTTCTCTTGAACAGAGACTGCTTCTCTCGCTCTCACTAGAACGTTTATACAGTCGTTCACCAACACCATCAGTCGTCTACTCACGAACAGTCTCCACGCGAACAGAACAAAGATGAGGACGACACCACCACTTGGAACCCTCAATATTCTCGGTGTGAGAATCCAAAGAGTGGGCTCTGTTAGAATTTAGTAGAGGGGAGGAGGATATGAAGATAGTATACAATGACCAAGCAAGTGGGAGAAAAGCAAGTAGAACAAATATAGACTGTGCTTGATCGTTTAGAAGAGGTACATGGTCGTATAGTAAATAGACTACGATCGTCTATACGATCACTTAGTAAACGCTCGACGCTAGACGACCGCTTAGGAAGAGGCGCACGTGTATACGATGTGTAGTAACTTCGAGCATCGTATAGTCTCTCGGTTAGCTAAGCGATGGGTAGTATACACTATGCTTGAGCGAATTACTTGTTCTCTTGCAAAATGAAAACGATTTTCATTTTATTCTTCAGTTACGAAAACTGATTGAAACTTCCCACTAACACACAGTTACGGAGAAAACGGGGGGCACAATTATCCTATAATTATCCAATTAAAAATAATAAATATAACCAAATTATATTCATTAACCTTTAATTTAATATCACATATAAACCATAATGTTTTATCTTCCACTAGATATAAATCATATTTACATCCATTTTCCTCCAATTACTGTATCTCATACATAAAGTCAATCATATCATATATAATTAACCAGTTCAATAATATCATATATAATTGAACTCCCTTTTGTCAATTTGAACATTTCAAACTGACCTAAAAACTTATTCTCAACTTGAATTCATTGAGCTATCAATGGGACCTTATAGACCTATGGCTCGAAGTCCAACAGTATGTGAATAGCTGACTAAACTCTTTAGCCACGAGATCCACCATCCGTTAACTACCAGGCATTCCACTAAAAATTGACAGTTGAACTCTCCTTACCGCAGATAACTCTTCACAGATGCTCGTAAATATAGTTGGGCCAATTTACCATTTTGCCTCTATAGTTACATCTTACTTCTTAAGTACCACTGATCCCTCTAATGAATAATACAACATAGTTTTACTTTGTATGGACACCTCTCAGGCCATGAGAAGGTGTCGGGTGCCACATCGTTAAAGTCCCGGGATCAGCCCTTAAAGGAGCAATCTATCTACTTACCCCTACTTCGGGGAAGGAGTGAATTCCATATTGTGTAGCTGAGTTCCCAGCTCCTAAATCAGACAAATCCCCAAAATAGTAGGTTTAAGTCGGCGACCTGGCCACTTACACCCATGCAAATCAAAGGACCGCCCTCAAAGGCAAAAGTTCCAAACTCACTCAGAATTGAGGTCATGTTACCTATGGTCATCCTAATGAACTGAAGTCTCTGTCATGAACGGCGTTATATAACGAGACGTTAACATTTCGTGGTCAGGTCTTATACAAACTCTTTGTATAGGACGCCCCAGCTCACATGTCTCCACATGAATGATCAGGATCGGACTATCTGTAACAAGTCACAACACTTGTAACTATTTTACAAAGCGGGCCACATCCATAGCGTTACCAGGATAAGGTTTCCCTCTTTTATCCATACTACAAACCACTTTAGTTATCACTTAAGACATGATCCACTTGTATGTCACCACATACATGCTTAAGTTACATAATGACAACCAGGAATTTTAGCTTATTGGTTTGTGGTAAAGAAAATAAAACATCCAATGTTTAAAGACAAGTAGTGAAGAAAATATCATATATTATACATCACAAGCATTCGTATAAAATTGTGCTTACAAACTACAAGACACAAGAGTTTAGGGCATCATTCCCAACATTTATATCAAATATAAAGTGGGTCGTATCAATAGTGTCACCAAGATATGGTACCCAAACTTATCTCTATACTAGGTTGTATCTTGAGCATTGATCCTTGTATGTCTCCACATAGGATTCAAGACTCATAAGGCAGGTTTGGATGTTAGTTTATTGAATTTAGGGTTATTAAGACAAAACAGAAAATGACACAATAACATTTGTTGAATTAACATTTATAACTCTTTATTGATGATGGTCAATTAATAACATTTAGCATCGATGAGTTTTAGGGCATAAAACCCAACTTTACTTTGTATTATACTTTGTATTGTACACCCCACTAGCTTTAGGACAAGTGAAGATTGTTGAGATTGATGTCCTAAATATCTTGGGTTTCATAATTTGTAAATTATTTGTATACAAATTATTTATTTAATAAAATAAAGTGTTATTTTATTTGACATTTAGTCTTAATCCAAATCCAATTAACTATGACATTCTAGCTTAGGAAAATGGAATAGACCAATATAATTCTTGTTCATCAAGTTATTTAAATGCAATTTTAGTTTCTTAACTATGCCCAGCCCAATTGATTGGCATCCCAGTCAATGGTCCTAATTACCTAATTAATCGAAATGTATAGAAAATGAATCCACTCCATACAAATTGATAAATCGCATTAAGCTCTAGGGATAATGCTAGGATGGGTATTTGATTTCTAACGTCTAATCAAACATTCAATGTGGTTTCTCTCTAGGTTGGCAGGAGCAATACTATTCATTTTAGGCAATGAATTGCATATCTAACTAACTTATTTCTTCTTTTGAGATTGAACTACAATTATATTTCACATATTACAAGTCAATCTCTAAGTATTCAAACTACACAACAAATTATTGGTTGTCAATCAATAATGAAATTATGCAATTCATAAACACAAGATTTGGATTGAAACCTATAGACAAGAATATAGAAATTACACTCAAACAAAACTCCCAAAAACTACATTATTCCCAATCCCTAAACTAGAAAGCTAGGTCTTACCTTCCCATGGAAATGAAGAGAAAAACCCGGTAATGCCTTCACTAATTACATGAGATGGGGAGGAAAATGAAGAAAAATACAAGTGGAGAGGTGAGAGAGGAGAAAATCGGCATATGAGCTTATTGGGAGGTGATTATTTCATGCTACTTTGCTCTCAAATGAAGAAGGGACTTATATACTGCAGTTGCAGCATGTAACGTTGCAATACAACATTGTAACACTGTGAGGTTGCAAGGCCTCGCACATGCCTCCGTCAAAAAATTGGAGCATTGCAATGTTATCCTGTTTTCCAACTCAATTAGCTATTGCCTTGTAGTGTTGCAATGCTCGGTCCAAGTTTTCGTCCTGTCACATCCTTTTGAAGTTCGATTGCTCAAATTAGCTCCTTATTGCTCCAAATTAACCCCAAATAGCTCGTAACAACTGATTCTACCTCCAAGATGCTCAATACCTACAAAATCACTAAATAAACATATTAAACATAGTAACGACCTAGATTTAAGAAGAGGAAAATAGCACATTTTTAATGTTATCAGGGCGATCCTGTGATTTATATAGATGAGAGTGGCCAGATTTTCTAACTTAATGTGCCTACCATTATGGAGATTTTTTCGAGTGGGAAGTTGGGAACACGGCTATATAAAATGGAATCATTCCTTCCCGATCATAGGATAAGTAGATGAATTGCCCCTTTAAGGACTGATTCCGGGTCTTGAAAAATGAGATACCTCACTCTCTCACTGACTAGAGAGGGTCTAATTTATAGTTAGACTATAACTAATTAATCATTAGAGGGATCTATAGTACTTAAGAAGTTAGATGTAACTATAGGGGTAAAACGATAATTTGACCCAGCTGTAGTTACAAGGTATTCTTGAAGGATTAACTCACTGTGATTGGTTATTTTCATGGATACAAAAATATATCTACAGTGCAAAGAGTGCAGTTGTCGGTCTTTAATGGAGTGACCAACAGTTAATGAATATTGATTGATTCAATTAAAGAGTTTAATTAATTAATCTCATATTATTAGAGCTTCTAATATGTTGGTCCATAAGGTTCCTTTACTAGCTCACTAAGGATAAAACAAGGGATAATTGTTTTGGAATAATTTGAATTGTTCAAATTATTTAAGAAAATTAAAGGTATTAATTATATTAATGTGATTAATATAAGTATAATATATATTGATACATTATAATATATAGTTAATTATAAATATGATTTATAACTAAAACTATATAATATGTGAGAGATGTTTGAATAAGATTCAAATATTATTTACATGAAGAAGATTCATATAAATACTATAGGTTAAAAGTAATATGAATAAGATTCATATTAAAACTATAGGTTAAAAGGGAGAACTATAGATTCATTTTAATAAGTTTAAGATGCATAATATATAGTTTATTAATTATGGTTAATTAATCAACCATATGTATATTATTAGTGTTATGTTATTAATATTATTTTATCAATATTATATTAATATTATAACTCTTCATTGCAGGGGAATTATTCTACATAATTGGGAAGGAATTAAAGAACACCTCTCCCTCCTCTTTCATATATCTGTTGTGAATAGATATAAGAGATAATAGATAGGCACACATATTTCTTATAGAACTCTGTCAAAGATCTCTCTCACTCCATCTAAAAAATCTCTCTACCTTTAACCTTTGCCTCCTTCAAAAGTACTAAAGAAGTCCCATAACTTCATCCCTAGCTGGAGAATAGCAAGGTAACTTTTGGGTGGTGTCCAGATGATTGTTACTCTAGTGTTTATGTTGTGCTAGTCGAGAGAGGAAAACATTATTCGTGACTTTTGGAGAAGATTACGTGAAGAAGAGATTTACTTCAAGGGTAAGTATTTCTACTTCCCTTTACCTCTTTAAAATAGCATGCTTATAGGTTTAATTAACAATGTTTATCCTCTACATATTTTTGTTAGTTTTCTCTGTATTTTATGTTTTTCAAAACTAAGTCCAAATGCACGACGTTCACGTGCTTCCGTGAGGAATTCAATTCCTTTATGCATAACTTGCATCTATTATCTTAGTGTTAAATATGTTGTGTCGTTTCACATTGGGATTGCAAATTGGTGTCCTTCATCTTACCATTCAGGCCTATTAGTTGCTTTTGCTACTCTATTATATCAAATTGGAAAATGTGCTACTTTTGATTATGGGGTGTTTGTCATTGGTCAACTAAGGCAACACATTGGTTCTCAAGCTCTTAGATTACCCATTGGTTATCCCAGATTGATTTATGGAATTATGTTGTCTCAAAAGCCTTACTTGCTCGTAGCTAATGAACCTATTGCTGAAAATCTAGGGTTGCTGAATTTCAACTACAAATTATTTCAAGGGCATTATGTTTCAAATATTGCTCCTTCATCTTTCATTACTAAAAATTATTTCAAGGGTAAGGGTTGGTTTGTGTGTGTTGTGCTTGGGCTTGGTCTAGTTGGTGATTGATTGACTACAGCTGCAACGTTGGATTTTGTGTTTGGGCTACTATTGAGCTATTGTTGTTTCTATTTTGATAACTTTTGCTGATATGGACAGGCTGTGTTGATTATGTTCTGTCTTAAAAAGATATATCTCAGTCAAGTGGGAGGTTGTTAGAAATATAATATTGGCTAAATATGTTTGTTTTAGTTCCTAACATTGGTTCCTTATGGTTTCAAGAGTTGTCTCTATTTTTGTCTCTGTTGGATCTTGTCTCAAAATTTGTTCTTTTAGTTGCCAAATCTGTAGAATATTTCTTTTCTTATTTAAATTATTCTGTAGAATATCTTATATGAGATGTTTTCCTTGCTTATGAGCTAACGATTTTAAGTGTAAATATTTTCTATCATTCCGTTGTGCTATTTAAGCTCAAGAAGTTGATGATTTTATTTGTTGTTTATGAATTTACTAGAACGTTGTATAAGACAATCATATAGAATACAAGTAATCACTACCTAATTTTTCAGCATGTAAAGCACCAACCTAACAAAGTAAATCATACATTAAGTTACAAATTTAATCCCTAAACCTTTTTCGAATCCTTAGACCTTTTAATTTTGTAGTTATAAATCTATGTATTTAAAAAAAAGGATGGAGATTATTACTGATATATATATATGAAAGGTACTTTTCACTTATTTTATACCCTTCAATTTTAATTAATTAGTTGAACATAAATTGTATGTGTAGCTTGAACATAAAATAATAATAATAATATACATACATACATACATAGTTGTTAAGTATTTCGTGAAAGGAAAAGTAAAAAGTATATGTTATTGATGGTGGTTTATTGAAAAGATTATATGGAATATAGGCATAGAGGAATATATATCTTTCTTAAATGAAAATGACATAATAATATTAATATTAGTTAAAATATATATATATATGGAAAAATAAAAAAATCAAATCAAATCAAAGGAGAAAATTTTGATATGTACCAAGTGGCACACTGTGATGGGCCCACATTAGCATAAGCTTTTCTCTTTAGAAATTACTTTTTTCTTGTTTTCTATGGAAGCAAGTTTTTGTATGAATTAATATAACATGACAATTTTGCTATTTAAATTAAAAGTCCTAAAAAAAGTAGCCACCGTAGTTTAATCCAGGTGGAAAATAAAATTTTAATGACTAAATTTTAAAAATTAATTTGCTTGAAGTTTTGCATTGCCGAGAAAAAGGGAAAAAAAATCGTTTTTCTTTCAAATAAATAATAATCCTTGGAAGATGTGTACAATTGAATCTAGGCCGATCAGATATTTATTTATTTTTATTATTTTTATTATTATTATTATTATTATTAGTATTATTATTTTACAATTATTTTCTCCTTCGAGTAAGATTAGATTAATCAATGTGTTGATGTCAAAATTCAAACAGAAACCGGGTACCTCACTTTCATATGATAATAATATTAAATTTGTAATTTGGGAAGAAAATACCTATAAAATAAAGATAAATAACTCTGATACCAAAATAATCGTAGAATAAAAAAATAGTTTAAATTTTATATCCATATTAAGATCAAGTTTTAATTGTCTCATATAGAGTTACAATGATGTATTTATAGGAAAATTTAGGACACATTTGGTTTAACTTGAGAAAAAAAATATTTTTCAAAAAAAAAATTTTATTTAAATATTTTTTTATAAAACTGTTTAAAATGTACTCTCAAAATTATTTTGAGTGGTTGTTGAACGCTTCAATTTTCTTCAAAAAGCACTTATTTTTTAAATTAAACCCTTGAATATGTATTCCAACCATACCCTTGCTCTTAAGATTAAGATGAGATGGATCTTTCTTTATTGTTAGATTAGTCCAATTAAATCCAATTATTAGTTGGAATTGGACTTATTTAATCCAAATCATTTTATATTTATCTTCCCTTACCTTTTTTTCGACCTTTGGCCTAATTTGTATTTATCATAATGTTTTGAATAAAGAAGACCTTAAATAATGCATGGAAAGCCAACACATGCAATGCGCAATCAGAAGTCAAAAGATTAGATTAGTTGTTTTATAGTAATCAATTGAAGTAAAATTGAATAATTGTAATAAAAATAAGACTAAATTATAAAAAAAATATCTTTAAATTTTATACTTTGTATCAAAAATATCTCCTGTAATCTTAAGAGTTTCAAAAATACCATTAAACTTGTAAAAAAGAGTTCAAAAATATCCTGATTGCTAGCGTGTTATTTCAAAAATATTCTTGAACTTTTAAAGTTTAAAAACACATAGGCTAAACATTTTGACAAAGTTGTCATAATTTTGCAAGATTCCGTGGAATAAGTTCATTTTTAAAATTGGTTTTTTTTGGAACTTAAAAATAACTTTAAACAAATTGATCATAAGATTAAAAGTATTAATGCAACTTTCAAAAGTTGAATAGTTCAAATTGATTAAAGAAAATTAATTATATAAGATACAATTAACATAATGTATGTTGATACACTATTAGTTTAATGAAAAAGATAGGTATTTGAATATGATTCAAGTATTTATTATATGAATGAGATTCATATAAAAACTATATGTTAAAATTAATGTGAATATGATTCATATTAAATCTATATAGTTTTATGAAAGAAATAATTATTTGAATATGATTTAATTATTAATTATGAATATGATTCATATAAAAACTATAGATTAGAACATAATATGAATATGATTCATATTAATACTACAATTATATTAGAGAATTATAAACTATAAGTTTTATTATATGTGATATACTAAACTATAAATTATATATTATATGGAATATAATATATAATTACACATAATTTTATTAACGTAATATAATTAAATAATAATTTGATGAAATTCAAATTATAATTCCTATGGAGTTAGTGGAGGGAGTTACTGAAGGAGTAGGTCAATACTCGCAACGGAAAAGATCGTGTCCCAATTTTGATTTTACAGAACAATAATTAGAGGACAGAAACACAGGATAAACAAAAACTATTAAACATGCTTATACTATACAATTATAGAGGAAAGGATTAAGAAATAACTCACCTTTGAAGATCTATATCTTCTTGTTTCCTCTCCACAACACGAACACAAACTCTTCTCCCGATCTCATAAATTGACACCCACGAACGAAATGTAGTAATGATGAAGAAGACATCATCACGAGATCTTCCTCATTATTCTCAGGGATGAGAATCATACGGTGGTGTAGGCTTGCACTCAATTTTGGGAAGAGGGAAGGAGATGATTGAGAAAAATCTTCTATCCAAACTCTTTTGCAAAAAAGCAGAGAAAAAGAGAATCAGATAGAGAGAAAAATAACACTTTCTCCACTCCATTTGTTACATGAGAGAATGAGAGATTAAGGGATGAGGGAATTATAACCCCCTCCCATTTATTTAATTAAATTTGAAAGAATTAAATTCAAATTCTAAATTTGAATTTAATATATATATTAACCCCTTTAATTTATATCTAAACTATATGTTATATCACATATAACATATAACCCATAGTTAATATTATATCACATATAACATAAACTATATTTTATTATTCTCTCAAATAACCTAAGGTATTAATATGAATCAAATTCATAATATCTTTAACCTATAGTTTTTATATGAATCACATTCATATAAATAATAATTGAATCATATTAAAATACAACACCTCTCAATAAAATATATAAATTTAATATGATCATATTCATATTAATTTTAACATATAGTTCCTATATGAATCATATTCATATAATTAATATTCGAATCATATTCAAATATTTATTTCTCTCATAAAACTATATAAATTTAGTAGGAATCGTATTGACATTAAATTTTAGCATACAGTTTTTATATGAATCATATTCATATAATTAATATTTAAATCATATTTAAATATTTATTTCTCTCATAAAATTATATAATGTATCAATATATATTATATTATATAATGTATTAATATATATTATTTAACTGTATCTTATATAATTAATTCCCTTTAATTTATTTGAACAATTCAAATTAAACCAAAATCAATTTGATTCCCTTTAGTTCTCACTGAGCTAATGAGGGGACCTTATGGGCCTATAGCTGAACTCTTCGCACTATAGACATATTTCTATGTTCATTTGATATAACCAATCAACAATGTGTTGACCCTTCACAAATTGCCCATAAGTACAACTGGGTCAAATTACTAGTTATATCTAACTTTTTAAGTACCACTGATCCCTCTAATGAACAATTAGTCATAGTCCAACTATGACTGAACCTCTCTCAGGCTAGGAGAAGGTGAGACGCCTCATTGTTCAAGTCCCGAAATTAGCCCTTAGGGAGCAATTTATCTTCTTACCCTGACTATAGAGAATGAATGATTTCCTTCTTGTGTAGTTGTGTTTCCAGCTCCCCAATCAGACGAATACCCAAAATGGCAAGCTTATTGAGTAGGCGAATCTGACCACTCTCACCCATATAAATCAAAGGATCGCCTTCATAAGCAGGAGTTCACAACTCACTTAGGATTAAGATCAAGTCACCTATAGTCATCCTGGTGAAATGTAAGTCTCTTCTAGCAACAACGTTATAAAGAGAGACTTAACATTTCATGGTTCGATATTTATATAAACCCTTTTGTATAAGACACCCCCACTCACATGTCCCCACAAGAATGATCAGGATCATATCACTTGTAGTACTTTAAAACAATTGTAACAACTATAAAGCGGGTCGTGTCAGTAGTGTTACCAGGATAAGACATTAAACCTTATCCATATACTACATACCATTTAGGTTATCACTTAAACATGATCCACCTGTATGTCTCCACATACACGTTTAAGTTATATCAGATAAACTTGGATCTTAGGTTAATGGATTATTGCATAAGTAATATAAAATTAATCAACCATTGATTCAACTAACATAAAACTACGAGGCTTTAGAGCATACACCCCACGGTTATGATAACTCCCTCACAAAATATTCTCTCAGATGTGTGTGTGGTTGAAGGGAGAAAAAATAGGGGATGTTGTTTTACTTATTCTTGAGTTTTGCAGACGGGCTTTGTTCTCTCAAGATCTTCTCTTCACCAAAATTATCATAGGAAGCCCACTCCTTTCCCGTGATTCTCTCCTTGAAAATAACAAGGAAGTCTTCTTGTGGTGGTGTCCAATAAGCAAAGTGTTTGCCAAGTTCGTTGAGCTGTTTGTTCGTGGTGTTCAGGTTCGAGAGAAGAAACTCGTTCGTGATATTGTCACTGGAGAGGAAGGGAGAAGAAAGGTTCTTCGAGGATTAGTATTTCTTATCCTTTTTCCTCTCTTAATTTTCATTAGAAGATACTTAAGGGTGGATGTTTATCATTGTTTTTTTTATTCCTCTATTTAATTAAGTTCTATAAAACGTTTTTAAAGACAAGCAATCGTTCGCTTCCGTTGTGTGAGAAATCGTTTCCCTTCATAATTATGATAATCGAAAACCAAATTCTGAAGAGATCGTTTGTCAATATTGTCGTAGGCCAGGACATCTGAAACATAATTGTCGAAAGTTATTATATAAGACTCAACGATCTCCACAAGCTCAGATAGCTTCCACTAATGTTATGGTCGAGAAGTCTATTACTGTA
Organism: Benincasa hispida; assembly: GCF_027475165.1. Taxonomy (NCBI): domain Eukaryota; kingdom Viridiplantae; phylum Streptophyta; class Magnoliopsida; order Cucurbitales; family Cucurbitaceae; genus Benincasa; species Benincasa hispida. The sequence goes on from NC_143485.1 coordinate 54,390,741, forward strand.
GCCACATATTTTTGTTTGACCTTATTTAAAATAAATTTAATTTAATTTAATTTGTCTTAATTTTGTTAATTTTAATTGGATGATTTTCACATTTTTTATGCTAATTTTTACCTCTTTTTAACTTTTATTTTAGTATAGTTAAAGTAACCAATTTAGTTAGGATAAAAAAAAAAAAGACAAAGCAAATATGAAAAAAAAAATAATTTGGTTTTAGTTGCCAAAAGCTGTCATTCCTTTTTAAGGATAGGACAAGTTTGGTAGAATTTCAAAATTGAAATAAAAATCAATAAAAATAAAATAACATTTGGAGTGAAGTTTTTGGGTTTAAATACCCAATTTTTTCCTTAAAAAATCCTAGCCATCACTTCATACAAACCCCTTTTTTTCTCTTCAAAAAAAAAAAAAAAAAAAGAAAAAGAAAAAAACTCTCCTTCTCTAAAAAGCCTAGAGAGTCTCCATCCACAACTACCCCAAAATCCTCATTTTCTCTTCCAAAAAGAAACCTAGCAACTATACCTAAAAAACCCTAAAGCCTCCAACCCTACATACATCAAGGGATCCATACTCTAAAATGTCAAGAATCCAACACACAAGAAAAACTCTAACTTAGTTGGAGATGTATTGGTAGGCTTTGGTCCCAAGGATCCATACTTCAAACAACAAGAGAGTTTAATATTTTGGATTTCAATTTTTTTTTCTTTTTCTTTTTCTTTTTCTTCAAACTCCCCTAAAAAGAAAAAAAGAGAGAGACGTTAAAAATAAAAAAATAAGGAAAGCTATTTACACAAAATAATCTTCTTTGATAGAGACTAGAAGCTGATAGAAGTCTATCATGATAGACGCTGATAGAAGTCTATTAGTGTCTATCACTATTTTTTTTCTATTTCTGTAAATAGTTTGACATTTTTTCTATCGGTAAAAATTTCCCAAAAAAAAAACTAAAGGATTAGATATATGGCTATTGATCTCGTTCTTATTTCTCCATTTTTCTTTTTATTACAATTATTTTTATTGTCTCATGAGTTTCTCTTTTATTTGTTTATACATATTGCTTCACATCTTGGTATTTATCTTTTTTTTTTTACTCACTGTTTGTTGTTACTTCTCTTTTCTTTTCCTCGAGAGTTTCTTTTAGTAACAACATAAGAGAGAGATGAAAAAAAAATTAGAGTGTTTAGAGTGAGAGGGAAGAAGGGAGTAAAACAAAATAGATGGAAAAAAAAAAGATAATTGTTGGGTTGTATATCCTAAAACTCGCAGTTTGTAATGTTAAACGTATTCTATTATCAATAAAGATGTTATTGACGTTTCTTCAATAAAATTGTTGTTGAATATGTGAATTGTACAAGTTTAAATCCAATAAACTAAAGATCCATGGCTATTATATGAATATATGAACTTTATGAGGAGAGATAAGAGTGGATCAAGTTCAGTAAATAGCCAAAATGGTTTATAGTATACGAATAAGGTTGAGTACCTTATTCTGGTAACACTACTGGATGCGGCCTACTCTGTAATTATTACAATTTGTTGTAAAGTGCTACAAACAAAGTGATCCTGATTCGTTCATGTATTGACATGAGGAGTGAGGGTGTCCTATGCAATGAGCTTGCATAAGTTTGGATCAAGAATTAAGTCACTCTTACTTTATAACATTGTTTACTGTTTAAGACTGACTATTTTAAAGCGATGACCTAGGTAACTTGACCTCAATCTTGAGCTAACTATGAACTCCTGTTTGTTCGGGATTATCCTTAGATTTTCATGGGTGAAGGTTGGCTCAACAGCGTCGGCTCAATAAGCCTCCCATTGCAGGGGCAAGACCGGGTAAATAACTGGAGACATAGGGTGCAAGATGGAATTCAGTCTTACCCATTTTTGGAGGATCATTGGGACTTAAGGAACTAGATGTAATCTTGGGGGTAAAACAGCTTTTAATCCAGTCGCTATTACAAACAACCTGTGAAAGGTTAACTTACTAATCATGGTTATATTGAGTGGACATAATATATCTACAGTGGGCTTTAGTGGAGTGACCCGGTAGTTAACGAATGGTGGCTAATTAGGTTAAAGAGTTTAACTGGCTAATCACGAATCGTTGGAGCCCATGATTTGTAGGTCCATGAGGTCTCCCTACTAGCTCATATCGAAATAAACCTTAGAACAGTGTGACGAACGAATTTGAAGTGTTAGAATTCGGTTTTTGGAGAAAAGCGTTAAATATATAATATGATTATGTTTATTAATTATTAAATTGGTTAATTATATGATAATTGGCCTAAAACTTCTCTCAGATGTGCGTTAGTGGGAGAATACGAAGTCGGTTATTGTAATCGAAGAATAAAAAGAAAATTTGTTTCATTTGGCAAAAGTTCGAAAAAATTGGTGATCGGTGTGAAAACGTTACGATCGCATAGTTTGAGAGCCTATACAGTAGTCGCTCATCGCCTAAACGATTGCATACCAATGCCTAAACGATCGCACGCTAGTTCCTAAATGATCGCTTAGCTTTCCTAAACGATCGTATAGTGTGCTGAGTTTTCTAAACGATCGTCTACCATTAACTAAAAAATCACTTAGTAAAACCTACACGATAGTGTAGCTTCTTCTAAACGATAAGCACATAGCTATACGATAACTCATTTTCTCTCCCACTTTCTTATCATCTACACGATTTGTTCTTTCTCTAACCTCTACCAAATTCACCAAAGACACACTTTGGATTCTCACTCTGAGAATACCAAGGACTCCATTTGGTGGTGTCGTCCCCGCTGTGTTCACTTGTTCGTGATCGTGTTTGTTGCTGCCATTCGTGTAGATGATCGTGTTGCTACATCTGATTGGTTTGCTGGGCGATAAAGTTCGAGTGGAGGTTCTTCCACTGTGTAAGGGTTCCAAAGCAAAAAGAGGGTCTTCAACTGGTATGAGAACTTTTTCCTTTATATTTTATTGTTCAAAGCATGCCTTTAATTAGTGTGAATTTTCATAACTGTCTGTTAGAATGTATGTGTTATATTTTGGTCACAGTAAAATCGGAAAGATCCAAACACACTCATGGATGCTCTTCGTTAAGAGATCTTTCATTTTAGTCATCTTACCTCAAGGACAGATTCGCACACTGGTAAAGAAATTTCTTTTAACTCGCTTAGAAAGCCATTATTCACCAATCTCTCAATCCTATTGAGATTGATGTGCCCTAATCGAAGGTGCAAAGTTGGGCATTTTCTTTTGGAGAAACTCGTTGGTGTTTAGATTGAGTTATGACAGATTTAAACATCTTTATGTTATGGAGGGAACTTAAGGCTAACGGTCTTAACCCATACAAGTTACTTTCCAGTTTAGTTGTACAAATTTCAACACCATCCTTATGAATAAACACTTTATTCAATTTAAAAGAAAGAGTGTAATTGCATTGTAATAGACACTTTAAAAAAATAAGGTTCATTTTTAGTTCAGGAACAACAAAGACATCTTTTAATACAAAAAACCCATTCTGTAAAGTTAACTGGATGCCTCCAACTGCCACAACTTAAACGACATGCCCAGTGCCTACTCGCAACGTCATCTCACTAACCTCCAGCTGTCACCAGGATCTAATCCCCTAAAAAGAAGAACAAACATGATTAGTGGCACCCAAATCAATTATCCAGGCAGAATCATCATTCTCCACTAAACAAGTTTCTAACACAAGTAAATCACATTTACTTTTGTCAGCCTTGGCCTTAGCCTTGGTTGTCTTCCTTTCCTTCAGAGCCTCGTGCTTGAGCTGTCTAGACAGCTGTCCGAACATTTCCTGCAGGGACTCCATGATCTCATGCACTGAGACCATGGGCTCATGATTCTTGTCCAACACATCACTAAGACTAGCCAAGATATAGGCTCGGGCCTTCTCATTTTCCCATGTCCAACACTCATACACCGCTCGAACATTTCGAATAGCATCCTGAGGTGGAATAGGAGAATAATCCTCCATAAGGAAAAACTTTAGATCCTCAATGATAAGTATCGTCGTGAGCATATGTTTCCAACTCGAATAGTTTTGGCCATTTAGTTTTTCGGCGCTAAGTAAACTGATAGTGGTTGTAACCATTTAAAACTATTGCTAATAAATGAATAAACTTTTATAAGACTTTGCAAAAACTACGTTTTTAACCAATTAGTTTTAGCAAAACAGATTCCCAGTACCCTAAGTGATAAGACTTCTATTTTGCAATGATGTCCCAGCGAGGCAGGACAAACGTCATCGATAGGGTGATCAGATGTCTCTTCACTGAGATGAAACATTCTCAACTATTAGGTAGAACCAACTATTGAAACTGAACCTAACAGTCACCATTTATTCGGTCTAAAACTGTTAACTCTTAACAATTCCGCGTAAGTGTAACCCCTCGTTTTCGACCCCAGAGTCCCACCCTAATGCGCCCACCGTTGGGAGAAAACAGACTAGGACAAGAGACTAAGTACCCTTATCCTCTTTCATGAGATTAAATAAAGAAATGCGCAAAACATCCTTCCTATAGGGGGACCCACTTAGAGTGCCTCGAGGCGATGTGCAGAAATTTTATTTAATCCAACGAGAGAGACCATGGGATATGCTGTCACACTTCTCGCTCGCACTTACTATGGACTTTCTCTCCACCCACCTTGATATTGACCTGCCCAAACACCATCCTTTAGAAGGACACTCCCAGGGTGTCACGAGGTCGATGATAGATCTCACGGTGTGGACTATAAGGGAGAAATGAGAGAGGTGTAAATGAAGCATCAAATGCCCTACGTACCTCCCACTGAATGTTCTACCTAAGGGTTACAAATTGAAGAAACTCTTAACGAACAGTGTCCATGAGCGCATTTGGGTCTTTCCAATTTCATCGTGACCGAAATACAACACATACATTTTAACAGACAGTTATGCAAAATTACACTAATTAAAGGTATGCTTTGAACAATAAAATACAACGCAAAAAGTTCTCATACCAGTTGAAGACCCTCTTCAAGCTTTGGAACTTAAATGCAGCGGAAGACCTCTACGCGATATCTATCTCCCAACAAGCAAGTCGTCTACAGCAACACGATCGTCTATACAAATTGCAACAACACGAACTATCATGAATAAGAGAACGCAGCGGGGACGACCCCACCAAAAAAGAGCCCTTGGTATTCTCGGAGTAAGAATCCAAAGTATGGTCTTTGGTAAGTTTGGTAGAGATTGGAGAAAGAACTAGTCGTATAGACGATAAGCAAGTGGGAGAGAAAAGGAAGCTATTGTATAGCTAAATGCTTATCGTTTAGAAGAAGCTACAAGATCATGTAGGTTTTACTAAGCGATCGTTTAGTAAATGGTAGACGATTGTTTAGAAAACACGACACACTATGTGATCATTTAGGAAAGCTAAGCGATTGTTTAGGAACTAGCGTGTGATCGTTTAGGCGCGAAGTGTTAGATCATTTAGGTGCTGAGCGACTATCATATAGGCTATTGACTATGTTATCGTTTACGTTTCCACACCGTTGCCAATTTTTTCGAACTTTTCCAGAATGAAACAAATTTTCATTTTATTCTTCGGTTACCATAACCGAATACGGTTTCTCCCACTAACACACGTCCGAGAGAAATTTTAGGGCAATTATCATATAATTAACCATTTAAATAATTAATAAATATAATCATATTATATTATTACCCTATAGTTTGATATCACATATCTACTTTAGTAATTTCACCTCTACTTGATATAAATTGTATTTATATCTAATTTCCTCCAAAATAATATATCTCATACATTTAGCCAATTATCATATATAATTAACCAGTCCAATTATATTATATATAATAGAACTTTCTCTTGTCAATTTGAACATTTCAAATTAACTCAAACACTGATTCTCGACTTTATCCAAGATACCCAGGGGACCTAATGGACCTGTAGCTTGAAGCTCCAACAGTCTGTGAAGAGCTGACTAAATTCTTTAGCCACGAGATCCACCATCCGTTAACTGTCAGGCAATGCCACTAAAGTCCAACAGTTGAACTCTTCGTACCTTAGATATATTTCTTTGTCCATCGAATATAACCAATCATGAGTACGATGACCCTTTACAGATGCTCGTAAGTATAACTGGGCCAAATTATCATTTTGCCCCTTTAGTTACATCTCACTCTTTAAGTACCACTGATTCCTCTAATGAACAATACAACATAGTCCAACTATGTGTAAACACCTCTCGGGCCAAGAGAAGATGTGTGGCGCCACATTGTTCAAGCCCTGGAATCAGCCCTCAAGGGTGTTATCTATCTACTTACCTCTACTTCAGGGAAGGAGTGAATTTTATCTTGTGTAGCTGAGTTCCTAGCACCCAAATCAGACGAATCCCCAAAATGGTAGGTTTGAACCGATGACCTGGCCACTCGCACCCATAAAAATTAAAGGACCGCCCTTAATGGCAGGAGTTCCCAACTAACTCAGGATTGAGGTCATGTTATCTATGGTCATCCTAGTGAAGTGAAGTCTTTGTCATGAACAGTGTTATATAACGAGACGTTAACACTTTGTGGTAAGGTCTCATAATAACTCTTTGTATAGGACATCCCCGCTGACATGTCCCCTACACGAATGATCAGGATCAGACCATCTGTGACAAGTTACAACACTTGTGACTATTCCACAAAGTGGGCTGCATCCGCAGCGTTACCAGGATAAGGTTTCCCTCTTATATCCATATACTACAGACCATTTTGGTTATCACTCAAGACATGATCCACTTATATGTCACCATATACATGCTTGAGTCATATACAGATAACCAGGGATTTTATGTTTATTGGTTTGTGGTAAAGCAAATAAAACATGCAACTGAGCAAAAACCAAGATGTGAAGTAAATATCATATATCATACAACAAAAGCGTTCGTACAAACTGTTTACAAACCACAAGATACGAGATTTTAGGGCATCAACCCCAATAATCTCCCACTTGTTCTAAAGTGAAGTGGGGTACACATAAAACTAGTACAAAACAATAAACTAGGGCATAAAAGCCCAGTACAAGAAAATCTCCCACTTGCCCTAGTCTAGTCGCGGGCGATCCTGTAGACCCATTCTCCGTAGGTGACCGTCAAACACTGTAGTCATGAGAGTCTTTATAAACGGGTTAGCAACATTGTGCTCCAAAGCGATCTTCGTGACAATCACGTCCCCTCGATGCACTATCTAGTGGATCAGATGATACTTTCGCTCTATGTGTTTGTCGTGCCTGTGACTCATCGGCTCCTTGGAGTTCGCCACTGCCCCACTATTATCACAATAGAGAGTAATGGGCATAGACATATCTGGAACAACTTCCAGTTCTATCAAGAACTTCCTGAGCCAGACGACCTCCTTAGCAGCTTCGGAAGCCGCTACATACTCCGCCTCCATAGTGGAGTCGGCGATGCACCCTTGCTTAGTGCTTCGCCACACTATAACTCCTTCGTTAAGAGTCAAGACTAACCCTGATGTGGATTTGCGAGAGTCCTTATCAGTCTGAAAGTCAGAATCCGTGTATCTGGTAAGGATCAAATCCCTAGAACCATAAACAAGTATGTAGTCCCTCATTCTCCGAAGATACTTGAGGATGTTCTTCACTGCGGTCCAGTGACCCTGGCCTGGGTTAGACTGATACCTACTGACTATTCCCATAGCGTAGCAGATGTCTGGACGAGTACAGAGTATCGCGTACATCAAACTACTAACGACAGACGCATATGGGACCCGTCTCATCTCCTCAACCTCTTGAGGCGTCTCGATTTTCTGTTACCCTTTTAACTGTCCAATTAATAGACAATGAATATCATCACATCATATTCATAACCTATGAATTAATATCATTTATTAATCATAGCATTTTTCCTCCATTAGATATAAATCATATTTATATCCAATTTCCTCCAAATTAAAGTATCTCATACATAAAGTTAATTATATCATATATAATTAACTAGTTCAATTATATCATATTTAATCGAACTCCCTCTTGTCAATTTGAGCATTTCAAACTGACCAAAAAACTGATTCTCAACTTGTATCTAAGCTACCAAGGGGACCTTATGGACCTATGGCTTGAATCTCCACCGGTAGGTGAATAGCTGACTAAACTCTTTAGCCACGATATCCACCATCCGTTAACTGCCAGACATTCCACTAAAGACCGATAGTTGAACTTTTATTGCCATAAATATATTTCTATGTCCATTGGATATAACCAAACATCAGTATGATGACCCTTCACAGATGCTCGTAAATACAACTGGTCAATTTACCATTTTGCTCTTGTAGTAAATACCGGAAGCTAAATGATCGCTTAGGAAAAAGGTAAACGATCGTTTAGATAGTAGCGCGCGACGGTGTAATTGGTATGCGATCGCTTAGCAATATCGTATATGTAAGCAATCGTGCAGTCACTATCGTATAGGCACTGATTTTCTAAACGATGATACTATCTTTTCACAATGTCCGCGCACACCGAGATCAACACACCATCTATTATTTATAATGCATTCATCCGTTATTTAGAAACGAAGAGGCACCTTCCCATTTCCTTTATAACCGTCCAATGAATGTGATCTTATCATATTCATAACATATAATTAATATCATATATTAATTATATAATTGTCCACTACTAGATATAAATCATATTTATAACCAATTTCCTCCAAATTAATGTATCTCATACATAAAATTAATTATATCATATTTAATTAACTCGTTCAATTATATCATATATAATCAAACTCCCTCTTGTCAATTTAAACATTTCAAATTGACCAAAAAACTGACTCTCAACTTGTATCCAAGCTACCAAGGGGACCTTATGAACCTATGGCTCAAAGCTCCAACAGTACGTGAATAGCTGACTAAACTCTTTAGACACGAGATCCACCATCCATTAACTACCAGACATTCCACTAAAGACCGACAACTAAACTCTTCTTACCACATATATATTCTATGTCTATCGGATATAATCAATCATGAATACGATGACCCTTCACAGATGCTCGTAATTACAGCAAGCCAATTTACCATTTTGCTCCTATAATTACATCTTCCCCCTTAAGTACCACTGATCCCTCTAATGAACAATACAACATAGTCCTACTATGTGTGAACACCTCTCGGGCCATGAAAAGTGCCACAACGTTCAAGCCATCTTGTGTAGCTGAGTTCTCAGCTCCCAAATCAGACGAATCTCCAAAATGGTAGGTTTGAACTGGAGACCTGGCCACTCGCACCCATGCAAATCAAAGGACCACCCTCAATGGCAGGAGTTCCCAACTCACTTAGGATTGAGGTCATGGTACCTATGGTCATCCTAGTGAAGTGAAGTCTTAGTTATGAACGGTGTTATATGACAAGACATTAACTTTTCGTGGTCAGGTCTTATACAAACTCTTTGTATAGGACGCCCCCGCTCACATGTCCCCTACACGAATGATCAGGATCAGACTATCTGTGACAAGTTACAACACTTTTGACCATTCCACAAAGCGGGCCGCATCCGTAGTGTTACCAGGATAATGTTTCCCTCCTATATCCATATACTACAGACCATTTTGGTTATCACTCAAGACGTGATCCACTTGTATATCACCACATACATGCTTAAGTTACATACAGATAACCAGGGATATTAAGTTTATTGGTTTGTGGTAAAATACAAAACATCTAAATGTGCAAAGTCAAGTAGTGAAGTAAATATCATTTATATTATACAACACAAGTGTTCGTACAAAGTTGTTTACAAACTACTGGACACGAGACTTTAGGGCACAAACCCCAACAATACCTTTGAAGAACCCTTCTTCGCATTAATTCCTTGATCTAACTTGTTCACGAATGCGTCGAACAAGCACGAACTCTCCTTGAACAAGCAGCAACCAAACTCGAACCAAAGGAGGACACTACCACTTGGCGGCTTGATATTCTCGGTGTGAAAACCCAAGAGTGGTGGGCTTTAGCTATTTTGGTTAAAGGGAGTTTGTGGGATGGAAGAGAAAGACGATTAAGGAAGAACTAACACTATCGCATAGAGTTTTGTTCTATCGTGTAGGCGATCAAGTCTATCACATAGACTTTCTTACTTGATCGTATAGTCTCTCAAGGAAATTGAGTAGAAGACCTTCAATCGTGAATGTTGATCTCTAGAATAATAAAAATAAAATTTTCATTTATCCCATTTTTGCCATAAAACCAACTAACTTCCCACTAAGGGTGGTTAGATAGAAAAAAGGAATAAACTATCAAATAATTAATAATATAAATAAATATGATAACCAGCTTATCATATTATATTTATAACCTATAGTTTTAATATTGCATCATATACAATATATAAACCATAGTTCTTTTTCTCTATTTTATGACATTTAATATAAATGTAACACCCCGCACATTTTTTAGTAATAATGTAATTTCAGTAACTTTATTATTTGGAATTTCAGTAATTGTTATTAGTTGGAGGGCATTTTTGGAATTTTGGACATCAAGTGTAAGTGCGAAAATTTAATTGTTGGTGTGAAATTATTCAAATTGGAAATTAATGGCAGGAATTAATTTTCTTTTGAAACGGAAATGAATTTAATAGTATAAAACGGAAAGGAATTAAATGTAATTATATTTATTTCCTTTTTTTGTTTTATAATAATAATAATAATAATTATTATTATTATTGTTATTATTATTATAAAAAGTCAAACCCACCCCCTTTTCTTCCTCACGTTCGTGAGCCCGTCCGACGCCGCCCAAAGCTGCTGCGTCATTTTCTTCTTCATGACCTCCGTCCACCACTGCTCAAGCATCGTTCACTTTGGGCGTCACTGGATCTATCGATTTAGGTAAGATTTATGCCGTTTGGGTTTGTTTTCGGTTGATTCTTGAATACTCATTTACTTTTGGCATCGATTGGTTGATACCCATTGTGTTTCAACTTTGGATTCAAGTTTGTAAAGGTATTGAGGTGTTGTTTAGTGAAGTTGGAGTTTGTTTTAGCGAGTTTTGGTAAGTTTTATGCTTTGATTACCCTCTTGTGGATTAATTTTGATTGTTGAGAAATTTTGGTAAAGTCATTTGGAAGTGATTTTTTTTAACGAAGCTACATATAGATAATTTATTTGAGACATTGGTAGTGAAGTATGTATTTGATTCAAGCTTTAATCATATAAGCCTAATTTCAAATTATGATTAGGGGGTTGATTCAAGAATTTCATTCAAGATGAAGAAGAGTTTGGTTTGCTAATTATTTGGGCTTAAAATTGGAGGTTTGGAAGGTGAATTCGAATTGGACCACACCTTAGGTAAGGTTATTTGGAAATATTTTGTAATATTTCGGTGTTTGAAATTTGGCCTTAACTATTAATTTTAAAGCTTGGCTTATGTTTAGGCTTGATTAAGGATTCAAGAATTTCACAAAGATTCAATTGCTTTTTGGTTCGACCTAATATCAAGGTAAGTAATCTTACTACTGGAACTGCCGACGGGCCAGGCATTAGATGTATGCGAGCATGATAAATGTACGTTATGGCAGAATGTTAGAATGATAGACTGATAGTATAATATGATAAAAGTATGTTCTGGTACGAGATCTGAATTATTTATTTATGCACATAGACACTTGAATGTTTGTATGAGATGGTATATACTTCCATATGGTTGTATTTGATCTGATGATGTTGAGGTACACATGTATGTTGTAGAACCATGATGTTGAGGTATATGTGTATGTTGTAGAGTGTTCGTTGCTATCGTGAGATATTCTAGGAGTGTATTTATATAAAATAAATTGGAGAAATAAGTGCTAGGTATAAGTGATGCGTTTATGCTTTGATGCGTTTAAATAATTGTAACGCGTTGGGGCGTTAGTAATAAGCACAGAACGCACACAACTCCTAATGATGTTCAAGTTTTCCTAAACCAAACCCAAGTATAAATCTAATTTAGGTTCCTGGCAAGTCTAAGGTCGATTTCAAGGATTCAGTTAACCAAACACAGATCTTGCATTGTATCTACTGTAGGGGTCTTCCTAAATGAATATGAGAAATGTATTATTTACACTAACTTGCTATGCCTGTGCAAGAAGATACAAAAGAGTTGAGTGGTGAATGATGGATCATGTGAAAATGGAATTTAAGGTAGGTGGACGCGTCGATCTAAAATGAATAAGATGTGATTGGATGAGATGGGATGATTTGCTTATCTTTTTGTTTGTGCATTAGTCCTTATTCAACACTTCTCAATGCGAATAACATACAAAGTCTATCTCTAGGGTGCATGCGTCTAACACAGAATGCAAGAAACACCAGTAAGTCTATCTCTAGCTGTACTAGGCGTTCTACTTGATGCAGCTTAGTTATTCTTTCGAACAATCTAAGTGAAAGATACTTTTACCAAGTCTTCAAGTTGGCTTAAGTGTTAGAATAAAATTATGCATAAATTATTAATGCGTTCAACATAAACAAGAGATAAACAATAGTAAGTTTGAAGGATCAAACATATGAATTTTATAAAGAAACAAGGAGTCTTTACAAAAACAATATTCAATCGAATGGAATGAAAGCGATAAATAAGAGGGAAACTGAGTCAAACCAAAGAATACATTCTCTTGTAGTTCTTTGGCTTAATCTCGTTGTGTACAATCACTTGTATAGGCAGTGGACAGAGTATCTTTCTCAAGAGTAGCTTCCTCCGCTCCCTGACCAGCGGTGGTGGTGGTTCTCAACCCTTTTGACCGTCTCACACCACAGCACAACTTCTACAGAACTAAGACTATAACTACAATTAACAGAGGGTAAGGATCTTGATGATTTTTCGAACTCCTTAACTTTAAAGGGACTCCATCTATTTATAGGTGTTGGTCACGTCCAATTGGTGAATGGGCAGCATTAAAGTCCATGCCCTGGTCAGTCATCTGACTCTCGGAAGCTTTTCAGATGCCGCCTGTTGCTTAGAAGCTTTTCAGACGCCGCCTGCTGCAAGTGCCCATACTTGCAAGTGGTGATATGACACAATCAGCCTCGAGCAATGAATCTTTTCTGCATTGAACTCACTCCAACGCATGGCCCATGCGTTAGAGCTTTTCCTGCAGCACTTATCTAATGCGTTAATGTTAATTCTTACGTTGAAATCCTGCAATATAGTGCGTTAGTGCCGTGATATTTAGTAATAAAACTTCTTTTGCATGAGTTTGTTGATGTTTGAATAAATCCATGCATTTCTACTAAAAATGAGGAGAGTTTATCATTAAAAACCTTAGTTGTTCCAACTTAAGAGAAAAAATAACTTGTATTTCTACAAGTTATCATAGAGCCATGATTTTGAGGTTTATATGTATGTCATAGATTCGTACAATAATGATTATGATGTTGAGACGGTGCAAATGTCCTTACTGATTAGTTAGATGGCCATTAGATTTTTTGTTTCCTTCGAGATTCACCAATTTGTGTTTCCTTCAGGATTCACTAGTTTGTGTCTCCTTCGGGATTCACCAGTTTGTGTCTCATTCGGGATTCACCAAAGGTAGTGGACATACTTAGCTACAGTAGGATGAGACTCAGTCTCCTTCTTTTTTCATGTGCATATGTGTCCCATGAGGACTAGAGCAGTTTATATGTTTTACCAGAGGTGGGTATCTAGAAGACATAGATGCCCAGGTTGACCCCAGTAGTGGGCTTACTTACTGAGTATTTTATACTCATTCTTTCTCATGTTGTTGTTTCAGGAAAGGATAGAAATGCATTGGCGATGGACAAGCGGAATTCGTGATCGAGCCACTGGGACTAGTTTTTACACGTCCACATCATGAAATTTAGAGTTCTTTTCATGTTTCTCTTAACTTTTAGTTTTGATGTTTAAAACTTACTTTTAAGAATCGTTTTTCAAACTTATTTATTATCCTTTATGATTTATGGGTACCCTACTATTGTTTTAGTATTTGAATTTAATGAAAGTCTTTTGAACTTACCTTATTTAATTAGCATTTATTTCGCCATAACCGAGTGCCGCTTTGAGTTCCATGCATGCATGTATTTAGTAACGGCCTAACTTAAGTCCTAGAGGGTCGGGTCGTTACAGTTGGTATCAGAGCCCATGTTTTGGGTTCTGTAGACTGACTTACTACGTAAGTCTAGATAGTCCCTGTGGCCCAGTAACGGATTCCTCATCATCGCTAGGTATGTCCTATCAATTACAAGTTTTATGATAGTTGTGCATTAAAATATTTGTTTAGCTTAAATGCACCAGTTATGTTCTAATGCTAAGTCAATGACTCGTTAGAAGTTATTATAAGAGGATTATCAGGTACGACACTACAAAAGGAGGAAAATAAAATAAAATAAATTATGAGGTCACTTGGCACTAGTTTATCTCATGGAAATTATGTTAGAAATGAACAAAGATATATACCTCAGCTTAGAGATATTAAAGATTGATGCAACTATGTAGAATTATGACAGTTTAGGAATAAAGGTATGTATATGTTTAAGCCAAGGAATAAATTGTCGAGACAAGAATTGATTAAGGATTGTTGTTATGTTTTGTGTTGGATGGTGCAATTAGTGGTAGTATAAATACATAGGCTAGTACTCAAATATAAGGTTAAAAGTTGTTTTATGGATAAGAAGGAAAAGAAGAAGAATCTATAGATTTATTAAAGGTTATGAGATATTAAACCAGATGTTTCGAGAGGAACGTTGAAAGCGATTAATAAGTCATAAGCACTTTGGTAATACTAAGAACTTGATGGAGTAGGCAAAGTATATGTGATGATATGAAGAATTCTTTTGGAATATCTATCTAAGTTGATGTCATTAAAGAAAGCCAAAATAGTTAGGCATGAGTTTGGACTTAAAGGGGATAAAAGCAAGGTGTTATTTGTTTGGGTTGAAGGATTATTTTAGAGTACCTAGATTAGATCCATAGCGTTATTGTGATGAGGAGATCCAAGTTGGGCAAATTTGAACAAACAAAAGTCTTTCGGAGTCTAAAAGCATGAAAAATGGCAAAGGAGAATATTACAAGATGGAAATTCTTAGTGAGAGAGATAAGATTTATGGAGGAGTTAAGTAAAATATAATGACCCTTCACAAATTGCTCGTAAGTACAACTGGTCCAAATTACCATTTTGCCCTTGTGTTACATTTAATTCTTTAAGTACCACTGATCCCTCTAATGAACAATGGATCATAGTCCTACTATGACTAAATCCCTCTCGAGCCAAGAGAGGGTGTAACGCCACATTGTTTAAGACCCGGAATCAGCCTTTAAGGGAGCAATTTATCTACTTACCCCTACTTCAAGGAAGAAGTGAATTCCATCTTGTATAGTTGAGTTCCTAGCTCCCCAATCAAACGAATTCTCAAAATGGTAGGCTTGTTGAGTCGGCGATCTGGCCACTCTCACTCATATAAATCAAAGAACCGCCCTCATAGGCAGGAGTTCACAACTCACTCAGGACTAAGATCATGTTACCTATGGTCATCCTAGTGAAATGAAAGTCTCTATTATGAACGGCGTTATATAACGAGACTAAACATTTCGTGGTTCGATCTTATACAAACTCCTTTGTATAGAATATCTCTGCTCGCATGTCTAATACATGAATGATCAGGATCAGATAATTTGTAGCACTTTACAATATTTGTAACACCTACAAAGCGGGCCATACTAGTAGTGTCACTAGGATAAGGTACCCAACCTTATCCATATACTACAGACCATTTAAGTTAGCACTTAAACATGATCAATCTGTATGTCTCCACATATATGTTTAAGCTACAATGATAATCATGGATGTTAGTTTATTAGTTTGTGGTTAATGCAACTAAAATATCATATATTTTATAGACAAAGTGAATAAAATATCAAATATCATTAATCACTAAAATATTTGAGTTATGAGCCATTTTAAGGCTCCAGTATCCATTGTATCATATAGGGATCTGAGGTTTACCTTGAAGTTCTGACCTAGTTTACAAAAGGCACTTAGTACTAAGTTACATTTTAGTATAGCATTTCATCCACAAACGGATGGACAGTCAGAACGAAGATCCAAACATTTAAAGATATGCTGAGGGTTGTGTGTTACAGGTAGTTAAAATACACATTTGCCATTAGCAGAATTTGCATAAAATAACAGTTACCACTCCAACATTAACATGGCTCCATATGAAGCCTTGTATGGGAGACCCTGTAGAACACCAGTTTGTTGGAATGAGGTTGGTGAAAGATAGTTGATAGGGCCAGAGTTGGTTCAGACAACATTAGAGTGTGTTAAGTTAATAAGAGAAAATCTGAAGATAGCTCGAGACAGACAGAAGAGTTACGCAAATAAGATAATAAGAGAGTTAGAGTTTGAAATCAGGGATCGAGTGTTCCTAAAGCTATCTCTGTGGAAAGGGATACTCAGGTTTGACGGGAAAGGTAAGTTAGCCCAAGATATATAGGACCCTACAAGATAATTGAACATGTTGAGCTAGTAGCTTGCGGGTTAGCTTCACCTACTGAGTTATCCAAGATACATGATATTTCCATGTGTCTATGTTGAAGAAATATGTCCCCGATCCTACTCATATTCTCCAAGATCAGCCAGTGCAATTGAATGAGAATTTTGACGAAACACGAGATATATGCAGCGGAATAAGAATCTAATTACACTCTAATTGCTTCTAATAAAAGCAAAATGGCATGCAAATATAGGAAAAAAACAGTAAATTAAAAAGGGATATAATACAACCTTTGTAGCTCCCGAAAAGCTTCTATCTCCGCCCGAACACGAATCGGACAACCACAAGAGCTGACCTACTATCCTCTGGACTCAGAATCGGGTTGTGGACCCGATGCATGAAGAAACCGAGAGAGAGAAAGGGATGAAAATAGAAGATGGATTGGTTTTGAGTTGGGGTTTTTATTTCTAGCCCTCACCTATGCAGATCTAAGGATAATTCCGAGTGAACAGAAGTTCATAGTTAGCTCATGATTAAGATTAAGTTACCTAGGTCATCAATTAACGAAATAGTTAGTTTTATACATCAAATGGCGTTTAGAACGTAAAAAGCGACTATTTCATGGTTCAATTTTATGTAAACTCTTTACATAGGATGCCCTTACTTTTATATCTCCACATGAACGATTTAGGATCACATCGTTTATACTAACTACAAAATGGGCCGCATCCATAGTGTTCCCAGAATAAGGTGCCCAACCTTATTCATATACTATAGACCATTTTGGCTAAATATTTGAACTTGATCCACATTTTATGTCACTACATAAAGTTCAAACTTAAACTTAATAGCCTTGAATCCTTAGTTTATTAGATTCATGAATATAGAATTTAATTTTACTAAATATTTTCAATAACAGCTTTATTGAACAAGAATATGATATTACAAACTACGGGTTTTAGGACATAAAATCCAAGAAACTCCCACTTGGACTAAAACGCCTAGTAGGATCAAACGATGCTGAATTTAACTGTGAGAAATTAATATTACATATAAGTACAATAAACATATGAATACAATAAACTAGGGCAATCACGCCCAACATAATCTCCCACTTGTCTTAGTTTAGAAATACAGTAGACTCTGTAGGTGACCCTAAGAAACTTTAGCCGTGAGGGTTTTTGTAAAAGGATTAACAATGTTTTGCTCAGAAGGTATCTGGGTTACTACAACATCATCATGGCGTACGATTTCCCGGATAAGGTGGTACTTGCGTTCGATGTGCTTTCCCCGTTTATGGCTTGAGGTTATTTTGAATTTGCAACTATACCGCTGTTGTCACAATACAAGGTGATGAGTAGAGGCATATCTGAAACAACTTCCAAATCTGTCAAGAATTTCCTCAACCATACTGCTTTCTTTGCTGCTTCACATGCAACTACGTATTCAGCTTCCATTGTGGAGTCTGCAATACAATTTTGCTTCACACTTCTCCACACTACTGCTTCTCCATTCAGAATGAACACGGATCCCGATGTAGATTTTCTTGCATCTTTATCAGTTTGAAAATCAGAGTCAGTGTATCCAGTAAGGATCAAATCCTTAGTACCATACACGAACATGTAGTTTCTCGTTCTCCTAAGATACTTGAGGATATTCTTAATGGCAATCCAATGATCATATCCAGGATTGGACTGATACCTACTGACTATCCCTACTACGTAGCATATGTCAGGTCTAGTACATAACATTGCATACATCAAGCTCCCTACTGCGGAAGCATAGGGAATTTGTCTCATATCCTCAACCTCTTGAGGTGTCTTAGGACATTGATTCTTTGATAAATGAATTCCATATCTGTAAGGTAGCAGACCTCTTTTGGAATTCTGCATCTTATACCTAGACAACATTTTGAGCTGGCTAGTGTTTTGTTCTTGCGATTTCGAATAATCTAAATCTCGAGAACATACTGCGCATTTCCTAAATCATTCATTTGGAACTGCGTTGCTAGCCATTTCTTGATGTCAGTTAGGTAACCTACTTCATTCACAATGAGTAGAATATCGTCAACATATAAAACTAAGAACACTATAGTAAAATTGACGATCTTCTTGTAAACACAAGGCTCGTCAACATTCTTCAAAGCCATAAGATTTGATCACAGTATCAAATCTTATATTCCAAGATCTAGCTTGTTTCAAAGGGATTTTTGAAGCTTACAAACCTTTTGTTCTTAACCCTGTGCAATAAACCTCTATGGTTGAGCCATATAGATACTCTCTTCAAGATCGCTGTTTAGAAAGGTTGTCTTAACATCCATTTGCCAAATTTTACAGTCATAAAAGGTGGCAATTGATAAGAGTATTCTAATCGACTTAAGCATGGAAACGGGAGAGAAAGTTTTTCATAGTCCACTCTCTCTCTCTGGGTATAACCCTTTGCCACAAGTCGAGCTTTAAAAGTCTGTACTTTACCGACTTGGTTTCATTTTCTCTTGTAGATCCACTTACAACCAATTGGTTTTACATCATTTGGTTGATCTACAAGTTCCCAGACATAATTGAAGTACATATACTCCATTTCGAGGTCAATGGCTTTGACCCACTAATCATGGTCCACATCTTTTATCGCCTATTTATAGGTTGATGGATCCTCTATGCCATCATCAGGTATGACGACTTGTGTTTTTGTTAAACCTAAGTAACGGTCAGGCTGATAAATAAGCCTCCCACTACGTTGAGGCATTTTCATCTCTTGAGAAGGATGTGACCGACCAGATGTACTACTTTTATCTACTACTTTAGTAGATGAACTAGTTCTATCTGTAGCATCTTTGGAAATTTCATTCAATACTAGTCTACTGCGAGATTGATGACTTCTTATGTGGTATTCCTCTAAGAATGTGGCATTTGTCGATACAAATACCTAATTCTCTTGAGGATCGTAATATAGACCACCTTTTGTTTCTTTTAGATAACCTACAAATAGGCATAATGACATTCCAATTTTATAGGATTTTGCACCAACACGTGTGTCGGGCATCCTCAAATCCTAAAGTGATATAAACTGCCTTTACGCCCTTTCCATAGCTCATAAGGTGTTTCTGAAACACTTTTAAAGGGAACGTTATTCAAGATATAGACAGTAGTTTCTAATGTATGTCCCCAAAAGGAATCAGGTAACTTAGCAAAGATCATCATTGAGCGAACCATGTCCATCAAGGTTCTGTTTCTTTTTTCAGATACACTGTTCTGCTGAGATATATTAGGTGCAGAGAGTTATGACTTGATTCCTTGTTCTATCATATAGTCCTGGAATCTTAAGTCCATGTACTCCCCACCTCGATCTGATCGTAGTGTCTTAATTGTTTTACCAAACATGTTTTCAACCTCAGCCTTATATTCTTTGAACTTTTGAAAAGAATCAGACTTATGATGCATTAGGTAAATATGACCATACCTTGAGTAATCATCAATAAAACTGATGAAATATTCTTACCCACCTCGAGCTTTGACATTCATCGGTCCACAGAGGTCCGAATGTACGAGCTCTAAGGGTATTATGGCTCTGAGATCTTTTCCAGTAAAACATATCTTAGTCATTTTCCCCTCAAGACAAGACTCACATGGAGGTAAAGAATTGTCTTCTAACTGATTTAGGAGTCCATTCTTAACCAATCTCTCAATTTTTAAGATTTATATGGCCAAGTATTAAGTGCCATAGATAGGCATTAGAAGAAACTTTTTTGTCTTTTATTCTGAGTTTTGGCTGTTCTAAACATCTCAGTATTTAAGATAAATTTTGCTTTAGTTGGTTTTAACTTATATAAGTTGTTTTCACGTATAGCAGGACAAATTTGAATACCTTTTCTGAAAATGAACGCTTCATTAACTTCAAAAGATATTTTATACATTTGTTCCAATATACATGTGATAGATATTAAATTCCGTCTCATTTTAGAATAATACAAAACATTTTTAAGTATGATATATCTATTGTTGAAAAATAACTTCAAGTCTCCCACTGCTTCGGCCAAGACAACCTCTCCTATTCCAATCTTAAGGGTGATCTCGCCTTCTTCAAGCTTTTTCCAGGAACTAGTTTCCTGAAAAGAGAAGCAAATATGATTAGTGGCTTCTGAATCCAATATCCAGATTGAGGTATCATACTCCACTAAACATGTTTCAACAACTAGTAAATCATATTTACCTTGTGCTTCTTTCGAGGCAGGGGCCTGAGGACATTCCTCAATTAAGACAAATCTCAGGTCATCTATTACTAGTGTTGAATTCAAATTTGTTTTCCATGTTGAGTAGTGTTGCCGTTAAGTTTTTCAGAAGCTAATAGTTGAACTAAAGAGTTAGTCATGCTGAAAAGAAAAACATATCCTTTTTAGTAAAAAACATTAATCTTTTAAATCCAATCAATTTTAGCAAAAGATAATGTACCCATCATTATTTATGTTTGCAACGATATTTAACGGTTTAGAATAACCCTCACCGGGGGGTGATCGACTTAGCTATATGATGATCTTTACTATCGAAGATATGGTAAGGTAAGCAGGATACTACTCAGTTCTACGTGCACGTAAAATCTATGGTATTGACATTGATGAGATTAAGCAAAAGAGCTCTCTCTCAACTAAGGTTATTACGGATTGAGAAAAATGACTCTCTTGCATGTTCAAACAAAGAGTAGAGGAATTTTACAGGAAATGTTGATGAGTTTTAGTCCAGGGTTTTACATGCTATGATTTTATATTTCCAAAATTTTATTTCCAAAACTTGGAATGTGAATGTAAATGTTTTATTCTAAACATGTTTATATCATGAGCTATGAAAGTATTATTTATTTAAAAGAAATCACTCACTAGGTATTTTCAACTCACTCTTTTTAATGTTTTCCTCCCCAGGTAGCAGCCGACGTCTCAAAACCTAGCAGTTCTGCCAGTCAGCCACTTCTCACGAATATAAGAAGATTTGAAGCTTAAGTGGCTCATCTTGTTTTGTTAAACTTGGATCTTATGTTCATGTTGTGGGAGTCATGATAGAATTTTGAGTGGTTGTTATAAATAAAGTATCCTACTATGTAAAAACCTGTATGCTAAGTTGTATAGACATTTTGATAATAATTCGTTGTGATTTATAAAACTATTTATCAGGTACTAGAAGTATAGGTTCATGGAAGTATGTTGGCAGTATTTGTCATAAGAGGATTGACAATTTTTATCTTCACACTTCTTCTTAAATTATGAGAGTAATTCGAGGAGGGGTGTGACATACTTATCCTTTTGATGGCTGAAGTTTGAGTGGAAATAGACGTTAAACATTGGTTTTCTTTTTTTATCATGGCCATACTCAATCTTTGGAAGACTAAAGATCAAATATTTGAAGGCTTGATACAATCGAAGACAAAAGCTCTTTGCTCGGTTTCTTTTGAATTATCAACTTTTTCAATAGTTATATGATTGTTGTCAACTTTCGCTATGTTGACAACATGACATATAATAACTTCTAATATTCCCTTTGGATGATTATCAAGGAATTTTCTTGGTAAAAATTCTGCCAAAATCACCGGCCGTTGAAGTTGAGGGAAGTCTTTGTCTTCTTCCTTAATAAACATAGGCTTCCATGCCTTTTTTTCCCTTTATGTTTTTTACTCTTGCTTTCTCTTCTGTAATTTTGATGCAAGCCCGACTCCTTTTGGGTAGAACCTGACTTTCCATTCTTTCAACAAGTCACAAGGATCCACGCTTTGTCATCATCTTCAACAAGCTCGTCTTTATTTTGAAAATATTTTGTTAAAATCTCTTGTTAGAACTGAACAACTATAAGCTCAAAGGTCCCAAACTGGATGAAGCTTTCTCTTTGATCATAAGACGCAGATATGTTGGAACACTTGAAGTCGTCGCTATTGCAGTGTGATTTGTTTGAGCTATTTCATCAAGATCCAACTCAATCTTTTTTTTACGAGCCAACTTCAGAATTAGCTCTTTTAGCATGAAACACTTTTCTACAAAGTGGGTAATGACCCAGTGATACTTGTGTTGGGGTCGATGCCCTTAATCTCATAAGGTCCTATAGTTTGTAATTGTAATGTACAAACATCTTATTTATTTAACAAAATATATGGTGTTTTATTTTATTTTTAGTTGCATTAACCACAAACCAATAAACCAAGATCTAAGGTTATCTTGTAGCTTAAACATGTATGCAGAGACATACAGGTGGATCATGTTTAAGTGGTAACCTAAATGGTTTGTTGTAGATGGATAAGGTTGGATACCTTGTCCTAGTGACATAACGTGTATGACCCGCTTTGTAGATGTTAAAATTGTTGTAAAATGCTACAAATGAACCGATCTTGATCATTCATGTGGAGAGACATGTGAGCGAGGATATTCTATACAAAGAAGTTTGTATAAGACAAGACCACGAAATGACTAGTCTCATTATATAATGTCGTTCATAATAAATACTTACATTTCACCAGGATGACCATAAATGACATGACCTAAATCCTTACTGAATTGTGAACTCCTACCTATAAAGGCAGTCCTTTGATTTGTATGGGTGAGAGTGGCCAGATCGCCAACTCAACAAGCTTACCATTTTGAGGATTCGTTTGATTGGTGAGCTGGGAACACAACTACATAAGACGTAATTCACTCTTTCCCCAAGGTAGGGGAAAATAGATAAATTACTCCCTTAAGAGTTGATTCCGAGGCTTGAACAATGCAGCACCACATCCTCTTCTGACCTAAGAGGAGTCTAGTCATAGTTGGACTATGATTTATTGTTCACTAAAGAAATCAGTGGTACTTAAGAAGTTAGATATAACTATAGAACAAAACGGTAAGTTTGGCCAAACTGTATTTTCAAGCAATTTGTTAAGGGTCATTGCTTTGTTGACTGATTATATCCAATGGACACAAAAATATATCTGTAATGTGAAGAATGCAGCTATTGGCCTTTAGTAGAGTGCCGACAGTTAATGGATGTTGAATAATTTAATTAAAGATTTTAATTAACTATTCAAGTACTATTGAAGCTTCAATCTACAGGTCCATGAGTCCCCTCTGCAACTCAACAGGGACTAAATGAGAATCAATTTTAGATTAATTCGAATTGTTCAAATTAATTATGTGATATAATTAATTCTACTTAATTATATATGATATAATTACTATAATGTATTTGATACATTATTTGAGAGGAAATAAATATTTGAATTTGATTCAAATATTAATTATGGTAGATTCATATAATTAAGTTTAATATAAATTGGGTTTATATTAAATATCATGCATTGTTGAGAGAATGAAAACTATATGTTATATTGTATTTGATACAATATTAAACTATAGGTTATGTGTTATATTAGATATAACATATAGTTTAATATATATTATATGATAAGGTAGTTATCATATATTTATATATTAAATTATTTTAGTTTATTTTGAAAATGGCTTTGGGAGGGAGTTGTAACTCCCTTCCCCCCTATTTCTCTCTATTTTAGTACATGTGTGGAGAGAGTGCAAAATAGACTTGCAAAATTCCAAAAGGAGATTGAAGTTTTTCTCTAGAAAAACAATTTTTCCTCTCAATCACTTCCTCTGTTCCAAAAACCTAAGAGCCCACAACTCCTTGGTGATTCTCATCCCATTAGAGAATACAGGGGGCTCTTTTCGTGGTAGTGACCATTTGGATCAAATTTGTTCGTGATAGATCTGGAGAAAGAAAATATGTGAAGAAGGATTCTTCAACGATAAGTTTTCTCACACGCTAATTCTCTCATTTCCTTTTTGTTTGCATGCAGTAAATTTATGATTATGCATAACATTTATACTCTGTAATTTTAATTTTGTGAACATAAATTTTGGATCGATCTCTACGCTTTCGCTCAAGGACCTTCAGAGGTTCCTTCAACTTTCAGTAGTGAGGATCACCTACTTTCCCTAACTGCTCCAATTGCTTGCATTCTAGCAGTTGATTGAGTTGGTTCTCTAATAATTGCTTCAACATGTCTATAACATCAAAATTAGGAAATGGATAAAACTTTTTCTGTCTTTCTTTAAGATTTGGGTGACACTTCTCGCCCTTATTGTGTTTTCTTTCAAATTTTGTTTGTTTTCCTTTTAGAGGAAATTTTGATTGGAGTTGCATGAATGACCATAAATTCTCTAATGACAATATTTACGATCTTTTCAGTGTTCTTGGTTTCATTCTTGTCCTTTCTCCCTTCAGGGACTAGAAAATCTTTAGTTTTCTTGTTGGTGATGCTAGCTCCATGTCATGTGTGCGCGTATCGCCAACTCCTCAAATGTATGAGGTTTTATCCCTTGTAGGATGTAGAGAGGCTCTCAGTGCATGCCTTGGGTGCACATATCCACCACAGATAATTCAGTGAGTCTATCTTTGCAATCCAAACTTAAAGCTCTCTATTGGTTGATGTAGTCGATGACCGCCTCTTCCTTCTACTGCTTGGTGCTTGTTAGCTCCATCATGCTGACGATGCGCCTAGTTCTATAAAGTAGTTAAGGAACTCTCTTTCCAACTGTTCCCAACTATCAATCACTTCCAACTCTAGATTAGTATACCAATCAAAAGCATTTCCTTTCAAGGTATGGACAAATTTCTTGACTAGCAAGTCTTCTCTAGTCCCTACATTTTCATAAGTTTCACTGAAGTGAGCAATATGTTGTTTGGGATTCCCCTTTCCATCAAACTGCTAGAACTTTGGAGGTTGGTATCCAACTGACATTCTCAGAGTCGATTCTCTTTGTGTACAACTTGGAGTACATAAAAGAAGATTGTGATGATCCTCTATACTTAGCCCTTATGAAGTTTGTGATCATATCCTGCGATTGTTGAACTGACAAAGAGGCGACAAAAGTGGATTGTTGCAGTTGATTTTCCTGCAAGACAAACTTTTCTTTGTCATTGTCTTTGGTAGTTGGAGGTTGACTCATTAGTTGTTTCTCGAGCTTGCATTTGACCTTTTAAAGCAACTATTTCATGATTTGCTCCTTAACAATTTTCATTAGGAGATTTATCTTCCTTTCCATCTCTGCTATGACTGACTCAATCGATATGTCAGTCATCATGACAGACACTACATCTAAGTGCAATTCTTTCTGGATCAGAAGTAGGAGTAGAGCTGTCAAACAAGGGATTTTCTCTAATGATGATCCCACCTTTAGGAAATTCCATCCGCCGTTCCCATACTTTCTCCGTGATGACAGAGCCTTGTTCTTGCTCATGCAGGATTCCTATTGATTGACTATGGGTGCCAGCTCCCATATAGGAGCTGCTTGCAGCAGTTGCCTTAGATGCACTTTTTTTTAATGTCATTTGTTGATTTGGATGACAAGAGACGGATGAGAGGTAGAGATATCCCACCAGACGTGCCAATTTGTTTGCACGAGATTTTAAGAGAAATTATAAGCAAAGAGAAACACCTAGACGAATTAACCAGGAGTAGTTCACTAGGAATCCTAATAGCTGAAGGACGTCAATAGAGGCGACGTCGACTATTGATGGTATGGAGGAAGTCACTGCTACTCACCTACAACGACTTCACAGTAATCAATTGTAATGAAAATATGGTATACAGAGTCGATAACTACATCAGACGACCGAAGGAAATCATTTTGATGGACGACCACGGAAGAAGAAGAAGAAGAATCAGTCAAAGACAAAGAAGTTGATTCAACTGTGAAGTTGTACGATTGGTGAAGTTGAATTGCACACATGTAGAAGAATGGGCTTGGGTATTTTTGAATCGACGTGGGTATTGGGCCGAAATAATCGTCGATTAATGGGTTGGTATTGTTGGTCTGATTCTTTAGTGTGGGTTTGATTCTTCTTCAACGTGGATATTGTTGGTATTTCACCACTAATATGAAAATTTGCTATAAATGGTAAATAGTTTGACCCATTTTTCTATATTTAATCTATTAAAAGAAAAAAAACTCTCCCACTCATATTATTTTTTTTATTTTTTTCTTACGGGAAAATTTCCTCAATTACTCCTCAGCTCACATTACGTTGGCGAAATTGTCCCCCAAAAATTATCCTCTCGGGGCGAGAAGGAAAGCAAGCATCGTTTTGGTCTCACCAGCACCAACTCATCCCGTCTCCCAAGCCTCCCAAGGATGCTAGCTTCCATGAATATCTCTCTGGTGGCCGCCCATGGTTGCCGTGGCCTCTGTACATCACTTACCCTGCTGCGAAAATTGGCGAGAACTCGTGCTAATCTCAGTGCTGCCATTTGCGGCAATTGCTTTGCTGCTCGGCGTTCTTTTAGGTTGAAGAGCAACGCGTTCCCTTGTGAATCCTCAACAGCAGACGTTACCTCTACACAAACTGCAACTAATTCTGCAGAAAATGGGTACTGCTAATTTTTTTTTCATACCTTCTTGTTTACTAGATTGATTGCTAGTTTGAATAGGGATACTGTTGCTTAGTTTTGTTTTAAACGATCGCGTAACAGTTAGCTAAATGATCACTCGGTATTCTCTATAGGATCGCTTAATAATCTCTATCTGATCGTTTAGTAATATCTAAATGCTCGCTTAATATTCTCTAAACGCTTGCTTAGTATTCTTTCAACGATAAGGAAATGAACGAAATGGAGGGAGACTCTATCGTAGTAAAGTATTCGTAGAGACACACGTTCACCAAATGGTTTGAAGACTTTTTAAAAATTGGGGGTAATTTTGAAATTTCGTATGGACAAAAGGTGAGTGGTAGAAAAGTTTTTAGGAAGATGTCATTGGTAGAAAATTTTTTGGGTTTCGAGTCATTTTATGAAATTTTTCTATTTTAATTGTAAAAATGTGAGATTACGAATTATTTACCTATTTAAGTTGTTTGAATATTTCCATGGTTGTGGGAGATTTCATCGTTGGTCATTCCCGCATTTCTACTTTATGTCACTCCTTGGTTTGAATTAGAATCTTGTTTTTCATTGTGTATTGTTTGTCTTATGATAAAAGTTGCAGAATAAAAGCAAAATGGAAGGTTAAGAAAGAAAAGGAAAGAGGAAAAAACACCTATGGCCGATGGCTCAAGGGTCCGTCGGATGGATGACCCAAAGTTGCGGAAGAAAATGATTATTCCTACCTTTTGAATTGGAGGTTTTTTTGACCCTAACGTCACATTGGGAAGGAATTATCAAAATAGAACCTCATGTACATGGATTGGCCTTTGCTGTCTGGACTTCCTCTTTCTCTCGATTTCCTCTCTTTCTTGCACTTTCGAACTCTCACTTTCTCACACTCTTTTGCACTCTTGAACTCTCACAGTCTTGCGTTCTCACACTCTCGCTCTCTCGCTCTCTCGCACTCTCGCTCTCTCAACTTCCTATTTCTTTTGATTTTCTCTCTTTCTTGCTCTTTTGCACTCTCACTCTTCGCTCTTTTGCTATCTCGCTCCATTGCATCTAATGTTCTGGTGGCCAATGACGACACTTCTGCAACGTTCCAATGGTTGGCGACAAATGGAGAATGACCAACACAAATGGAAGAAGGAAAATTGAGAAGAAGAAGAGGAAAAGGAAAAAAGAAAACTAGGGATAGTTTTGTAACTTTGGCTCATGATGATGTAAGGAAGAGGGGAAAATTATTAAGTTTGGAAAAATGGGGCAAAAACCATTTTGGGATCTAAGATGGGGTTTTTTAATCAATTATCTCTTTGAAGAACTATATGCATTATATATGGACTATCAATCATGAGCATTGAACCCATCTTCACCGGTTGGCACTAAAAAACTTGTAGTTGTCGCCAAAACTGGCGTACTTGTTAAGAGCCCCAAACTTCAATTTTGCCTTCTACTGTCAGATAAAGGAAGAAAAAATGGGTTTCCTGGCACCTTTGCTGATTACTCTGTTAGATGCTTAATACACTTGCAATAATCATGATTTGTTATTGGATTTTTTCATCCTCCGAATCCCTGGTATTGATTCCCTTTTTATGATTCCTTTAGAATTTAGCATGCTCAGAGTGAAATTAATTTCAGGTATCCTCAATATCATCGTTTGCTTCCATGTCCCTCATTCAATAGACCACCACGAGTTGAACATCTTGTCGTTTTGGAAAGGGGACCTGTTCTGGAATACATCTCTAAATCATTGGATCTTCCTCCTTTGTGAGTGCTATCTTTTTGGTTGCTCATAATAATTGACTATGCAACATAATCTTAAGTCTAATTTAGATTAAGCAATGAATTTAGTTTCATTGGTTGAAGGTATGTTGCAGATCTCATTCATTTTGGTGCAGTATATTATGCTCTAGTATGCCCACAGCCGCCGCCAACTGCAACCCCCGAGGAATTTAGACTATTCAAAAAATTTACTGAACCATCATTTTTGAAAGGGCGAATATCTATCAAAGGGAAAACTTTGAGAGAAGCTCAGAATACTTTCAGGATAACTCATATTGACGAGTTTGTGGAAGTTGGAATGTACTTGCGTGTTTATGTGCATCCCAAACGCTTTCCAAGGTGAAATAAACTACCTGTTTTTCTTTTCAAAAGCAAAATAATGTTCATAATGAAATGATGCTAGTTGAAATTAACAATCATTCAGGTGCTATGAAATTGATTGGAAATCAAGAATTATCGCTGTGACAGATTCCTATGTGGTTTTGGACAAACCTGCTGGTACATCGGTCTGTGGTTGAACCATTAATCTCTGGCTTGAGGAATTATTTGCATTGCCTTCCATTTGTGGTGACTGTTGGTAGTTGCATTGTTTCTTCCCGTAACATTATGCAAAATTTGATCATGTATGGTGTATGCATTTTGGTGATATGGATAAATTTACAGATGTTACAATAACATGGCACCTCTGAGGCCCTAAGTTAAAAAAACTGATGATGTAAACCATAACACTTGTAGAGAATGACACAATTTATTTGCATCAATACCATCTAGCGGACATTCAATTTTAAGCTGTTAACTATGATCAATATTCTGTCAGGTTGGAGGCACTACTAACAACATCGAAGAGACTTGTGTAACGTTTGCAACTCGTGCTTTAGGATTAACATCTCCCTTGTGGACTACCCATCAGATTGACAACTGCACTGAGGGCTGGTAATGGTGTTTCTTACATATATTCTCATATCTAATATAATGCCTCTCTTCAAAATACTTGTTTCATTCATTTACGCATTTATGCAGCGTCATTTTAGCTAGGACAAAAGAATATTGCTCCATCTTCCATCGTAAAATCAGAGTAAGTTTCATGGTCTTATTTCTTGAGTTTGACCATTGGGGTTGTCACTAAGCAATAGCACTATTCAAAATATTGTAACATTAGTTATCTATTTATTTATTTCTTATTATTATTCTTTTACCATCCTTAAATCTCTGTTTATTCACTCAATTTTCCAGTCTTATCATGTACCTTGAAATTTCAATATGAAGTAGTTAAATATTCCCTCTTAAATCTTCTTCATGCATATAATAGTGGTAAAATATTAAAATGCTTCATTGTTCTCTCTCTTAATATGAAGTCGTATCTCTATGATAAAGAGGTGTATCAATGGAACGAAAGTGAAAACTGGAACGAATGTGGAAACAAGTTTCACAAACATTGCATTTGAGAGTTTGAGACTCTCATTTTTAAGCACTTTGCACCAAGAGGAAGTTAAAATGGATTTATTTAGTGATATATTCATGATAAAGAAGCTGAACAAGCTGCACAAGCTGACAAGTTATTTATTTTTAATGGTCTTGGTAGAGTATCCATTATACATATTTGAAATTTTAATAAAGTTGTTTGTGTTGATGCTCTTTATTTCTTAATTTGATAGTAATGCTTTACAAATTTTTGTTTATAGGAGAAAAAGGTTATGAAGCTTTATCTTGCTCTTGCTGCTGCTCCCATACCAATGGGAATAATAACACACTATATGCGGCCAGTTAATTTGGCTCCTAGACTCGTTTCAGAAGGCAAGTTTCACAATCAAGCATTCCAATAATCATCGGATATTGCTTTGAACTATTTGTTACAATTTTTCATATTGGAGAACATATGTATACTGTTTGATTATTGTTATGCAGCCACAAACTCAAGAACTTAGAAAATCAGTCTTAACTATTCTTCCAGCAAATTAACATGCAAATGGTGGTCCTAATCATTAACATTTCAACTCCCTCCCAACCTGACACCTACGAGGGTGTCAACCTCAACCTTCAACCCTGACCACAAATGTACCCATACTAAGGTGTGATAGGCAGTTTACGTCCTTTGGTCACTTTAAACATCTTCTACTTGCAGATTTTATTGATGGATGGAACTTTTGTCAGCTTGAGGTGTTGGAGTGCAGAGAGGTTTCATGGCCAGATGCTGATATTGAAGCAAAATACTATATTGAAGATTGTGGGTGGCCCTCCAAAAAGAAAGCATTTGAATGTAAAATCAACCTCTTGACTGGTCGGACGCATCAGGTTCTTAGCATAGTCTTTCTGTTTCTGCATTTGTCTTTGTTATTTTGAAACCATCTTCAGAAATTCTTGCATTCATCGTTCTTAAAATAAATACGATATTTTCTGATGATGCAGATTCGAGCACAACTGGCTGATTGTGGAGCACCGTTGGTTGGTGATTCCATCTACATGCCTGCAGCAGTTGCAGAGATGGCTAATCCTGGGTTGAATCCATTTGGAAAATGTAAGAAAGAGTATACAAGCGAAGAAGATAAAGAAACTGCAGTGGCAGAGTGGATTGCTCAGCACGGAAAAGAACCGGCTGTTGCTATTGGACTGCAGGCTTATGAGATTTCATGGGATTCGGGGAAGCACATTTACAATGCTGGGACTCCTTGGTGGAAGCTGGAACAGTTATAGCTCGATATTGACTCCAAGCCATAATTTTGCATTAGCCAACAATCTGCAAGGTTATTTCGACCACCCACACAGAAAATAGTTGAGAAAAATGCCAAGCGTCTGCATGGATTGACTTTCTAAGTACCTAAAACTATTTTTTCCACTTAAAAACACGTTTTAAATATTTAAAAAGTCAATCAAAACACTCCTTAAGTATTTTGTATTGCTCTAAAATCAAGGTTTTTATTTACAAATATATCTTAACCATCTATGACCAGCTTAATATAAAGTTAAGGAATGAAACTAACAGCATTCAATTATCAAATCAGTCGTGTACAGGCAATGACATTAGTAATTCTCATATAATTCAGGGTGCTGCTTACTTGGAACACTTTCCTTGACGCAACTGCAGTGGCATGTGACCCATCAAAGTTTGGAAAATGAAAATTTTGTACTAGGAGGTTCAAAGCTTTGGAGGTATATTCAGAGTCGCATAATCTACAGGGTAAAGCCCAAATCTTTCAGTTTGTATATATATATATTCATTCAGCCATTCAAAGTTATCCAGCAAAGACCAGGCAATGTACCCTCTCACATCTGCACCTTCCCTGAACAAGCACCACATCATATACAATCCGGACAAGCTTCAATTCAATCAAGGCCGCACAAAATGAAACTCCTGTTTTCTGTTGGATCATTGGATGAATATGGTTAAACTCAAACTTTTCAGTCTGTCTGTCTATTGGTATTTTGTGGATGTAATCAAATTTAATGTTATATGTATGGAATTAAACAATATATAGTCTATGAGTGGTGTTCCTCGAAGCATTAGATCTTGGTCCTTTCCCAATCAGAGTGAAATGCAATTTGGTTCTTTTTGGAAGGGCTAAACTAAATCCCTTTCTGTCTATTTTCTTTTTCAATTAGGTGCCAAAGTATGCTTGGTGTCACAATCGCTCTTTCGGAAGTTTCTCTTAGCGATTGTGCGACACTTGTTCCTGCTCACGAACAAGTCAGCCAACTCGAACACGGACTGTCGGTGGCACACCGAGTGCGTTTCGCAACCTCCACCCTCGTTTTAGGGAAAACGGTTTTAGAAAACGGGTTTGGAGAAAAGGTTTTCGTAAGAAGTTTTTGTGAGTGTGAATAAAGAAAGAAAGATTGTAGTAGACCAGAAAGCAATAAGCAACAACAACAACTTTATAGAGTACTACTCCGGGTATGAGGAAGTGATGGTTAGTCTTATCCCCATATAGTGCATTTTGAACAAAAAGCCAACAGGCACCCTTACATATGCAAAAGGGCAAGTGGTCACTTACAATGAAAATGTAAAGAAAGCAAGCTAACTAAGCTAATACAATACAAGATATGAAAGTATGTTAGAAGGGGGTTGGATCGGGCATGCGGCCATGGGCAACAGGCCCTGGACAAGCATGACCGTGACATTGTCCCCCACTTAATTGGTTGACGTCCCCGTCAACTGACCTTGTTCAAAATCTGCGATGGTTGGAGCTGCATTCTTCAAATCTTCGGCCCGCTCCCAATTGACCTCTTCGTCGGGGAGATCTTTCCATTTCACTAAGAACTCTGTCAGTTCTCGTCTGGGTCTTCCAACACGGGGCGTACGTTTATTCAGGATTTATGCAACTTCTTTCTCAGCGGAATTCTTCATCGTGACCGGTGGGCGCCTTAGCATGTTTCGTTGTTCATCCTCGAGATCGGGATGATAGGGCTTCAGGATACTCACATGGATGACAGGATGAATCTTCATCCATGAGGGTAACTGAACCTTATATGAGGTTCTCCCGACCTTCTCAATTACCTCCACTGGACCTTCATATTTCCTTACTAGCTGTTGGTCTTTCTGGCCTCGGAAACGAAACTGTTCCGGTCGTAGCTTGATCAGGACCTTGTCCCCGGCTTGAAACTTGAGGGCCCTCCGCTTCTTATCAGCCCATTTCTTCATCCTTCTTGATGCTCTTTCTAGGTATGCGCGAGCTATCTCAGAGGTTTTGCTCCAGTCTTTAGTGAAGTTATGTGCCTGAGGACTTTTGCCTGCATAAGGGTGGTCCACCAAGTATGGCATGAGTGGCTGTCTACCGCACACCACTTCGAAGGGCGTTTTTCCGGTCGCGAAACTCTGTTGGCTATTGAAGCTGAACTGAGCCACATCTAACAATTGGACCCAGTTCTTCTACCTAGTGTCGTTAAAGTGACGCAGATATTCCTCGAGCATACTATTGAAGCGTTCCGTCTGGCCGTCAGTTTGGGGATGATAGCTAGAGGAGATATTCAGTGTTGACCCCAATATTTTGAACAATTCTGTCCAGAATGTCCCAGTGAATCTTCCGTCCCGATCACTAACAATGCTCGCGGGGACGCCCCATAATTTCACGATGTGTTTGAAGAACAGCTGGGCAGTCTTTACGGCTGTGCACATTTTCGGCGTCGGGATGAAAGTGACATATTTTGAGAACCGATCGATGATAACAAAAATCGATTCGAACTCTCCCACCTTGGGCAAATGGGTGATGAAGTCGAGAGACACGCTCTCCCATGGTCTAGAGGGCACAGGTAGGGGTTCCAGCAGACCCGCTAATTTCGCCCTTTCGACCTTGTCTTGTTGGCAGACAAGGCAAGTCTTGGTAAATTGCATGACATCGTCTCGAAGGCTTGGCCAATAGTAGCCTTGTTTCAGAATAGCATAAGTCCTCTGCCAACCATTATGTCCTGCCCACGGTATGTCGTGACACTCCTTCATCAGCGACCTTCGTAACTCCTTGGATCTAGGGATGTAGAGGCGATTGCCCTTGGTGTATAGTAAATCGTCTTCCACCCAAAACTGGCGTGTCTTCCCCTCTTTGGCCAACTTTATGATGGCCTGCGCCGCTGTGTCGTTTGTCAAGTGAGTTTTGACAGTTTTTCGTACTGTTGCACTCAACGTACTTGCTTGTAGGCGGGCGAACATGCACAGGGCCGCATGTTCGCTCTTTTGGCTAAGAGCATCGGCCACTTGGTTACTTTTCCCCGGTCTATGTTCAAGTTGGAAGTCGAACTCCGCTAGACACTCCTGCCACCGTGCCTATTTCGACGACAACTTCGGTTGGTTGAAGAAGTGGCAGATGGAGTTGTTGTCGGTCCTGACCACGAACTTGGCCCCTAAGAGATACTGTCTCCAAGCCCTCAAGCAGTGAACTACTGCTAACATCTCTTTCTCGGAGGCGGCATACCTCCGTTCGGCATCATTTAGTTTCCTACTCTCATACGCAATGGGGTGTTCGTCTTGGAGGAGGACACCGCCCAACGTGAAGTCAGAAGCATCAGTCTCTACTTCAAATGGTTTGGTCACGTCGGCAATTCCGAGGACCGGCCCTTCAATCATCACTTTCTTCAAGCCCTCAAAGGCGGCTTGACATTCAGGAGTCCAGCTCCATTGGCTATCTTTCTTCAACAGTTCGGTTAATGGCCCTGTTCTTCTCGAGAATCCTTCTACGAACCACCTATAGTAGTTGGCTAGCCCGAGGAAGGATCGTAGTTCGGTCGCGGATGATGGTACCCTCCAGTCTCTGATCGCGGCCACCTTGCCCTCTTCCATACCAATTCGACCACATTCAATCACGTGGCCGAGGAAATTTATGCGCTCTTGGGCAAAGGAGCACTTCTCTTTCTTTACATACAACTGATTTTTCCCCAGCTTTTCGAAGACTAGTTGGAGGTGATGTCGATGGTTCTCTAGCGAGGCACTATAGACCACAATGTCATCGAGATACACTACGACGAATTTGTCGAGGTATTCGTGAAACACTTGGTTCATTAAGGTATAGAAAGTTGCTGGAGCATTGGTGAGGCCAAAGGGCATCATGAGGAATTCGAAGGCTTCATATCTCGTGACACAGGTCGTCTTAGGTTCGTCTCCTTCAGCAATTCGGACTTGATAATATCCCGACCGTAGGTCCAACTTCGAAAAATACTTAGCGCCATGAAGCCGATCAAATAAGTCAGCAATGATAGGAAGGGGATATTTGTTGCGGACTGTGAGCTTGTTCAAGGCCCGATAGTCGATGCATAACCGGAGGCTCCCATCCTTCTTCTTCTGGAACAGTACTGGGGCTCCGTAAGCGGCCTTCGCCGGTCTGATAAATCCTACATCTAACAATTCGTCTAACTTTTTTCGGAGTTTGGCCAATTCTGGCGGGGCCATCCGATATGCATTCTTGGCAGGCGGCTTTGCCCCTGGTAACAACTCAATCTCATGGTCAATCCCCCTTCGTGGGGGTAAGGACTTGGGCAAGCTTGTAGGCATGACATCCCGATACTCTTCCAAGACAAATAGAACGTCTTGGGGGATCTCCTCTTCAGTGGATTCAACTGATTCTATCGGGATGGCCATGAACGTGGGTTCGTCGTGGGCCAGGCCTCTCTTCAATTAGAGGGCTGAGATCATTCTCACCCCATTTTGCTGCTTGATACTAGTTTGAACTACGGTGGGTGTAGATCCGGTAATGACTAGACATTTGGCGAGGGGCATTGGTATGACTTTATGTTCAAGTAGGAACTCCATCCCCAATACCACGTCGAAATCATCCATCTTGACAATCAC
The DNA here is from genome assembly GCF_027475165.1 of Benincasa hispida. Taxonomy (NCBI): domain Eukaryota; kingdom Viridiplantae; phylum Streptophyta; class Magnoliopsida; order Cucurbitales; family Cucurbitaceae; genus Benincasa; species Benincasa hispida. The sequence continues at coordinate 54,426,655 of NC_143485.1, forward strand.
GAAGTCAACGAGGCCCTTCCAGTCTCCTAACTTCACCGGAGTTCTCTTTGCTATCCCCGTAATCGGCAGGGCTGCAGAATTCACAGCTTTCATCTTCCCTGCATCTCTTTCCCAGGTCAAGTTCAGGCGGCGGGCTTCCGTTTCAGCATGAAGTTATGGGTGGCCCTGGAGACGACCATAGTGTTCTTGGCTGATCTCTGGTTGACCCAAGCATCCACATACATGAGTCCTTTCTCTAGTGGCTCCATCGCCTTTCCCATTTTCTTCTGGAGTGCAGATAAGAATTTCAATGCCCCCATCCTGTGATTCTCAATTTCTGCAGCTGGCTCGATTACCGTCTCCTCCAGTTCAGCCTTGTCTTCGGAGGTAGAGGCTAATGTGTCTTGAAAAGCATTGAACGCGGTTCGATTTGGACATTCGCCCGCCCTGTGTGGCCCTCTACATATGAAACAAGACAGGGGGCGATTGTAATTGTTATGCTGTTGCGGCGGCCCCTGCCAGTTGTTTCCTAATCTCAGTTGGGATGATTTACGGTCCCCCCCTGTGTTCTTGTCTCCTCCCCCAGGTCTGGGAGGACTGGAACGGCTGTTTCTGTTTCCCCCATTTGAGGAAGTTGATTGCTTCCTCACATCTTGCGAGTCAGTGCTAAGGTCGTATAGCTGTTCAGCTGCCGCATAGGCAGAGGGGAGATCTTGTACTCTCTGTTCATATAGTTTTGATTTCGCCCACGGTTTCAGCCCTTCAACAAAGCAAAAGACCTTGTCTTTTTCAAACATATCTCGTATGTCCAACATGAGTCCTGCAAACTGTTTTACGTAGTCCCTGATGTTACCAGTTTGCTTGAGCTCTCGGAGTTTTCGTCGAGCCAAGATCTCGACATTTTCAGGGAAGAACTGCGAGCAAAGTTCTTGTTTCAATCTGTCCCAAGTATCAATAGTGCATCGTCCTTCCTGTATGTCTGTAAATCGTGATCTCCACCACAATTTTGCATCTTCAGCCAAATGCATCGTTGCTAGTGTGACTTTCGACTCTTCAGTCACTGTGTTCGCCGCCTTGAAGTATTGCTCAAGGTCGAAGATAAAATTTTCCAGGGCTTTTGCTTCTCACACCCCACAGAAGGGCTTCGGCTCTGGGATTTTTATTCGGCTTACTGCCATTGCTCCCCCAGATGGGGTTTGGTTCCCTACCGCTCGGATGGTGAGATTCACCCTAGCACTCACATCTGCTATCTCAGCTCTGACGACGTCAAGGGCCGATCGAAAGTCTTTAGACAAATCGGTTACCATCTGAAGTATTACTTTTTGGGAGCCGTCCAGCTCTTCGATGCACTCCTCTATGTGGGCAACAGAGCCCGATGAGCTATCGCCACGTTCAAAGTTACCGGACTGTGCTGTTTTAGTCTCGAGGGTCTCTACCCTCATCATCAATTCTCTGACGGGTAATCTGTCTAGGCGGCCCACTACCGCATCAATTCCATCGGCTTTCTCAGCAACTTCTTGTAGCCGAGTCTCTAGGAAACGAACACTATCCGGGACCTCTCTCAGGTAAAGCATTTGCTCTTCTATCTCTACCAACCTATCCACATGGGACTTGTTTAGGTTTTTCGTCGCCGACATGATCACCGATCTTCTCTCTGTGAGCCGACTTGGCTCTGATACCAACTGTCACAATCGCTCTTTCGGAAGCTTCTCTTAGCGATTGTGCGGCACTTGTTCTTGCTCACGAACAAGTCAGCCAACTTGAATACGGACTGCCAGTGGCACACCGAGTACCTCTGGCAATCTCCACCCCCGTTTTAGGGGAAACGGTTTTAAAAAACGGGTTTAGAGAAAAGGTTTTTGTAAGAAGTTTTTGTGAGTGTGAATAAAGAAAGAAAGATTGTAGTAGACTAGAAAGCAATAAGCAACAACAACAGCTTTATAGAGTACTACTCCGAGTATGAGGAAGTGATGGTTAGTCTTATCCCCATATAGTGCATTCTGAACAAAAAGCCAACAGGCACCCTTACATATGCAAAAGGGCGAGTGGTCACTTACGATGAAAATGTAAAGAAAGCAAGCTAACTAAGCTAATACAATACAATATATGAAAGTATACTAGAAGGGGGTTGGATCGGGCATGCGGCCATGGGCAACAGGCCCTGGACAAGCATGACCATGACACTTGGCTTGTAATAATTGTTAGACGTAGATTAAAATATTGTATGCTCCTTCAAAATCAGTTGATATAAATTTGAAATACTTCTCTCATTCATCCAACAATGAAAAATTTTCAATGACATTGTGTTCGTCTCATCTAATAATTTTCTTTTATGTCCCTTTTCATAATCATAGGTCAAATGACAAAGTTTCTGGATTAATTTAGCCCTCCTTCAAAATTGTTAATTGCCAAAGTGATATCATTCTCTAGAAATTACCCCTACCCCCAATTAATTTTAAAATTTGGGTAGTTATCATAGTTAATGTTGCCCATCAAATTTTGGAAAATGATGAACATTTTTTATTTCATTTAAAAGTATTTTGTCAAGCAGTCATAAAACCAAACAAGCTAGTATTTATTAATTTTGAAAAAAAAATATTCACATTATGTATTTTAAAAAATTAAATCTATTTATTATTATTTCACCCAATCGAATTTAAAGATTTATTTATAAGATGTACACTAATTTTTTTTAAAGTAGAAGAAAATGAAAAATGAGACAATTTTTTTTAGAGATGATTTTTAAAATTTACCATTAAAAAAATTAAAAATATCATTTTGGTCCATTTATTTAAGCTTTCAAATATCTACTTTTAGTCTCTGTACTATACATTACATAAATATATTTTCAATTTATAGTGGAAAGAAGATAATAAAATAATTTTTAAAAAATAAACAATAAAGCATTACGGACTTAATTTAAATTTTTTTTGGAAGTACACGGCTTATTATTATTACTAGTAGTATTAGTGGTGGTGGTAGTAGTAGTAATAATTGATAATATGTGCGTTGTGAGATTAAAATGATATTTTAATAAGAAAAAAAAAATATATCTTTTTGGTTCCTAGGCTTAGGCCTAGTTTCCATTTGGTTCTATGTTTTAAAATGTTACACTTTTAGTTCTTAAGTTTTTATTTTGATTTTAATTTAATCTCTAAGTTTCAATATATTATAATTTTACTCGTAAAGTTTGAGTATTGTTTCAAATTGAACTCTATATTTCAAAATTTACACTTTCAACCTCAACTTTTCACTATATACCTACTTTCAGATTTTACTTTTACTTTTTATTAATTAATTAAAAAGAAGTATAATAATTATAATTAATTATATTTCTATTTTTCATCACTATTAACATTGATTCTAAAATTTCATTTCATAATTATTTTAAATTAATTAATAGACATAAAGACAGAAGCGGGTATTTAATGAAAATCCAAGGTTGAAAGTGTGAATCTTGAAACCAAAAGACCAAATTAAAATAAAATCCAAACCTCATAATTGAAATTGTAACATTTTAAAATTTAAAAACTAAATTAAAATTACATTTAAAATTAAACTAAAAATGTAACATTTTAAAATTAAAAAAAAAAAAAAAAATTAGATACATAAACGTGAAATTTTTGTATAGATGATCCATTCACAAATACTTTTGGGGCCATTTGGATTATGGTTTTCTCAATGCCCATGAATTAAGGATGAATGTGAAGTATATATCTAGGAATACAATTACTGAGAATCAAAGATAACTATGTTTGGTTGTGTAGGAAATGTGTTTGGTGATGCATGGGAATTAGGGGTATTCAAAAAAATCGAAGGCCCGAAAAAACCGAGCAACCCAACCCAACCCAACTGGTTTGGGTTGGTTAAAAAAAAAAGGTTTGGTTTGGGTTTTTTTAAATAAACCTGAATAGGTCGGTTTGGTTCTCAGGTTCGTAGGAAAACCATTCGGTTCGAACCGAACCAGCCTAGAGACTAGACAATCGCTTAACAAGTCCAAACAATCGTTTACAAAATACTACACGATCACTGAGTAACAAAATGTTATACGATCGCCTACCAAATGCTACACGATCACTGAGCTCGGCTAAACGATCGCTTAGCTACACGAACGCTGGGTAACAAAATGTTATACGATCACCTACCCAATGCTATACGATTGCCTACAAAATGCTATACAATCGTCTACCAAATGCTATACGATCGCTGAGCTTGGCTACACGATCGTTGAGTAACAAAATGCTATATGATCGCCTATCCAATGCTATATGATTGTCTACCAAATGCTATACGATTGCCTACCAAATGTTATACGATCGCTTAGCTCTGCTACACAATCGCTGAGTAACTAGGAATTGGGCGGCACTCAAAGCAGATAGATGAGTTTTCACGCCTGGAAGGAAGGAAAATTGTGGTAGGAAGGGGAAGAAGAAATGAAAACCCACACTTCTCAATGGGTATGCAATTCCTTCATTTGTGTAGGGTAAAAGATACCTAGGAATTGTCTTTTCCAAGATAAATAAACAAAGCCCACCAACCAAACATGAGCTTTGTAAGTCTATTCTTATTCCCACCCTCTTTTCCCTCCAACCAAACAGTTCCTTCATGATTAATGATCCAACGTCCACAAACGTATGAAATTTAACTTTCTACTTACATCAAAGCGCACTTTTATTATTAATCTTGTTAAAAGTGACCATGTCTATAGTAGATCTAATATAACTATTTTTATTGTGATCATTTTTTTTTTATCAAAAAATATAACGGTGAGAAAAAAAGGAAATAATACAAAGAAAAATAAAATCGCGAACTATCGGATTAGAGCTACAATAAATAATTGGAATAACAAAAAAAAAAATAATAATAATAATAAAATAAAACCACGTCGTATTAGAGCTACAATAAATAGGTTATAAAATAGACAGCGCACTCTGACCCAAGTAAAATATTAGATTTGTGTGGCGCGGGTTATTAATCACAGGGACACGCGCTCATCGATAGGGAAAAAGGTATACACTCCACAGACGCGATAAAAGATGTATTTTCTCCAAAATTATAATATCATTTGTTACTAAATTTGTGACAAGCCCGAAATTTAGGATAGCTAGCATTATTTTGGTCTCATCAGCCCATCCAAGGATGCTGGCTTCCATGAATATAGCTCTGGTTTCCTCCCATGGTTGCCGTGGCCTCACTACATCACTGTCCCTGCTGCGCACATTGGCAGCAACTCGTGCTAGTCCCAATGCTGCCAGTTGCGGCAATTACTTTGCTCCTCGGCGTTCTTTGAGTTCGAAGAGCAGCGCGTTCCCTCGTGAATCCTCAATAACAGACGTTACAGTCACAAAAACTGCAACTAATTCTGCTGAAAATGGGTACTGTCAGATTTTTTCTTATACCTTCTTGTTTATTAGTTTGATTGCTATTTTGAACTTTGAAATGTTACACTCTTGTTTAGGTGTGCTTTAATTGTATAAATGTGACTTAACGACTTACATGTTTAAATTGTTTGGACGTTTATCTAATGGTTGAGGGAAATTTTCATCGTTGAATTGGGATAGGGTTTTGTTTTTCTTTGCGTATTGCCTGTCTTGTGGTAAAAGTTACAGACAAAAAGCTAAGTGGAAGGTTAAGGAAAAAAAAGGAAGGAGAAAAAAGAAAATCCGTGGCTTATGGCTCGAACTATATGCATTATATTTGGATTGCAGACTTACAAGCACTGAAAATTATTTATGGTCGAAACTGACTGACACGTTAGTAGCTCCAAACTTCAATTTGCCTTCTGCTGTCAGGTAAAGGGGAGAAAAGGGTTTCCTAGAAACATCAAATTATCGACAACTCAAAAGTTTAAGCCGATAGGTTACGATAAATAATTTTCTTTTGTAGTGAAGAAACATTTCATTAAATAAATGAATTAAGGGGAGATCCCACTCCCAAAGCACCTAAAGGTGATTATAGAAGAGATTTTCAATTGGAAACTAAATAAGGATGACTAAAATTCTTAAAAGGCTGCCTAGTTTTGCACCAATATAAAATGGTAGATGGAACAAGTCCATGAAACTATAAAAAATTGAAAAGGAGTCCCTAAAAAAAGTTTATTACGCTCACCCCATAATGTTCAAAAGAAAGCTCGCATGATGGCCAGCCTAACCGTTTTCTTTGTACCATGAAACGGATGCCCCACCAAAAGACATGCAAGGATGTTAAAATGTTATTTGAGTAAGCTAATGACCAACCAAAGCTTCTAAAACAATATGCCAAAATCGAGAAGCAGACAAACAACGCAAAAATAGATGAGTAAGGGACTACATGAAACACCAAGATGGAGAGATGCACATATAGGGCATAAGACATTGAAGACATCAACAGTATTAACAGCATCCAGGCTAAGCTCCCAAAGAGAATTTTGATTTTCTTAGAGTAACTATCCATTCACATGGTAGGTAATTGAGGAGGAAATGACATTACAAATTGAAAAACAAAACCAATCTCTACCTTGATAATATGTTAAATCACCCATCAACCCATAAGCTTAAGTTGATGAGTTAGGGTAAATTTAATTTTTTCAATACTCTAACCCACCTTTGTTGATTACTCTGTTAGATGCTTATTGCCTTTGCAGTAATCATGATATGTTATTGGATTTTTTCATTCTCCCAACACCTGGTATTGAATTCCCTTTTTATGACTATTTTAGGATTAGGATTTAGCATGCTCAGACTGAAATTATTGCCTTTGCAGTAATCATGTTATTAGATTTTTTCATTCTCCCAACACCTGGTATTGAATCCCCTTTTTATGACTATTTTACGATTAGAATTTAGTATGCTCAGACTGAAATTAATTTCAGGTATCCTCAATATCATCGTTTGCTACCATGTCCCTCATTCAATGAACCACCACGAGTTGAACATATGGTTGTTCTGGAAGGGGGACCTGTTATGGAATACATCTGTAAATCATTGGACCTTCCTCCACTGTATGTTCTACTACTATCATTTAGTTGTTCGTAATAATTTATTTTGCAACATAAGGTTAAGTTTAATTTAGATGAAGAAATGAATTAATAGTTTCATTGTTTGAAGGTATGTTGCAGATCTGATTCATTTTGGTGCAGTATATTATGCCCTAGTATGCCCACAGCCTCCACAAACTGCAACCCCTGAGCAAATTAGACTATTCAAAAAATTTACAGAACCATCATTTTTGAAAGGGCGAAGATCTATCAAAGGGAAAACTGTGAGAGAAGCACAGAAGACTTTCCGGATAACTCACATTGATGAGTTTGTAGAAGTTGGAACGTACTTGCGTGTTCACGTGCATCCCAAACGCTTTCCAAGGTGAAATAAACCACCTGTTTCTTTGTTTGTTTTTTTCTTTTTTAAAATTAAATGTTCATAATGGAATGATCGTTAAAATTTACAATCAATCAGGTGTTATGAAATTGATTGGAAATCAAGAATTATCGCTGTGACAGAATCCTATGTGGTTTTGGACAAACCTGCTGGTACATCGGTCTGTGGTTGAACACTTGAACCGTTAATCTCTGGCTTGAGGAATTATTTTCATTACCTTCTACTTGTGGTGATTGTTAGCTATTATGTTCTTTCTTCCTGTAACATTGATCAGGACTGATTTAGGCATTTTGGTGATATGGATATATTTACCGATCTTTCAATAAGATGGCAACTCTGAGGCTCTAAATAATAACATTTAATGATATAGACTAACCCTAATCGAGAATGACACGATTTATTTGCATAATTTTTTTTATAAAACAATTTATTTACATCAATACCATTTAGCCGAACATTCATTTCTTAGCCAGTAAGTAAGACAAATATCCTGTCAGGTTGGAGGCACTACTGACAACATTGAAGAAAGTTGTGCTACCTTTGCAACTCGTGCTTTAGGATTAACATCTCCCTTGTGGACTACCCATCAGATTGACAACTGCACTGAAGGCTGGTAACGATGTTTCTTATATATAATTCTCTGTCTAAATCCTCTATTTGAAATCTTTCTCCAGAAAAACTAAAAATCCTCTTTTCGAAATATTTGTTTTCCTTCATTTACACTTTTGCAGCGTCATTCTCGCAAGGACAAAAGAATATTGCTCCATCTTCCATCGTAAGATCAGAGTAAGTTTCATGGTCTTATTTCTTGAGTTTGACCATTGCGGTTAACTTACTTTACTAACTGGTAAAATCATTCCAAGACAATGCTTAAAAGCGACAACTCATTCCCATATTGTATAACATAAGTTTCATTTTTTTAACCATCTTCAAATCTCTGTTCATTCGCTACTTTTCCTTTCTTTATGTGTGTTATACTTTGGACATGGAGTAGTTAACTATTCCTGCCCAAATCTTCTTCATGCTCACCATACTGGTGAAATATAAAAATGCTCCTATTATTCTCTCTCTAAATATGAAGTCTTATCTCTATGATAAAGATGTTTATCAAGGAAACAAGAATTTAAGCTAGTCATTAAACATTGCATTTGAGATTGTCATTTTTAATCACTTTGAAACAAGCGGAAGTGAAAAATAGAGGGAAAAAATGGATTTTATTTTGCGATAATTCATGATAAACAAGCTGCACAAGCTGACAAGTTATTTTATTTTTAGTGGTGTTGGTAGAATATCCATTATACATATTTGAAATTTACTAGTTAAGTTATTTGTCTTGATGTCTTTCATCTCTTAATTTGATAGTAATGCTTTACAATTCTTCTTAATAGGAGAAAAAGGTTATGAAGCTTTATCTTGCGCTTGCTGCTGCTCCTGTGCCAATGGGAATAATAACACACTACATGCGGCCAATTAATATGGCTCCCAGACTCGTTTCAAAAGGCAAGTCTCCCGATCAAGCATTCACATAATAATAGGATATTGCTTTGAACTATTTGTTGGGGAACATATGCATACATTTTGATTATTATCTTAAATTAGTCTTAGTTTTTCTGCCAACAAATTAATATGCAAATGGTCATCTTGGTCATATTAACATTTTAACTCCCACTCAACCCGGCACCTACGACCTCACCCATGGCCACGAATTTATCCACAAGAAGGTGTGATTGGCAGAAGTCCTTTCGGTCGATTTAAACTTCTTCTGCTTGCAGATTGTATTGATGGATGGAACCTGTGTCAGCTTGAGGTGTTGGAATGTAGAGAGGTTTCATGGCCGGATGCTGATATTGAAGCAAAATACTGTATTGAAGATTGTGGATGGCCCTTGAAAAAGAAAGCATATGAATGTAAAATCAACCTCTTGACTGGTCGGACACATCAGGTTCTTAGCGTAGTCATTCTGTTTTGGTAGTTACCGCTATTATTTCGAAACCATCTTCATAAATTCTTGCCGTCACAGTTGGGACATTGAAAATAGTTCTTAAAATGAATATGCTGTTTCCTGATGATGCAGATTCGAGCACAGCTGGCTGATTGTGGAGCACCATTGGTTGGTGATTCCATGTATATGCCTGCTGCGGTTGCAGAGATGGCTAGTCCTGGGTTGAATCCATTTGGAAAATGTAAGAAAGAGTATATGAGTGAAGAAGATAAAGGAATTGCAGTAGCAGAGTGGATTGCTCTGCACGGAAAAGAACCAGCCGTTGCTATTGGACTGCAGGCTTATGAGATTTCATGGGATTCAGGTAAACATATTTACAATGCTGGGACTCCTTGGTGGAAGCAGGAGCAATTATAGCTCAATATTGAGACCAAACCATCATTTTACATTACCAACATTCCCCGAATCTTTAAGGTTATTTCAACTACCCACCGCACAAACAGAAAAGAGTTGAGAAAGATGCTCTTTAGTTTGTATTGCTCTAAAATCAAGTCTTTGGCTTACAAAGATATCATAACCATATATAACCCAGCTTAGAAAGTTAACAAACGAAACCAACAGCATTCAATTATTAAATCAGTCGTGTACAAGCAATTACATTGCCAATTCTCATTATAGTTCAGGGGCGCTGCTGGCTTAGATCACGTTCCTGGACACAATTGCACTGACGTTGTTACTCATAAAAATTTGGGCAATGAATTTTTTGTACCAAAAGGTTGAAAGCTTTGGGGTTCTCTTCAGAGTGGCATAGTCTACATGATAAAGCCCAAACCTTTCAGTATATCCATTCATCCATTCAAAGTTATCTAGCAAAGACCAGGCAAAGTACCCTCTTACATCTGCTCCTTCCCTGGACAAGCATCACATTATATACAATCAAGAAAAGTTTCAACTCAATCACGGCTGCATAAAGAGAAACTCTTGCTTTCTATTGGACCATTGGATGGATGATATGGTTAAATTCAAACTTTTCATTCTGTACTCCCAATGGATGTAATCTAGTTTGATTTTAAATGCATGAATTCAAAAGTATACAGTCTATGAGTGATGTTCCTTGAAGCATCAGATCTCGTCTTTTCCCAATCATGGAGTGAACTGCTGTAAATTCGGTTTTATGTTTTTTGTTTTAATAATTTTTTTGGGGGCTAAATCCCCTTTTGCATGTCGCTCTTAGAAATTATGGGTCAAAATGACCCTGTTCGTACTAATTTGCCCTCCCTCAAAATGGTTAGTTGCCAAGCGAAATCATTCTCCAGTAAAATTCTTGTATGTTTAGTATATTTGAAAGATTTTGTTTTTGAGCATGGAAGAAAAGATTTGGAACCATCGAAGAAGAATAGAGAAGTTTATGTACAGGTTCCTTAAACGATTTGAGACTAGCTTAAGAGAATCTTAAAAGATCTCTAAAAACTTCCTCAGATCTCAGTTTGAGATGTTCTCGACACCGATTTGTGATTCAATGAACCAAAATTCAGGAGAAAATTTAGGTCTTTTTTAATGAATAAATAGCCTTTCTAAATTTTCATTTAACTATTAGGTTTTCTATTATAGTATGCAATTAAAATGATAGTTATTTATTTGTAATTTTTAAGAATGACTTCCCTTCCCATAGTGATTGATGATGCCACGTTCAGATGGCCACTTTCAGTACAAGGCTGGTAACGCTGGTTTCAACTACAAACATAGAATGAAGATAAGTTTTCTTTTAGAAGGTAATAAGGAAAAAGGTGATGAGGAAGGTCACTGTCAATGGCCCCTCATGCTTTCAGACGCAAATTAGACAGAAAAAATGGAAGAGATGGAATCTATAGACTATATCTAAGTTATGGTGAGAGCTTGGATAAAGAGAAACAAAATGAAAGGATAATGTTGGAATGCCTTGAATTTTTTATTTGACTCTCTGAATGACCAACACGAATGTCTCATTGCCCGATTAGCATGTTGGGGTCTAGGGGTGATGCACCTTGTGGCAGCTCGGGGGTAATGAAACCTAAGTTGTATACGCATTTATGTTATTTATGAGTTTGGCCCTAGGGTTTATAGGCGTGGATATATATAAATTCTCTAATTCTAGAGGGATCTTTGCAATATGTATTATCTAATGTTTCTCTCTGATAATAAACTAATCTCTCACTCTTCCCATTATAGCTAACACACTGTTAATGAATCATGTAAATTTTTATGTCAATATTTACTTTTTATGTTTTCTCGTTTTCTTTATTTTTCGATTTCATAACAGATAATATGGAAGAAACTAAAGAAGTAGATGATTCATGTAGATAGTATTGTAGCACTGCATATACCTCATTGATGTTTCCAAAGCACCAAGGTAACTTCTCATGTAATCTATTCGTCTGGTATCATTGAGTAAATCTTCAGTTTGAGTATTGGGTTTGTTCTTCTGCCCATAACCTTCATGAAAATACAACAGTTCTTCAGGAGGAAATGCCAAAAATGTATCACCAAAGGTTTAAATTTTGTCCTGCCTTCTAATCCGCTTACCATTTTCTGTTACAAATATTGGTATATTATTGTATCTCTCCTTTATGTATGTAACTATCTTGTTCATTCCTTGAGGATTGACATATATCCATGAAATTTCAGTCTACATCAATATGAAAAACAAGTTATTTTGCCTGATATCAAAGCTGCACGTTGGAGAACAGAACTATTCGAAATTACTCACAGGTTCTCCGATTAATGTTTCTTCCTTCACTGGTGTCCAGAAAGCAAAACCTTCTATCTTAGAGGATCCCAATCCTGGTTTACAGGAAGAATAGAGGCAATCTTTTACGTAGAAACTGGTATAGTGATTAATGCCAATAAAATCTGCGCCATTCTTCAATTTCTTTTTATCCTCAGTTGAAAAGTGAGGCAAATCAAGTCCCAGAGTTTCCTCCATCACTGCTGGATAGTTCCCAAATACAATTGGGTCCAGGATCCTGCATTTGAGTTGTAAACACTACAATTTATGGCAATTGAATGATATGACTTTTCTTTTTTACAGGGGCAATGTAGTGATGTTAAATGCGAAGGAATTAATACAACGGAGGCATTGAGGTTTACCAATTCATATAGAAAGAGCGAGCTCTCTCAGTTGCTAATATGTCTTCGAACAAGTCGCTAATAGGCTCATGCCACACAGCATTGATAGATATTCCAATTAGACCTCCTTGTTTAGCCTGCAAACAAGATCATAACAGATTCTCTCCCAAGTTTAAGGGTGTGTTTGGAATACATTTTCAAAGTGTCTAATTTAAAAAATAAGTCATTTTTAAAGAAATTTGAGTATTTGTCAACCACTAATAGTAGTTTTTTTAAGTGTAATTTTTCTTAAATAAGAATGAGTTTTCAAAAAATATATATATTTTTTCAAGTTAATCCAAGTGGGCCCAAAAAGGATAGAGAATATCTTGATAAACTTGATAAACAGCTTACCTGATATTTGGACCTGTAAGTGTTGACAGCAGCGGCATGGGATAGAATGATATTGTGGGCAGCTACAAAGGGTTCTCTCTCTGAGTCTCCGCTGCTGCAATTACCAAATGAGCTTGAGCAACGCGACGGAGGGTAAGTCCCTTTCCTGTAGCCACGAATAACCTGGACATTTGGCTCATTGAAGGTAACCCAGTACTTGACTCGATTTCCAAATGATTTGAAGCAGATATCAGCATAATATCTGAAGTCCTCCCTGAAGATAAGAAAGTGTGAAGTGTTTCTTCAGTATCAGCAGGATTGATGGGGAAAATATGTTAAAAACTTTAGTGGAATTGGGAGATTATTGCTAGTTTATTTGGATCATACTGGACTTGGGGACTCAACCAGGCTCCATATCTGTCTTCAAGTTCCTGAGGGATGTCATAGTGAGCCAATGTTACAAATGGTTCTATCCCTGAAAGCAGAAGACATGGATGTTTAGGGCAAGGACAGAAAAATTGTAAGTGATGATTTTTTTTTTTTTTTTCTGAGAACATGTAAGTGATGATTTTAAGTGTCTATCAACTTGTGAGGACATTAAATACCTCTTTTGAGAAGAGAATCAATGAGCTTGTTGTAATGATCAATCCCAGCCTTGTTCATCTCCCCAAACCTTCCTTCTGTAGGTTCATAATTCCAAAAGATACTAGTGACTATATGCCAGAGTCTATTGCCAAAAGTTTTCAAATGAAAGTTTGTCTTTGAGTACAAAAAATAGTGGGCTCAATGTTTTAAAAGGCCAAAGGTAACTCTGAGGCTTTTCCACTTTAAGAGCTGCACCTCAAAGTGGTATAAGAAGTAAGCTTTAAATTAAAAAGATAAAATAAAATAAAATCTAAATCGGTATAACTAAATGTGGCTAAACATAATATTCACATAAAAGTATAAAAAAAATTCATCCTGTCAATTGTCACTTGAAAAAAAAAAAAAAAAAAATCTATATCGTTGATATTATCATTAATAGGATTTGACTCGTCACCATATAGTTTTATCTTCAAATTGTCACATCTGAAAATTTTCTATTTTGTTCTTTTGCGCTACATGAGGTTGAGTGATTCTAGGTCTTAGTACCTTTTCGTAAAGGCATAAACATCTTATGATTAAATAAAAGTGCAAGTCTGGATGTTAAAAGTTAGGGTCTTATCTTGAAGCCAGTCTAAGGCGTAAGCTTCAATAATTTTTTAAAAATATTGAATAAGGTAGGAGGATTTGGCTCTTTGATCGTAAGGATTTAGAACGAGTATGTGAATTACTATCGAGTTATGCTCATGTTGACTAGAAAATGAAAGCTTACTAGGTAGTATTCTTGCCCATGAGATGGAGAAGCGGTAGCTATTCACACCAATAAAGTCCATAAGATGAACATCCTCCTATTATTTCCTCATTTTCCATAAAAATATCAACCAGAAACTCATTAGCCAAAAGAAGGGAGAAAGATGAGCTATCAAGCTGAAAAGAGCTAAGAAAAATGAAATGAGGCATTTTTAGAAGCTTGAGGATAATGAATTCAAAGACTAACCAGATATCGATTATAATGATCGACAGCAATATCTCCATTTGTTCCATCCTTAATATTGCCTGCAAAAAAAGCTCACACTCACTCACTTTTACTAGGAAGAACAGAAAAGGGTTGAAAAAACAGAGGAAAAAGCATCAGAAATGATGCAATTTGAATAATCTAACCAGGCTTATGAGTAAAAACATCCCAATTGTTAAGACCTTTACCATCACTTAAGAAAGCCCCTTCAAACTGAATGAAGTAAAAGAAGATATTATGTAAGACAAGAAAATATGGGAAGAAAATCAAGAGGAAAAAAAAAAAAAAAAAAAGAGTAACCTGATAGGCAGAAGAAGCAGTTCCAAAAAGGAATTTTTTTGAGAATGATTTTGAATTTGTAAATTCTTCCAATGATACCTGGTTATTAGACCCAAAGAAAGCAGAAACTAATACCAAAAATTGGAGAAAAATTGCAACAAATATCAAAGAAAACTCCATAATTGGAAAACAGAGCTCTAATTGGGCTAATGGAAATTCACTTATTTAAGGTTACCACAGCAGATAATGAGATTAAAGTGTGGGAAAAGGACGTTCTCCTCTTAGGTTTTGACTTTAAAGCCACTTTTTGAATAATTCTCTCTTAAATTCACTTTTAAGAGAATAATCACCCAAAAAATACCCTATTTAATTGGCAAGTTTTGAAGAATATATCAATTTTGAGTTTTAAAAATGTAATTTTTTTAGTTCTCCCATTTTTAAGGGGTAAGTACTTTTCTTAGTTGAATTTTCGAAAATTATCTTTTTAATTACATGAGTGTTTAAAAAGTGTTTTAAGTAGTTTTAATTTTTTAAAAAAATAATTATATGATTTCTAAAATCAGAAAAATATTTTTAAAAAATAATTTTAGAGAGAATATAATTTTTTAAATTTGTTTTTTTTCCTAATTTAAAATATCATATTTTTATTTAAAATAATAATAGAAAATTATATAAGGGATTTTTAAACTTAGATTTTCAAACTAAAAAGGTACATTTTGAGACAAAACACACATATTCTTATAAATTAGGAGACTAGAAAGATATGTTTTAGACAGCTAGAAATTAGATGCACCTATTCTTCAAAATTCGAAGACTAAAAAAAGCATTTTTTTTTTTTAATATCTAAAATCACTTTAAAAGTTTAGTAAATTCATTGGAGGAGTTGGTAATTGGTGTGATCAAGGACGACGTTATGGAAAGTTATTAAAAAAACACATTAAAAATAGAATTTAAGGGTCATTTGATTTGCAGATATCCTAGATTCTCATGGAGGGGACATCTGGATTACTGTGTTTGTTTTGTGGTATTGGGAGATGTCCCGACCTCTGAAGATTCCTGGGTATCCTAGGATGCTCAGATGGAGAGCACCTGGAGAGTTTTGGATGCCCTTCTGAAATTTGGATCTTCCAGATTCCCGAATTGAGGGCATCCCCATTTTACTTGTTTGTACTTCTTTTTATTTTATTATTTATCTATCTATCTATCTATCTATATATATATATATATATATTAATCTTCATTTGTATTATATAATTAAAATAAACACTGCCAACCATGTATATCATATATTTTTAGTTATATCATGATTCTTATTATTTTTTAGCAATATATTCAAATTTAAGTTTCAACTAATATTTATTTTATAAAAAAATCTTAAATTATAATTATTATTTTGTTGAGAAAAACAACATATAAAAATAATATAAATTGTATCAATTTTAAAAGAAATTCAAATTGATAAAAACAAATATGTTGTATAAGTTCAAAGTATATCAAATCAATTATGAAGTAATAAATAATCGTAAGGGCATTATTAGAACTTTATATAAATTTAAGATATTCCCGAGTAGAAATCCTACGAAACAAACACAGTTATCAAAATATTCTCAGATATGTGCAAAAATATTTTTACAAAACAAACACGATAATCTAAAGATGCCGGATATCTATAATTCATAATATATATAATTCCGAACATCTAAGATTTCAATCATCAACATTTTCAAAAAACAAACGATTCCTTCAGAGCATCGTACCCCACTACTCCAAAATGAATTGATGTTAACGAATCATTGTAATCTAGACGAATGAAACTTATTGTAATGGGGAACCAATGGGGTCCCTAAACGTCTTTATCTTACCAAAAAGAAAAATCAAACACTTTGTTTATAATGTGTGAAAAAAAATGAAACATTATAACTATTCGTTAATTTTATAAATAAAATTTCAATCAATTGACTTTTATGTTGGGTTGTTTACGTGTTTTCAAAATTTTAACTAAAATTTTAAAACTATAAAAAGTAGTTTTCAGTTTTTTTTATAAAAATTTTAGTAATAAAAATTATGATTAAAAAACTATGAGAAATCAACCAATTTTCAATATATATAGAATGAGACTTCAATGTTTTCATGGGCTAATTATAATGCCTGATAATCAACTTGATATTTGATTTTAATGTTTATCAGACTCAAATTAGTCAAAAACTAAACAGTGAATTTAATTATTGTAGCAACTTAAGAATATCTATCAATTTCCCCACCTGTTTTGTTAAATATATATATATATATATATATATATATATTATCCATATGTTTTTTAAAATTCTATTTTATAATTAATTATCAATTATTTTTAGACTAAATTCTACTAAATATCCCTAAACTAAAGAAATTTAAAAAATTTAAAAAATATCCATATGGTTAGCCAATCCATATGTTCAGTAGACAAATTTTCTTGGGATTGCACAAATTGGTTTTATCCAGCTTGATTGGCACCTTATTACTGCTCTAGTTGAGCGTTGGAGACCAGAAACCCACACATTTCACCTGTCTTGAGGAATGTACGATCATGCTGCAGGATGTTGCCATACAATTTGGATTACGAGTAGATGGGCAACCATTGACAGGTTCACTACAGTATGATTGGAAGAACGTTTGTGAAGAGCTCTTAGGCGTTCTACCAGAGGATCTGAAGGGATCGAAATTGAGTATCCCTTGGTTGGCATTAGGGGTGTACATAGTCCGAGTTAGGCCGGGTTGGGAGAATTTTGTGGACCAACGGGTTGGCTAAAAATGAACCTTATTAGATCATTTTTGGAGGGTCAACCCAACTCAACCCAACTCAAAATTTTTGAGTTGGGCCGGGTTGGGTCACCGGTTCTGCTACACGATCGCTTACCAATTAGCAAATGTTACACGATCGCCTACCAATGCTATACGATCGTCTACTAAATGCTATACGATCGCTTACCAATTGAAAAATGCTACACGATCGCCTACCAATGCTATACAATTGTCCACTAAATGCTATACGATCGTTTACCAAATGCTATACGATCGCTGAGCTCGGCTACACGATCCCTAAGTAACAAAATACTATACAATCGTCTACCCAATGCTACACGATTACTTACCAAATGCTACACAATCGCTGAGTAATAAAATGTTATACGATCGCCTACCTAATACTATACAATCGTTTAGCAAATGCTATACGATCGCTTACCAAATGCTACACGATCACTTAGCTCTGCTACACGATCACTGAGCTTTGCTACACGATCGTTGAGTAACAAAATGCTATACGATCGCCTATCCAATGCTATACGATCGCCTACCCAATGCTATACGATCGCTTACTAAATGCTACATGTTCGCTTATCAAATGCTACACGATCGTTTACCAAATGCTACACGATCGCTGAGTAACAAAATGTTATACGATCACCTACCCAATGCTATATGATCGCTTACCAAATGCTACACGGTCGCTGAGCTTTGTTACACGCTCGCTTACCAAAGGCGATCTGCCAATCTCACGTCACGGTCTGTCGGTTTTATGTTTTATTTCAATATATCAATATATATATATATAGGGTCAACCCGACCCTGAAATGGGGTAACCCGAGACCCAATCCGAATTTAATATTTTAAAATTTTTTTAACCCAACCCAACCCAATCCTTGCAGTTTGGGTTGGGTAGTCCAGGTTGGTCGGGTTACCAGGTTTTTTGAACACCTCATGTGGGCGTCCCAGTTTCTAGAATTACCTCTCGATGTCGACGATATCAACGTACGTAGGTATGCACGAGCATATATCCTGTAGCTTATTGGAGGATTTTTTTTTGCTGACAAATCAAATACTCTAATGCATCTCATGTTCATCCCACTATTGTTTGATTTCGAGCACACTGGTACGTACTCGTGGGGTGGTGCATGTCTTGCATGGTTGTATAGAGAACTTTGTCGGGCTTTCAATGCATAAGCATTAAATAGCAGGGCCACTGATACTATTACGAGTATGGGCTTATGATCGATTTCTAATTATAGCACCACAAGTCCAGCTACAGGCTCCAAATCATCGTCCACTTAGTGTCAGGTATTATTTCATTTATATATTTATTTCGTTACCATTTTATGTAAGAATATAAAATAATTGTATTTTTTATAATTTTAGATGGAGTGGTGTATTAGCTGCCTCTGAACAGTCAGAAAATATGTTGGTCGTGTACATAAAAATATTTGACATGCTAATGCAAATCAGGTAGCAAATGTATATATAAATGAATATTTAAAACATTTTATATGTATACTTATTTTTTTTTTTTTTTTTGTCGCATTATTTGGACGCCATACACACAATAGATTTGGTTATCCTTACCTGATTATTGTCGTGATGGTGAAGATATATGGTTGACCGTTAGCCCTATGCTTCCATATAGTAGAGTGGCATCATCCAGATTATGTGTTAAGACAGTTCAGTCTGCGACAAATGATACCTTCATTGTCCTATACACTCTCAGCACTACACCAGATCGATTTGAGAGGTAAGCACGAACAAGACTGGCGTCAAATCCATGCGGAATATTTATCCTACTGGCATGATCGTTGTGCACAGGGAGAATTAACAAATGTGGCTATATTAGACGACTACTTTTCCTGGTACAATTTGATCACGAAGCGATTTATCACACCTGACAGCACTTACTATTACTGCATGGTAAGAGATTAAAAATCAGATATTTTCCATATATATGATATGAATATTGTTTAATATTTATTTTTTTTATTGTACAAAATAATTTTATCGGCGATGTTCAACAATATTACTTACCAGAATTGGGTTCAATGTGTCAGTAAACATTGGTCAATGTAAAAGGTATTATTCAACAAACAAGACGACTCAACGTTGTTGATACCGATTGAAGACGTATTCGTCGTAGATAACAGTGACAATAGGGTGAACCTAATTTAGAGGGACACGAAGACAACACCCATGAGGAGTAAGGGCCGGGGGGTCGTTTTTAAATTTCATGTAAACTTTCATTTTCAAATTGTAAATTAAAGAACTAATTGTAAATATTCTTTAATATCATGACATTTTTTTAATATGAGTGCAAGATGTTTTTATTGTAGATTAAATATATAATTAAGTTTAATAATGAAGGAATTTGTGGACCAATTCCTAAAGTTTTAATATTGTTGTATGTCTACAATAAAAAAAAATAGTCAACACACTTTAAAAAAAAAAAAGAAAAAAAAGAAACGCAAATCGTGGACCGGGTCCACGAGTTTGCGTCTGACCGGTCAACCAGTCAGCCAACGTGGTGCTAACTGGATTAAACGTTACTCGTGTATCGGATACACGAGTTTGCCATATGGCAATCGTGTACCTGGTACACGATTTCACTACCCCAATTTTGTCAATAGTTTTCCAAAACACCTATTAGAAAAAGTTTCTCTCCAACCCTATTTTTGTCATTATATTTTAAAAAAACATTATGAGTTCTAACATTGATTTATTATATCAATAAATTAAAAAAATAAATGGGTGGTATTAACTTTTGTGTTTCTATGAGTGATAGTTACATATTCAATTTATTATTGAGCATGTAGTTGATATTAGAGATGTTCACGGGGTAAGGCGCGGCCAAGGATGGCTTCTCACTCCTTGCACCCATCAAATTCCCCATGAGATTCGTGGAGGTTGGGTTTCCTTGTGGAAATTTTTATCCGCTTGATTTTTTTTAGGAAAAAAGTAATTAACATGAATCACTATTATGAAAATTTTTTAATTAAATGATTGACTTTTATATGATTAATTCCACATGAACAATTAGAATTTAAAGAGAAATTACTCAAAATTTTCAAATTGAAGGAAACAATTATCTATCAAATTATTCATATATATAATCAATTTATTAGAATTCATATATATCCTTTTTTTTACACTAGTACAAACATATTCACTATTTTAACCATTAAACAATAAATCTTGAGAGTTAAATATAATATTTATATAATAAAAATAAATAACATAACATTAAATTAGTACATAAATAAATATATATATATATATATATTAAAAAAAGTCTAACCGTGTGAGAACGGGGATGCTTTCTTAAATTTTTCCCGCACTCCCTCTCTCATTCTCATCTAAACGGAGAATCCCCATATCGTTCGGAGCAGATTCTTATGAAAAAAGTGGACATCTCTAATTGATATATCATATCAAATATATTAATAATATTTCCGTATATTTTTATATAACAATTATTATTTACATGTTCTTTTATCATTAAATATATCATTAGTAACCATCAAAAGAATAAAATGTATGTAAGTAACTATTCACGTACATTCCTACCAATATTATACACTTGTGTGCTATTAAGTCTACTACTTATATAAACCCTTAAAAGGGGAAAATAGTATATTGATGACATTAGACTTTCATTTTCAAGTTGTGATTGTCAACGTGCTTATTTTCAATTAATTGCCATTGATATACCACATCAATAAGATTAAAAAGGGTCTGTCAATTATATTTAGCCATTTTTTTAATGGTTGTTTTGCATTCTCATTTGGTCTGCCATTCACATGTTATATCAAAGAGATTAAGAAATAGTAAATCAAAGACAACTTAATATTATTAACAAAACATTTAATAACAAATAGCTAAATTACTCACAATGATATATTACTAATATAATATATTATATGCTATAGATGTGTATCAATGATAGATAGAGGGATTATCAATTATAAACATGAAAATAACCATCATAAGTTAACTCAACTCATGTTGGTGAGTCAAATACCTCTTTATAGTTCAAATCTTTCCTATTGTACTAAAAAATTATTTCATAACTTTTTTCTTTTTCTATTTTCTGTGATCATATTTGTTTTCTCCGGTTTCATTTTCCATGTTTCATACATGATACAAAAAACACAATTAAATTCTCAAGTAGATTTTCTTTTTTTCTTTTTTCTTTTTTCTTTTTTCTTTTTTTCTTTTTTTTAAAAAAGAGTTATCCTACTTTTAATTTTAAATCTTAGCTTGGGGTTTGAAGCTAAGATATGTACGTGAAAATTTATAAATTTGGTTTATAAGATTCAATTTTTAACCCTTAAAAATAAAAATAAAAAACATTTAGGAATAGAAACGAGATAATGCATTTCAAAAAGTTAATATTCAACCATATTATAAAAGTCTCGTCAACCAAACTATGCTAGCGAAACAAAGTAGGAGAATAATTAAAGTAAACAATTATAGTGATTCGATCAAATTTTTTACTCCAATCCATAAATTGCATGACAATGCCTCGAAAAAAAATTATAATATCAAGTAAGTAGAATACTTTTTTTATTCGCATTAAAATATTGTCTTAATAAATAGTAGTAGGATTAAATTGTAAATTTATTCCTTATGATTCTAAGAAAATGAGAATTTAAATTTCAACTAGTCTCAATAGTTTAATAAAACTCTCACCAATAGTATGTAAGAACTATTTATGATAACTTCATAAAAAATTATAGACTATTTATGAGATTTTATCAAAAGTATAGAATTGTTATAAATTGTATATAGATGTCCATAAATTTCATATCTCCAAATATCTTTTTCATATTTATCTTCTCCATATATTTACCTTTTCAATATCTTGTAAACTTTATAAATGGTGGTCATTGGGACCTTTGAGAGACAATTGAATAAAGAATACAATTACTCTCTATTTTCTCTCCCCCTACTTTATTATTATTCTCTTGTTTTATAATGGGTTCATACCACTTTAGAGATTTTGTAGAGATTGGAGTCATCCATTGAAAATTGAAGTTGATTCTTTAGAACATCAAGAATGCTAATGACTCATCAGAATTATGAGGTATTTAGAATCAAAGTTTACAGAAGGTGGGTAGTTTAATTTTGTTAATATATGTTGATGCCAAATTTTAGCCCAGGGAAAACACACATGACCTTTACGTGACATCAATGGTGAATTTTTAATTTAGGGAAGAGAGGACCTGCAAACCAAAGAAAAGGGGCTTCGATGCCTAAATCAG
Organism: Benincasa hispida; assembly: GCF_027475165.1. Lineage (NCBI taxonomy): Eukaryota > Viridiplantae > Streptophyta > Magnoliopsida > Cucurbitales > Cucurbitaceae > Benincasa > Benincasa hispida. The sequence continues at coordinate 54,449,347 of NC_143485.1, forward strand.
TAAGAGAATTATAGAATAAAGAATAAGTAAGAAGTTCTCAGTTACCTTCATATGGAGCCATAAAGGTATGGGAATGAGATAAAGCTTACCCTTTCCCTCTATGATAAGAATCACATGTGTTATAATATATATTTATATAATTATGTATATTCATTCTCTATTATAATTTTACATTCCTTAGATTAGGGTTTCTGATTTGCCTATATATATATGTATCATTACTCTTATTAAATAATAAAATTATTATCCTCCAAAAGTACAGAGCACATGGTATCAGAACCATCTAGGGCTTAGAATATTCGTTTGACGGTTGCATTAAAGTTTATGCTTCTCACAAAATTAGGGTTTACATTAGGGCTATTGAGTTTGAGTGACCATTTGTCGACACCGCCCAACTCAGATAGAGCACCACCATATTCCATCGTATTTTGTTTTCTCTATCGCTGGAAAACACCACGCGTGAAGTTCAGGAAGGGTTTGTCTTTGTCGCCATATGCTGGTGCGTGGGATCGTGTGAGATGTCAGTTGGGTTCATCTCATATCCCATTTTATGATCCCTCTGTGCCTTTGGTTCCATCGAAATCTACTCGGGTGTGAGGTTTTTGGAAAAACACCCTTTTGTTCTTAGGGTTTTTTATTGTTTTGTTATATTTTGGGGTTGTTTTCCTCTTTGATTCACCTCATTTTCAATTTTGATTTGCTTTCATTCCAATTGTGAGATCTAATGGATGAGATGAAGCATATGGTAGTGTCTAATGTAATTTCCCTAGCATCAAAGATAACAAAACAAAAGTCTAATGGATCCAAGTACTATGATTAACATCGAATGATTCAGTTTTATTTACTTAGTACTGATATAGATGATCATGTGATTGAGGATCCACCAAAAGATGATAAAAAAAAGGGTTGACTTCGCAATGATGCTCGACTTTATCTTCAGATTAAGAATTCTATTGAGAATGAGGTCGTTGGTTTGGTAGATCATAGTAATTCTATGAAGGAACTCTTAGAATTCTTAGAATTCTTAGAATTCTATACTCTGGAAAAGAACACGTCCATCAAATGTTCGAGATTTGTATGCAAAATTTTCAAATCGAATCTATTACAAGCTATTTTATATGACTTAAGAAGATGACTACCGAACTTGCTTTATTATTACCTTTTAACTCAGATGTCAGAGTTCAATAAGTTCAGCGAGAAAAGATGGTTGTTATGATATTTCTTAATGAACTTCTACCTAAACTTGGAATAGCTAAAACATAGATTCTTTCTGATTCTGTAATTCCATCACTAGATAAGGCATTAAATCATGTTCTTCGTATTGAGAGTTTTCAATCTAATTCATCTGTTTCTCAACCTAGCAGTGTTCTTATTGAAGGAACTCTTAAACAAGAGTACCTATGAGAGGAAACAGATCTTTCCGATTTCATTGTGACAGAATTTTCACACACACATTCTAACATACCGATATGTATTGAAAACACTAATTACTGGCATGCTTTAAAAGATATACAAGAGACCGAGAAAATGTACCAGTTGAAGACTTTCTTCAATCGAACTCGGTCCAACGTGAACCAACTTATCTCGTTCCTACTCGTCCAGGAGGCAGCCACCTAGTAGCACCACGGTCCTCTACAAGATCAACAACACACGAACAACAAGCAATTGGGGAAGACACCACCACTCGAAGCCCTCAGTATTCTCGGAGTGAAAATATAAATGGTGGACTTTGATGGAATTGGTATAAAGGAGGAGGAAAAGTGATTGTGTACTACGAATAAGCAAATGGGAGAAAGGAGAAGACTATCATATAGTTGGGTGTGCTTGATCGTTTAGAGTGGGGTACACGATCGTGTAGTAAATACTAAATGATCGTCTATCAAATGGTAAGTAATCGTTTAGATATGCTCGGTGCACTAAGCGATCGCTTAGAGACGCGGGTGTGCGGTCGTTTAGGAAGGCGGGCGTTATCATATAGGCTCTCAACACTAAGCGATCGTCTAGTAATCACACCGTGAGAGAATTTTTGGATCTCTTGCAAAATGAAAACAATTTTCATTTTATTCTTCAGTTACAATAACTGAATCGAACTTCCCACTTTCGCACAAATTCGGAGAAAAACTCGACCAATTATCTCATAACTACTTAATTAATTAAAGAATAAATATAATCATATTATATTCTTAACATATAGTTTGATATCATATATCAACTATAGTATTTTCTCCTTTACTTGATATAAATCACATTTATATACAATTTCCTCCAAAATAATATATCACATACATTTAGTCAATCATATCATAATAATTAACTAGTTCAATTATATCATATATAACCAAACTTTCTCTTGTCAATTTGAACATTTCAAACTGACCCAAAAACTGATTTTCAACTTGTATCCAAGCTACCAAGGGGACCTTATGGACTTATGGCTTGAAGCTCCAATGGTACGTGAATAGCTGACTAAACTCTTTAGCCACGAGATCCACCATCCATTAACTACCAAGTATTTCACTAAAGACCGACAACTGAACTCTTCTTACCACAGATATATTCTGTGTCTATCGGATATAACCAATCATGAGTATGATAACCCTTCACATATGCTCGTAAGTACAGTTGGGCCAATTTACCATTTTGCCCCTATAGTTACATCTCACTCCTTAAATACCACTGATCCCTCTAATGAATAATACAACATAGTCCAACTATGTGTGAACACCTCTCAGGCCATGAAAAGGTGTGTGGTACCACATCGTTCAAGCCATGGAATCAACCTTTAAGGGAGCTATCTATCTACTTACCTCTGCTTCAGGGAAAGAGTGAATTTCATCTTATGAAGCTGAGTTTCCAACTCTTAAATCAGACGAATCCCTAAAGTGGTAGGTTTGAGTCGGAAGCCTGGCCACTCACACCCATGCAAATCAAAGGACCTCCCTCAATGGCAGGAGTTCCCAACTCACTCAGGATCGAGGTCATGTTACCTATGGTCATCCTAGTGAAGTGAAGTCTCTGTCATAAATGGTGTTATATAACAAGAAGTTAACACTTCGTGGTCAGGTCTTATACAAACTCTTTGTATAGGACGCACCCACCCACATGTCCCCTATACGAATGATCAGGATCAGACCATCTGTGACAAGTCACAACATTTGTAACTATTCCACAAAGCGAGCTGGATCACTAGCGTTACCAGGATAAAGTTTCCTTCCTATATCCATATACTATAGACCATTTTGGTTATCACTTAAGACATGATCCACTTGTATGTGACCACATACATGCTTAAGTTACAAAAAGCTAACCAGGGATTTTAGTTTATTAGTTTGTGGTAAAGCAAATAAAAACATTCAGATGAGCAAAATCAAGAAGTGAAGTAAAATATCATATATTATACATCACAAGCATTCATATAAATTGTTTACAAACTACAAGACATGAGACTTTAGGGCATCAATCTCAATACTTATAAGCAAGAATAATAACTCTCGATTTACTCCAGAGATGACCAATAATTATCAAAAGCCTAATTTGTTGGGATGTATGCCCTAAAGCCTCGTAGTTATATGTTATTTCAATCATTGGTTGATTGTTTTATATGCAATAATCCATTAAAGAAAAATCCAAGGTTATTTTATATAACTTAAACATGTATGTGATAGACCATAGGTAGATCATGTTTAAATAAAACCTAAATGGTCTGCAATATATGGATAAGGTTGGATGCCTTATCCTGGTAACAATACTGATATGACCCACTTTTAAATGTTATAATTGTTGTAAAGTATTACAAATGATTTGATCCTAATCATCCATGTAGAAACATGTGAGTAGGGGTATCCTATATAAAGAGTTTGTATAAGACTAGACCACGAAATGTTGAGTCTCTCCTTATAACACCGTTGCTAGAAGTGACTTACATTTCACCATGATGACCATAAGTAACTTAACATTAATCTTGAGTGAGTTGCAAACTCCTGCGTATGAGGGCAGTCCTTTGATCTGCATGGAGTGAGGGTGACTAGATTCGTTGACTTAATATGTCTACTATTTTGGGGATTTATCTGAGTGGTGAACTGGAAAGTCAAATTTACAAGATAAAATTCACTCATTCCCTTTGTTAAGGTAAGTAGATGAATTGCTCAATGGAGTGCTGATTCCAGGTCTTGAAGAATGAGGGCCCTCATCTTCTCACTAATTAGAGAGGGGTCTAGTTATAGTGGGACTATAACTTGTTGTTCATTAGAGGGATCAGTAGTACTTAAGGGGTTAGATGTAATTATATGGGTAAAACGATAACTTTGATCCACGTGTACTTACAAACAATTTGTGAAGGGTCAGCGCATTGTTGATATCTATAGTACTAAGAGTGCAGCTGTCAGTCTTTAGTGGAGTGATCGACAATGAATGAATGTTGATGAATTTTATTAAAGAGTTTTAACCAATTAATCTCGTATCATTAGAGCTTCAATTTATAGGTCCATAAGATCTCTTTGTTAGCTCAATAAGGACTGAAGAGAATCAAATTAATTTTGGTTTAATTAATGCGGTGATCAAATGGGATAGTATGTTGTGCAATCGCCTCCCTTCTCCGACAACTCAACACTACAGTGGAAGAACTATCTCATACTATTTGTGAATGATGCGTATTTTGTTGGTATAATTGTACGGGATTAGAAGGACCAAGCTCCATTACCTAAGAAGTTCAAATTAACATATTTAAAGATCTTCTTTACTATTCTCCAACTTGGATTGAGAGGTGGAATCTCATATTAGGGTGAATTTGGTGAAGGGAGACGAGGGTTTGAGAGAGTTTTCAACAGAATTTCAGAAATTCACCATTAATTCTCTCTTCAATGCTGAAATTCAGCATATTTAAGAGAAATATGCATGCAACTACTACTTGGTAATACGGACACTTCAATTAACACAAAGTTAGTGGGATTGGTGTTGATCTATGGATTAATCCAATAAATGTTAGACTAATCCACTAACCAATTGTTTTCCAATTTCCATTTTCAATTTAACCTAATTTTCACCAAAATTAGTTTAATTCAACTGAATTTTAAATTGAAATTGAAAAATGCTTTATTTATTTAAATAAATAATAATTTAATATCAGATATTAAATTAATCAAACACCTAATTTATACAAGAATCATATTCATGTAAATCAATATTTAAATATTTTAATCTCTCCAATTACGTTTAATTTTGACAAATTTAAACATTTTAATTATATCAAATATAATTAACCAAACCCTAAATTGAATTTGAACACTTCAAATTCAAAACCCCAATTTCGATTTTGAACATTTCAAATCCGCTCAATTCACTAATCAAACCCTAAATTAATATGTCTCTACTATTATGATTTAAATCAATCCAACAAAATCCAACAAGTTAATCAGGTCCATCGACATATTTATTATGATTTTTTCAACGGTTATAGTTGAAAAAAAAATGTTAATATATCAACCCAACAAAATCCAATTTCTAAGTTTAAGATATAAGATCTAAATATTATAAATAATATATCCATGAATCATACATTTAGTTTAGCCAAATGCAAACAAAATAATATATATATATATATATATATATATATATATATATATATATAACCAATCTTCATTTTATAAACATATACATATATTTCTACATTCAACCCAACAAATACATAATCATCCAACTAATTAATCATAAAAAAAATAGCCAAACAAATAAACAAACCTAATCATCCAGAAAATTAGCCCAACAAAATCTAATTTCTAAGTTCATAAACTACATTAGACAAAATCAGCCCAAATAGACAAATATATACATATATTTCTAGATTCAACCTAACAAATAAATCGTGGATCCATAAACTACACATTAAGTTTAGCCAAAATACAAACAAAATGATATATATAGAAATATTATATATTGAAAAACAACTAGAGAAAGAATTTTACTACAAAAGCGTTCAGATGATTTTGGACGGACGGACAAATGGAGGACGATTTCAAACAATTTTGGACGGACGAGCAAATGGAGGCGTTTGAATGCACAAGACAGAAGCAAAATGAGGAAGATTTCAGAATTTTGGACGGAAAAACGCAACAAAAGAAGGCAAAATGGACGGACGGAGAAAGGTTTCAGAATAAGGTAGAAAACTGGATGAGAAAGAAGAAGGGGCGGACGCAACGGATTTAATGGAGAAGAAGTGGGTACACGACTTAAGGTAATTGTGTACCGGGTACACGATTACCCCAGTCAACCTTGCATGACTGCCATGGCAAACTGCGCGTGCCAGATGGACAGGGACTCGTGTACCCGATACACGATTTAGAGCTAATCATGTACTTGGTACACTATTTAAAAACCTATTTTTAGGATTATATATTAAAAAAATTCTAGAACTCATAACAAATGAAAATCAAATAATCATGGATGCATTTCAAATATCACTGATACACTTTCTTTTTAATTCTATTGATATGATGTAATAGTGATAAACTTAAAAACAAATGAGCATGCTAATAATTAAATAAATACAAAGACATAGTTAAATATTAATGATATAATATTGATATTTTGTTGGTAATGTATATCCACAATAAACTTAAAAGAAAAATCGACAATAAATGAGGATACAATAATATAATTCTTATACCATATTTACATTTTTTTTTTGCTATATGATATATCAGTAACAAATACAATGACAAATGTACATGCAAACAGTCAATTATAGACATCCATCAGTGATAGAACTTAACCATTGATAAGTTTATTAACATATACATTTGTTATTGATAGTGACAAACTTTAGTTAGTGATAGATATACTCATAAAAGTTTAAATTATATCATCTTAGTCAATGGTTTTAGATTGTGTTATTTTTTTTATTATTTTATATTGGATTGTTATATATACAAAGATTAATAGTAAAAGAGAAAGAAAAGTACAAATCAAAGCGAGCTTCCTTCAACTGACATATCAATGTGATAGCAATCAAAAGATTTGTGTTCAAATCTCGTATCCCATATTTATTTTGAAAATTGTATAAGGGAAAAGAAAAAAAAAAAGAAGATTAGACATTACCTATACTTTGTGAAACTCATTTTAAAATGTCTATAAGATAGATAATCCGAATGCGAATCAAATAGAGGTGGAAACGACGTCGCATTATTCACCTAAATCGCGTTCTTGCTTGATGAAACGGTAAATGAATATATAATCGGAACTCAGAAGGCTTAAGAAGAAGAAAACGTTTCGTGTCAGCTTCTTCCGGTGTTCTTCTAGTCGAACAATGAACGATAAGCTCCTATGAATGCCCGTCGACTCTCTCTCCGGGGATCAATCACCGTTTTTCCTACTGAGAAATTCCGATTGTACTTGGAAGAAATCGGTGTCTTCTTTCTGGTGTTTAAGAGCAATGGTATTATGCCGTGAACCAGGTGCAATTTGACTTTGGTTCCCCACTGCTCGATTGGATCATCGCAAATTTGTAAATAAATTGTGATTTGGTTGAAATGTCCTGGGGACTGGGATGGAAGCGGCCATCTGAGATTTTTCATTTGAAACTGAATTATGGTTCGGAAGAGGATGCGGAGAATCCTGACCGTGTCTCCTCCTCGTCATCCTGTTCTTCTTCGTCGTCGTCATCGTCGTCGTCGACGACCATTTTGACGCAGGGTCAGGAACTTGAATTTCGGATTGATTTGGATTGGTCGGCTGGGGATGACGAAGATCAGGTGGCTCTCAGGCTTCAGTCTCAGCTCATGGTTGCTTTGCCGGTGCCGCAGGATGCTGTGCAGGTTGAATTGAAGTATAACGAAGAAGCAGATAATGTGGATGTAGATATGGGGGTTTTGAAAAGGAGGGAGCCTCTTAGAGCCGTAACGATGGCGAAGTCAGCGGGATCGGGGCAGCAGAATGATGGGGTTGGCGTTCTGACGCGGTTGTTGAGGTCGAATTTGGCACCGAAGATCCCAGGGGCTGCAGACGGGGTGATTGATTTTGGCGAGCACTGGAAGACCGTTACCGTGCTCAATCTTTGTGGTTGTGGTTTGTTGGTAAGCGTTTGTGGCAATTTATTTTATTAATCAGCTTCCCCTTCTGCAGCATGTTTATTATTATGGCGGGTTTCATCAGCTTTTCCAGTTTGTAAAAACAAGCATTTGTATTTTGAAGCAATGGGATCTTCGGTTTTCTTGCTCCTTCTGATTGATCAATTATGTTTAGATTGCTGCTTCTTGTTATTTTAATGGATGAATCATTTTGATTGCTGGGGTCGGTTAGACATATGATTTGTAGTAGAGTTTATTAATCTTTATTTGTGTTCATTCCAGGCATTGCCTGCAGATTTAACTCGATTGCCACTACTGGAGAAATTGTACCTTGAAAACAATAAACTATCAGTTTTGCCGCCTGAGCTTGGTGGGATCAAAAATTTGAAAGTGCTCCGGGTTGATTTCAACTTTCTGGTTTCCGTACCAGGTAAACATTGTTTTCTAATACTTATGAGGGCACTAGTGCATGGTAGAAACTTGATAAAGTTTTAGACCAAGTAAAAATGAGCCTCTAGTATGAGCTGCTTTGATACATCTCCTACCATATTTATTTGATTTTTGAAAAAAATGTTGAGCAGTAGAGTTGAGGCAATGCGTTGGACTGGTGGAGCTATCATTGGAACACAACAAACTCATTAGGCCTCTTCTCGACTTCAGGTTATTTGTCTTATTTTGGATAATCAGCAATTTTTGCTTTGGGCGTCACACTGTTAATACCTCTTGTTTCAAGAGTATTTGGTGATCCCTAGATTCTTTTTGGGTCTAATGATCTTCTCCAGCTTTCTGACAGGGCTATGGCTGAGTTGCGTGTTCTAAGACTATTTGCTAACCCTCTCGAATTTCTTCCTGAAATCTTGCCATTGCACAATTTACGCCATCTTTCTCTTGCAAATATCAGAGTTGTGGCAGATGAAAACTTGAGATCTGTGGATGTTCAAATAGAGGTAGTATTGAACACAATGATGCAAATATTCAAATAAAGGATTGGATTAACTCATATGACATAACATTTTGTGTTCATTAATTACAACTTTTATGTGTGCAGATGGAAAATAACTCTTATTTTGGTGCATCTAGACATAAGCTTAGTGCCTTCTTCTCCCTTATTTTCCGTTTTTCTTCCTGTCACCACCCTTTGCTAGCATCTGCCCTAGCAAAAATCATGCAAGATGAAGGAAATCGTGCAGTTATTAGTAAAGATGAGAATGCAATTCATCAGCTTATAAGTATGATAAGCAGTGAGAACCGTCATGTGGTGAGACTTGTGTTTCTGAACTTGATTGTTCCTTTTTACTCCTTTGTAATTTTTTGAGATACTGCTGCTAGGTTTATTTTAAACAGTTGTTGCTTCTGGCAGGTCGTACAAGCATGCTTTGCTCTTTCTTCTCTTGCTGCAGATGTTTCCATCGCAATGCAGTTGATGAAAGCAGACATAATGCAACCCATTAAAACTGTCTTAAAATCTGTTTCACAGGATGAAGTAATTTCTGTATTGCACGTTGTGGCTAAGTTGGCTTTCACATCTGATACTGTAGCTCAGAAAATGTTGACTAAGGAGCTTTTGAAATCCCTGAAATTGTTATGTGCCCAAAAAAATCCAGAGGCAAGCCTCAAAATTCTTCAGTTTACCAAAGCTCCCTTGCTTCTCTACTCTTTTGTATGTAATTCTCACAATTTTTTTCTGCAGGTGCAAAGGTCAGCTTTATTGACAGTTGGAAACTTGGCATTTTGCTTAGACAATCGTCGCATTCTAGTTACTTCTGAAAAGTTGCGTGAACTACTCTTACGCTTGACAGTTGCACCTAACCCACGTGTGAATAAAGCTGCAGCTCGTGCTTTAGCAATCCTTGGTTTGTATTTTTTATCTAATGTGATTCGTACATCCGAGATTCACGTTCCCACAGTCCTCAAATTGATTTATTTTTTATTTTTTATTTTTTCTTTCTTTCCCTTTTCTTTTTGGTTAGGGGAGAATGAAAATTTACGACGTGCCATGAAAGGGAGACAAGTAGCAAAGCAAGGACTGCGAATACTCTCAATGGATGGTGGTGGCATGAAAGGTTTGGCAACAGTTCAAATACTTAAAGAAATTGAGAAGGGAACTGGAAGGCGGATACATGAATTGTTTGATCTTATATGTGGCACATCGACTGGAGGCATGCTAGCTGTTGCCCTAGGAATTAAGCAGATGACTTTGGATCAATGTGAAGAAATATATAAAAATCTTGGTAGGTATGCTGTAAGGGTAAGCTGTGGCTAAATTCTGTGCACTTTCATCAATTTGTGGTAAAACTTTTTTTTTGGATTATAGGAAAGCTCGTCTTTGCTGAGCCTACACCAAAGGACAGTGAAGCTGCTTCCTGGAGAGAAAAGCTGGATCAACTTTACAAAAGTTCTTCGCAAAGTTTCAGAGTTGTTGTCCATGGATCTAAAGTACGATTGTTTTCTAAGCTTTTTGCATCACTTTGTCTATATTGCGGTGGTTCCACCCTTATTCATCTTAGTTTATGGGAAGCTCTTATTATATTCTGGACTTTCTGAAAGAAAATTATCGTCGAGTTTGTCAACCCAGCTTTTCTTTGGTTTTCTTGACTCTTTGAAAAGCAAAGCAGAAAGCTTTTTTAATGGTCACTTTTATCTTACTGTTAAAATTGTATTTATAAATGACCGAACATGATAGATACATCATATTCTTTCCAGTTAATTAGGAACCTAGGATCTATGTATAATTATGTAGACTTTTGTTGTTTGCATTTTATTATCACCAACCAGCTGCTGATTGAATATGCTCTTGCAATGATGTCTTGCAGCATAGCGCTGATCAATTTGAGAGGCTATTAAAGGAAATGTGTGCAGATGAGGATGGAGACCTATTAATAGAATCTGCAGTTAAAAACCCCCCAAAAGTATTTGTTGTGTCAACCTTGGTGAGCATGGTACCAGCTCAACCTTTCTTATTCCGCAATTATCAGGTTCGAGATCAAGACTTCTATCTTCTTTTAAGTAAGACTCAGAAGTTGTATATTGAAAGAAAGGATCCACAATATGCATTAGATGATTTTCAGCATGGCGAACCATGAAGAAGCCATGAAACAAACCTTATGCCATGCTGAAAGTTTTTCTTCCACTCTCACTGAATTCTGATTGTCATCTCTTTTCATATGCACAAAAGGATAGTTCAATCACAATCAAAGGGACTTCTTTCTTGTTTTTCTAAATGCAATCCTTTCAGCATTGGCAGCTACAAAAAAGCCACTAAACGGATTTTGTGCTACACTGAAAATTTTATTCTCCACGCACTCCAAAGCCTGATAGACTTTTTATATGTACAACAGGATACTTATAGCAAAATGGGCAATAAATTTTCATCTGTCGTTAGTTGGTCTGTTTCTTTAGCCTGAGGTTTTTATATGCACAACAGGATAGTTATAGCACAATGGGTAATGATTTTTTTCCGTGTTATTGCCCCTCTAAGAACTTTTAGTTGGTTTTTTTTCCTTTGGTGGGTGCTGTTTTGGCCTATTTTATTTTGGAGCAACTGCAAATATAGCAAAATTTAGATCTAATCCTCAGAGATATCTTTAATAAGGATCTATCAACAATAGAATCCATCACCGATAGATTTTGCTATATTTGCAATTCTTTAAAAATGTTGCTATATACTTAATTATTAGCCCTAAAAGTGGTACCCATTACAATTACCCTTTAATTTTTTAACATTTATGCTTTTTTATTCCTTTGGAGGTTGTTTTCCTGAACATCTTGTATCTTTCATCGACATTTCATATTTAGGGGGGGAAAAACGATCAGACTCTTCCGATAACAAACAAATTTGATCAATGCTGCATGGTTTAATCCAAGTTAAGATTTAAGCTAAGCTTAATGGTTTAATCTAAGTTAAGCCAAGCATAATCTAAGAAAGATAAATGTACTCTTAAAAAATAAGAGAGAGAGAATTGAAATGAGACATGAAACAGAAATGGCCGGGACAATCAAGGCTCCTAATTCGGTCCTTGAACAACTCAAGGAAAATCCTCTTTTCAGAAGAAGATTTCAAATAAGACCTTTTAGTTTCTGGTTTTTTTTATTGGAGCTCAACTAAATCAGCTTGTTTTCCTTTGCATTAACTATAATCCTAGATCTGATTGTGGCAGTTGCTGCATTGCATTCTACATTTATGCAGTATCCTGTTGGAACACCAGAGGTACCTCTGGCAATTTCAGACAGTTCAGGAATTACTGTGTTTGGATCACCTTTGGCCAGTGCACAAGATGGCTATAAGCGCAGTGCTTTCATTGGAAGTTGCAAGCACCAAGTATGGAAAGCTATAAGAGCATCGTCTGCTGCTCCTTACTATCTTGATGATTTTTCAGATGGTATTTTTTACTAGTTTTTGAATGAGTAAATATATTATTTGTCCCTTTTATTATTAATTAATACCATACGTTGGGTAATTAAATTTTATTCTAGTCTTTAACAAGGTAGCTTTTAAATGAATTTGAATAAATATAATTAATAAATTACTTAACATGTTTCTTAAATTTGTGAGAATTTGTATCGGTGTTGTGAATTTTAATTGCAATTTTGAAGTGAAATTGAGTTGCTAGCAAATGAAAAACATGCGAGCAGGATGGGCATCATGACTTGAATGAAATACTATAGATCTTTCCATCGATTGTCGTAAGATTGATTGCAATATTCAAATGTAATGACGTGAGTGAAATTTAACGTGTGAGTAAGGTGAACCTAATTGTTAACTAATGATTCTCTCATTCATGCTTATTTATTAAAGATTAAAGATATAGATGCTTCATCTTGATATGTTTATTCATGGTCCTCTGAAATTTTGAAGACGTAAATCGCTGGCAAGATGGAGCCATTGTGGCAAATAATCCTACTATCTTTGCCATAAGAGAAGCACAACTTCTATGGCCTGACACAAGAATTGACTGCTTAGTTTCCATTGGCTGTGGATCTACTCCAATGAAGGTAATTTACTTTTCTTATGAATAGTTTGATTATTTTAATGCTCTATAACTGTCGTGACTGTTTTAGGTGAGGAAAGGTGGATGGCGTTATTTGGACACTGGACAAGTGCTTATTGAGAGTGCATGCTCTGTGGACCGCGTGGAGGAGGCCTTGAGTACGTTGTTACCCATGCTGCCTGAAATACATTACTTCCGGTTTAACCCAGGTATGATATCTTAATGTGCACATGGGTAATTGCTTTAGTATTTGGGTGAAATTTAATTTGTGCAGTTATTTGCCTTCACCAAATTCTGACCCTAAAAGAATTCAGGGTTATCCTACGCTCATTTATTTCGAGAACAGAGATGTGCATAAAATCCTCAGTTTATTTTTCTTTATCCATTGCAGTGGATGAACGATGTGATATGGAACTGGACGAGACTGATCCAGCAGTCTGGATAAAGTTGGAAGCCGCAGTTGAGGAGTATATCCAAAGTAATAATCTGGCCTTTAAGAATGCCTGTGAAAGATTAATCTTGCCTTATCAACATGATGAGAAGTGGTCGGAAAACTTCAATTCACTTCATTTCTCCAGGGTCATGGCATCATCGGCAGGTGTTTGTTTTGTCCTCATAGCATTTTCAACTGCTCAGTAATTCTGTTTGGAGTTTTTGAACTAACCAGTTATTCGACTGATTTCTGGAAATGTTAGATGAGAATAGCCCTTCTTTGGGTTGGAGACGGAACGTACTACTGATTGAAGCTTCCCATAGTCCTGATGCTGGAAAAGTTATGCATCATGCTCGTGAACTTGAAGCATTTTGTTCCAAAAATGGAATTCGAATATCCCTTTTGCAAGGAACATCTGGGGCTTTGAAGACCGTTCCTTCATCAACATTCCCAACACCTTTTACGTCACCCTTGTTTACTGGAAGCTTTCCGTCAAGCCCACTTCTATATAGTCCTGATATTGGACCACAAAGGCTTGGTCGAATTGATATGGTTCCACCTTTAAGCTTAGATGGCCATTTGGGTAAAGGAGCAGCATTCACCCCAGAGTCTCCTTCAGGACCCAGAGAACTCTCCTTACCTGTACGGGCATTGCATGAGAAGTTACAAAACTCACCTCAAGTGGGCATTGTACATTTGGCCCTTCAAAATGACTCATCGGGCTCAATATTAAGGTCAACATATGTGGCAGACTTTTATGATTTATGAATATAGTTGCATCCTTTTCGTTTGGTCCTGACCTGCTCATTCTTTTTATTCTTGTAGTTGGCGAAATGATGTTTTTGTAGTTGCAGAACCTGGAGAACTTGCAGAGAAATTTCTACAAAGTGTTAAGATCAGTTTGTTGTCAGCCATGCGTAGTCATCGTAGAAAGTGTGCATCATTGCTTGCCAATGTCTTGACTGTGTCTGATCTGGTGGCACTCAAACCCCACTTCCAAATTGGAGGCATCGTCCATCGCTATTTAGGACGACAAACCCAAGTATGTTATCTTGACATTTTTCTTTGCTTCCTTGTGATTTCTTGTTATATTCAAAAGTCATAATGCAGAGAATTCCAGTTCTGAATGTCTATTGATGTTTGTGTTGAAGGTTATGGAGGATAACCAAGAAATTGGGGCTTACTTGTTTCGTAGAACAGTTCCTTCCTTGTACTTATCACCTGATGATGTTCGTTGGATGGTACGGTTTCAAATCTTTCTATTATAATCAATCTCTTGCATTTTTTTGTCTTCAAAGTTCTTACCTTTTATGGTAATTGATGCATGTTTAATTAGTTAAAGATGTTATAGAACCTCTTTATTGGGGAGGGTTTCAAGTTCATTTCTAGGAGGATCATTGGAACGGTGAAAGTCCCTTGGATTGTTTGTTTCATATTTTCTCATCAAAAAATCTTTTCTCCAATTGTTTTTGTTTGGTTTTTCTTTTTTTTTCATGTGGTTCTTTTTGTCAGAACTATTTGGTTTGACCCTTTCAGATTAGATTCGATGATTTTGTCCTCCTTGCTTTCTCTTCTAGATGTTTGTTGTTGGCCTTTGTTCGAATCATGGTGCTTGTTTTATATTCGTGTGCTCAGGCATTTTCTCTTGCAACCTATATTCTTGGTGAATAATCATAAATACGTTGGAAAATAGGTCAATGAGACAATTTGTTTTTCCTTCGATAATCTATGCTTGCTGAACCTACAAGTACACAGGCTATATCCTCGAAGGTTTCCAGAATATTATTTCTTCAACGTTTGATTCTCATTATCTTTATTAGTTTGTTACGCCAAGGATAACATAAGTTTTAAATATGGTTTTCTAATGAGTTTCAAGATGATTCTTGAGATTTGATGGATAAAAACTTGTACATTAGATTTGTCAGTCCACTTTACTTGGTTGAGGAAGGGAGAATGAATCAGTAAGTCTCTAAATATATGGTTCTCGTTCTCCTAGTACAGAAAGTAAATGGTTAATCCGCTTGTAGCCATGTCTTTTTCCCCTTAATGTCACTTGTTCATTATTAGTATTTCTCAACTTTCTCTAGGTTGGTGCTTGGAGGGACAGGATCATTTTCTGCACTGGAACTTATGGACCGACCCCAGCTTTAATTAGAGCCTTCTTGGATTCTGGGGCTAAAGCTGTAATATGTTCTTCAAACGAACCCCCCGAAACACAATCGGCAACATTCCAGGCAGGGGACTATGATACTATGGAAAATGGGAAGTTCGAGATTGGCGAGGAGGAGGGAGAAGATGATGGTGCGGAGCTTTCTAGTCCTGTAAGTGACTGGGAAGACAGTGAGGCAGAGAAAATTGGAAATTATTCTTTGGATGCCTGGGATGATGATGAGGGGGAACTTTCACAGTTTGTTTGCCACTTATACGACTCGTTATTCCGAGAGCGTGCTAGTGTAAATGCTGCTTTACTCCACGCTCTTGCTTCGCATCGGAAGTTGAGGTATACATGTCATCTCCCTGGTGTCCAATAGTATTTTCATCAACCTCATTCATACTAAAATGAATGAAAGAGAATTATAATATAGACGATAGTCGGCAAGTAGATGGTTTTTACTGGAGCATAGAGAATATTTAATACAATAAGAGGGAAGATCCAATTTTTTAGGCTTTCTTTGTGTTCATTATAACTAATAACTATTTTTTGAATGCCATAGATATAAGGCACTCAAAAGGTTCTCTGATTGTTCTTATTTGTTCAATTATAACTTTGTTTAGGCAAATTTACATGTAAATGGACAAAAATCCTCTTCTTATTACTTCCAAAAAGTTATATAGGTGAAAGCATCCACCATATGTTTGTTAAGATAGCACGTTCGAATGTGAAAGTAGTGCCAATAGTTACAAGGAAATAAAATGTCATTTTATGTTATATGTGTACCATCATAATTTTGAAGCATTATTCATTCAGGTAAAAGGTTTACTATTGCATTGTACGAGGTCAGTAAGCATTCCTGAACTTACATAGTCTCTCAACATAAAAGTTTGACGTCTAAATTTTTCACCTATGTTGAACTAAACATTGCCCAACTTACATTTGGATACAACACTACTCGACAATCATTCTACTGCTGGTCTCCTCTATATTAACATTTTGACGACTGATTATCTAGTAAGCGAAAAGAAAAAATAAAATCCAAGTGGAAAAAATCAATATTCCTTACCTTGGAAGCAGGCAAGATGGGAAAGATAATCACCTCTTTTAATTTTGGAAAAAATATGATCAAATCAAAACTATGGATACCTAACAATGCCAAGCAAAGCAATCAATTGGATGAGTTTGGGTTCCTGTAGGGTGCAGAAGAAATCTTCACAACTCAATTGCACTGTATCCTATTGAGTAGATCAACATGCCACTTTTATTCTAAAGCATTGATCTTAATTTTCTATTTTGAAAATGTGACTCTGTTCTAAAAAAATGAAACATAGAAGACAACCAACAAATCATGATATATTTTCTATCATTACTGTACTTTTTTATATATATAATAGATTTTTAAAAGCATTGACAACAATAGAGTATTTTATTAAAAACTAAATCATTTCTGCCCGAAATAATTTGAGCTACATTTACCTTCAGTCCAAAGGTAATAAATCAATGATAATTTGAAAAGTGAACCCCATTTGATTATCTTTAATATTGTTTACTTACGTTCTACATCTAACGGTGTTAGCATGCTCAATCCAATTACATCGTATCATTACCATTATCGTTACGATTACCATTATTGTTATTGTTCCAGAGAAAAAAATTATAAATTTTGATACATTTATCGTTACGATTTGACCCTTGGAGATAAAGGTGACATAAATGTAACAAAATTCATAATTTTAAATAAATGTTATCAAAAGCAATCAAATTATATTTGTGATTCATACTTATTACAATTGATCCATCAATGAAATTCTATTATGATTACAATAATTTTCATTACGATTTGATAAACGTGACCTTAGAGTAAATTCTCTCTAAAAAAACACACTTTCAGAGAAATCGTTTTACAAAACAATAATTTCTAACTACATTTTTAATAAAATAGTTTATCCCATTTTTTTTTTAAATGTGGGCAACCAAACTAGTAGAAAAGGTATCATAATATCGCCAGGGACAGGGAACACTACGATGCTTCTTCGCAGCATTCACATTCAGAATGAATATTATATCAAAATCTCAGGCCGATGCTGCTCTCTCTTGTAAAGCACTTTACTTCAATAGATGGCTTTATAAAAAGATCAAAAAAGGGAGATGGCTTAGACTCAAAGCAAACAATCCCACCCCTTCAGGAAAAGGACCCTACGACATCACATCCTTCATCCCAAAAGCCTCTTTACATTTCTTTAATTTTACATCAGAAGGATGCAACATAATAAACCCAGCACCACATTCTGCAAATCCCATTACAGAATGGCTGCAACTGCAACTGCTCCTGTTGCCATAGGAACTCGAGGAACCATTGGTTCACTCGTCAAGAAGGAAATCGATTATTTTGCCAAGATTGAGCTTGAATGCTGCAGCAGCTCACAGAGGTCTCAAGGACCTGGCATGGCTTCTTCTGGTCGCAGCAGTTCACCATCCACCTTCTGGCACTCCATAATGTCATGGCGAAGGAAGAAGAAGCAAACCAGCAATCGCTTTGTCCCAAAAATGTGCTCGACTTTCGATGTTTCGAAAAGCAATCGCCTGAATAAGATTTCTGGGTTAAGTTATACGATCCTTCAGAATGATTTCCACAGCTTGCACATGTAGATGATGTTTCATAATGCTCAGAATATGTATCATGAGCTTAGGGATCTACAAGAGAAGCTACCAAGCAGCTTCCTAAATACGAGTTGTTCGATGTTGCTGATGCTTTTTATGGTTTGTGTTTCCAAATGCTATTAAGGAAACCTCCTAGGATTCCATTCAGATGATGAGCCACAGAAAAGGGGAACCAATTAGCTGTTTAACCATCAAGGTGTAATCCAGTCTTGGGAGAAAATATTCAATTTTTCTCTGGTACTTTGTTTCTGCAATTGTATGGAGGGATTGTGGCTCTTCAAAAGTTTCCCTTTGCAGGTCCATGAGAGAGAGATGGGAGAGGGAAAGAATAAGTGCAGAAAGGTTATGTGATGAGAAGAATTATTGGAGATTCTGGAATGTTCTTCAATATTATGGTCTTCATTACACTTTCCTGCTACCCCAAATCCACCTCAGATTCAAGAGTTCTCGACTTTATTTGAGTTACTGTGCCTTTTCCCTCTGATTGTACAACAGAATTCCAGTTGCAATTTATTTGGTTTAGGCTGGTGGTGCCGGTAGTAGAAAGCACCAGCATCACCTGTATTTCACTTGAAATGCATTGTCAAAATGTACAAAAGAATGAGCAAATACAATTGTAACTCACTCCAGGAAAGACAATAGCATAAATCCAAAATCACTGTGAAGACATGCAGAACAAACATAAGCATTTTAGCTGGCAACTACTTCCTATCCAAATTCACGATGGCAGAGAGGGAGAGTTGAATTATAACAAGAAAGATATGACGAAATCTGAACACTCCTCGAATAAAACCAATGTCAAGTTTCTATCTTTATTGACATACAAAATTGCTTAAAACAATCTAGCTTCCATCAATACAGCAATTACTAACCTAACAGGAAGATCCACGACCACATTTCAAGCACATTATCACCTTTGTTTAAGGGGGTCGAAGCCTACAAATTTCAACCAGCGGCAAAGCTAGAACATAAAAGATTGACATTAGAATTTCAGCATAGCCTCTCAGAAGTGGGCTTGACTGCATAGCCAAGGTCATAAAAAGTGTTTTTCGATAACAGCTTCCTGACAAAACAATTAACTGCACCAATGTAAAACATATGCAGAGGTGATCTGCTCAAGCCAAGGAAAAATGCCGCATTCTCTAGTTTTTCCTTAACAATCGCTTGGCATTGATGGTTGCAGTGTCCCAGAATTTCCTCACTGAGGCAATCCAGATTCAATTTCATTCCAGTGTTCAACATTCCTCGAGAACCTCTCCTTGATTTGCCCAATAAGTTGCTTTGCCTCTTCGACCTTCGAAATGCTAACTAGCCCATCAACAAGAGACTTCATTGTAGAGATATTTGGAACCCACCCCTTCTCCATGCTTTCCACGCAGATCTTGAAAGCTGTCTCATAATCTCCTCCTCGACAAAGGAAGTAAGCCATAGTGAAATAGCAACCACTGTCCAGTGGGCAACCGCTGTTGATCATTCTCTTAAAAAGGCTCTTAGCTTCATCTAGATTTCCTTCCTTACAGAATCCATGAATCAATTCACTGTAAGTAACAGAGTTTGGTTTCATACCTCTCGATAACATCCCATCAAATAAAGCCTTCGCTTCCGATGATTTCTTCAATTTACACAGACTCCGTATTCTTGCATTATATGTACTAACTCCACGCCGCACGCCATATTTCTCCATTAATTTTATGACTTTCTCAACATCCTCATACTTCTCTTCCATGTAGCACCCAGCAAGCCAATTCGCAAAAGTAGTTGCATTTGGTTTGACATCCTTCCTGTCCATCTCCGCCACAATCGAATACACTGCACTCGATGAACCCGACTCTGAAAACGCCATAATCACTCTGTTATAAGAATCGATATCTGGTTCGATTCCATAAATCTTAGGGAACTCCATAAAAACCCGCTTCAGTTCCTTGTAATCCTTAGCTACATTACAAGCAAAAAGTAATGCATTCAGCGATTTAACCGAGTGACGCACACCGAGTTCATCAATTTGCTTGAAAGTGCGAATAGCATGATCAAGCATATTAGCCTGGCCATATAGAACAATCGCGTGGCAAGCGAAACGCTCGTTCTTCAAGTCGGGACGAGATTTCAATTCCTCAAGGAACTGGCGAATCCCATCGAAGTGATTGGACTTTGAAAGCTTGGAAATAGCAATAGAGAAAACGATGCGATCTAGATGTAATTCTGGAGTGAGACTAGCGGCTCGGCAAATATCAATTATACGCTCAGGATTGTCCTCCGCTTTCAGTAGGGACAGTGCGGCTCTCGATTTTTGTTTTGCTGACAAAGGATTAGAGGAATCAGGAGAAAGGATTGTCGAGAGAGAACGGTAGTGAAGACGATAGTTGATGTAAGTCGAGTTTGAAGAGAGAGCATAGCGGAGGCGATAGAGAAGCGCCATAGCTCGAGAGTGATTAGCAGAGAGAGAGAGAAATGAAGGTCTAGGGTTTTGTCCAAGAGCTTGGTGATGAAGACAGGGCTGTCCGATCTGGTGCAGGTGTGAAACACGGATGATTGGTGAGCCCTTTAATCATTGCCGTCGTTAGTATTTGAGAATTCAAAAGTATAACAAATGAACGGTAGAGATCGAGAGCATTGAAAGTTATTTTATTGAAAAATAAATAAGAAAAGAAATTTGTGAGTTGAAAAAAGTGATCCATAAAAGAGTGAACCCGACGTGAATCGAACACGCAACCTTCTGATCTGGAGTCAGACGCGCTACCATTGCGCCACGGATCCTATGTTGATATATTTAAGACAAATTATTATATACTATAATATTTTTAGGGATGCAGCCCTTTGTCTAACAGATTACGGAAATAAACTGAACTTCAACAAATTTATAGAAAGAGAGAAAGTATGTTTGTGCAAGATGTTAAAATATAATTTGAAGAAGATTTATGATTATTGATTAATTTGTGATCGTTCAAACCATCATGTCTCTTCTTTAAGTTAATTAATTGTGAAAGATATATTCATTCATAGAATAATACGATATAAGAAATTGAAAGAATGGGATGGTAATTGAACAGTCACATACCATTTATTTCAACAAATACAATTTTTAAAAACAAAAAAAGGACAAAGAAAAATCATTAATTAAGGTTTTAATAAACTCACAATTCAATTATATACATCGAGATTTCCATTAATTGCAAAAATCATAAATTAAGGCATTTACGTCACTTTTGATTTTAACGATTTAGTCCATAAACTTTCAAATTTGTAACAACCTAGTCGCTATCATGAAAATTTTGTCACTTAATTGTCAATTTTGATTATGTAACAACCAAATTTCATAGTATTTTTCACAATAAGATTATATTATTACATATTGTAAAGTATATTGACTAAGCCTATCATTTAGTTTTTGTTTTTAGTTTTTGAAAATTAAGTTTCATCATGTTTCTTACAATGATTTACACTTTCTTAAGTATAATGGTAAAATTCTTAACCAAATTAAAAAACAAAACAAAACAGAACAAAAACAAAAACAAAAGTAAGCTTTTAAAAGCTACAACAACCAAATGGTTATCAGGGCCTAAATTGATGGTTAAATCAAGTCGAAGTAGGAAGACAAACTCTACAAACTAAAGTTCAATTGAATATATTTGGGAATCGGGAGTTCTTTTGAAATGATTAAAATCATTTTTTTTTTCATTTTCAAAATCACTATAAAATATACTTTCCAGTCATTCAAAAAATCAAAATTTGATGATATAAAAAATTACATTTATGTAAAATGATCATAGAAACTCGAGAGTCGATGTTGATATAGGGGTCTCCTATTAGGGCAGGTTTTCAAGGCGGTACACAAAAAAAGGGCTAATCAAAGCTCTTAAAGTTTGACAATGTTAGAAGACCTAAGGAATATCAAATACATTTTCTTTAGTGTGTTTAATCCAGTCGAATAGGATGTGTTGGATTAGAAATTGTTTGAATTTATGTGAGACATTGAATGTTGGTGAGGAAATTTTTTTCTTACCTCTCGAGATGAAGTTCTAAGATTTTATTTTTATACCATGGCTTGCCATAGAGTTGTTCATGCCTTAGAACAGTGGAGACTTGGATTCCTATTGTGTAGTTTTTCTTTTCTTGGTGAAAGGTCAAAAGAGTTTTGTATGGGATGGATGACTCATTTCAAATAAAGTGTCCCCCTTTTTAATAAAGGGAACAAATAGGTAGGAGCCATCATTTAGGATTTTATATGTTTCTAGTTTGTTTACGGCTTCATAAATCTGTTATTATTATTTTTTAAAAAGAAAGAAGAAGAAAAAAAATGAACCGTCCAAGTCCAGATCTCCATTCGATTTTAAACAATCCGAAAATCACTTAATTTATGTTAATTCGCAGATTTTTATGATTAGGATTTATTTTGCTATAATTTCAGAAGTGTCAAGTTTGATATATACAATTTATCCTCACCAAAGATCTCTTCTTTATTATTATAATATGGACAATTTATTTCCACTTAGCAACTTTGTATTTGGGTAACAAATTTGTCGCACTTAAAAAAATGTTGCCTATTTTATAATTCATAAATATTTTTTTTTTTTTTTTTTAAAAAAACAATGTGGTTTTCAAAAAGGTAAAATATATAAAAAGCTAATTTCTTTAAAGCGTGGTGATTAGTTGTGATTAATGCAACGGTAGATATTGAATTTTGCAATTTGTCCTTTTCTTATTATTGTTATTATTATAATAAAACAATCATTCAAACAATTAAAAAGGTTTTATGGCTAGAAGAAAAGGAAAATCACGCAAAATGGCTCAACCATAAATGTTGCATTAAAAATAAAAACTTAGGCCAAAGAAAAAAGAATCAAAACATTCAAAAAGGATAAAATGGAAGTTTAGGCTTATCAAAATGATGTCACCAAATTAGAATTTAATATGCATATGAAAAAGAGGAAGATTCCAGCTCGGCACAAGAAATACCAAAAAATTAACAATAAATAAAAGTAGGCATTTTATAAATTATGTGGAGGGAAGCATTACTAGACTTGTTCTTTTCCACAGCCTTCGTGAATTTATGAATTGATTACTTTGGGAAGAGCGACCAAAATAAATAAATAAAGAGCCGAAAAACCCAAAGGCCGAAAACAAAGAAAGGAAAATAAAATCCCTCTTCTCCTTTGCCCTCTCTCCTCGCCGGCGTTGTATTGGGTGGCTATCTCGCCGGCGTTCGCTTGGTCGTGTCAAAATTCATCAGATTCTTGGTTCTCTGACTCTACGGCGGAGAGGGAGGGCAATAGTGAGAGAGTTTCTTTACTATATTTGGGGGAATAATGGCGAGATTGCAGCTGAACTTGATGACGGCCATGGAGATGGGAGTTACGGCAACCAGCTGGTGGAATGACATCAACGAATCTACTTTTTGGCAGGATCGGATTTTCTACTCTCTCTGTGCTGTATATGCGCTAGTCTCCGCTGTTGCTTTGGTCTCTCTCTTTTGCTTCCGTACCTCTCGTCTATCTGAAACTATCTGCTATGCTGTTTTCGAGAGCTCGTTATCGCTATTTTTTTTAATTGGTGTATTTTTCTTCGTAGTTGATTGCTAATTGGTTGGTTTGAGTGCGTTTCCGTATCCTAGAATTGCTCCTTTTTGTCTACCGATTGGAGCCGATGATTATGCTTTACTGAATGGAACTCTAGGAAAATGAAATTTTCATATTCTGCAAGCATAATTTGTGATTCCATTATTTAGTTCATATATTTTCCGGGCTTTGAATGCTTTTCTCCAAGTTAGCAGGAAGCTTTCAATGTCAAAATTTTGTGTTCGCTTTACTTTAGCAAGAATGGGGAGAAAAGTAGGGCTGTAGAATAGAGATTTTGGTTAGATTTTGGAAATCCGGAACTTAGTTTGTGTACGTGCGTGCAGATTCAATTGATAAGGATCGAATTGAGAGTTCCGGAATATGGATGGACAACACAGAAGGTTTTCCATCTCATGAACTTCATTGTCAATGGAGGTAATAACATAAGAATATTGTTCGACTTTATTCTCAATGGAGGCATTTGAAGGTTTTGATTGATAGTTTCATTTCTTCCTCCGTGATTCAGTACGTGCAATTGTGTTTGGGCTCCACAAGCAAGTATTTCTTTTGCAACCCAAGGTAAGTTTACACGAGCAGTATCTGAACCTTTGATATCATTTATGCTAATTTTCCTGAGCAATATCTGAATATTTAATACTATTTGGGACTTGCCAATTGAGACTCTAGAGATTTGGAGAATGAATAATCTTTATTTCACTGAATTATGATGATGAAGTAAAGTAGCCCATTTATAGGGTATCCAGTACTCTAGATTGACTAGAGATTTGCAATTAGAAAATCTCTGATTGTTATAACAAACTTTTAGTTATAACAGAAATATATTTAGAATGTAAATGGACTAAATCCTAACTTTGCCCTAGCTCAAATTTTCAGTTCTTTTTTTTATTTTTTATTTTTTCACAGCAGGGAAAAAGACATTTACCTTTGTTATTTTATCTACTTGTTGTCGCCAAGCTGTTTAACGAGATAAAAAATTGCACATTAGCTCTCTGGAAATATTGAAGATGATGATAACCTATATAAGAGATTACACGTCGTATTGGTGTCTTTTGTGGAAGATTTTTTTTACAAATGTTCTACACAATTTTGGAACTCTGCAATATGTATAGGTCAATTTGAACTTTTCCCTATTGTTTATGGCCTGTGCCTTCGGTTGTTCTCGAGACCCTCAGAGACAGGGAGTTATTCTCAAGTTAACAGCTATTTACTAAACAACGTAACAGAACACAACTTTTAAAATGAACAGTTTTCTTAACAACATTTCCAAATGGCATCATAGTTTTCTCTTTTGTTTTGTTTTTTTTTTAATAGAATTTTCATAATATTTTAAAGTTTTCCATAGTCTTATGTCCTCTGAAAGTCCTAAAAAGGTGTGATGAAAACTATACCTTGTATACTGAGGCATGTCAACTAATTCTGATTCAGGTTCTGCTATTGTTATTATTGGAACTTCCTGGTCTTCTTTTTTTCTCAACGTACACACTCCTGGTCCTCTTCTGGGCAGAGATATACCACCAGGCAAGTTTTGTGTATTGTTTTGCTGGTTTGAAAATTTTCTTTCTTGCAATCAAGTGGTTGTCTTCCCTTTTAGTGCCTGAGCTGTCAGTGATATTCGCATCAGTTTGGGCACAATGAGGATTTTTGATCTTTCCTCGATTGTTTTGTGCACAGGCAAGAAGTCTGCCAACAGATAAACTAAGAACAGTTTACATTTCAATCAACTGTGTGATATATCTCATACAGGTATTTTTAGTACCATTACTCTTAGCACCCTTGTTTGAAATCAATAAGTAGCCAACTCATACTTTAAAATCCGTGCTGAATATCAAATATTATTTTGGAAGGATGAGGGAATTCCTCGTATTGAAATTCCTGGGGGATTTTGCTGAATCAAGTTATGTGTTGAACTCAACTCAGAGTTGGTATTCTATGGACAGGTTTGCATTTGGATATACATCGGGGTGAATGACAACAGTGTGGTGGAATTTGTTGGAAAAATTTTCATTGCAGGTTAGTCTTTGTATCCAGTGAATCATTTCCTGTGTACAAGAGGTCAAGTTTTGTAGTTTGGATCTAGAAGATAATCTTATCATTTTTTTTCCTTTTCTAACCACCGCTTCTGTTTTTCTTTTCTCAGTGGTGTCGTTCATAGCTGCAGTAGGCTTTTTGATATATGGTGGAAGGTGAGTATATACTTCATGTTTGTTGGATTTCTTATTCAATGCATCTAGATTTTGTATCATCTTTGATTACCTCTTTTTGACTACTTCTCTTGTATGAAAATCTTTAGATTATTTTTCATGCTTAGACGTTTTCCAATTGAATCTAAAGGGAGAAGGAAGAAACTTCATGAGGTATGGGTCCATTGTTTATTAGTCCTCTATCATGATGTAACCACAAATGCCCTTTTCTTCCTATTGTTTGTAGAAAGTTGAGTTATTTGTGAAGAGATCTTAATATTCTGGCACAGACAAATTATGTGGCCAAACTCCATTTACTTTTCTGTGAAAATTGTCACCTGAGATACCATAATTAAATTTAAGCTGATAATTTGGAAAATGTGATATTATTAAGCTTCAGAAATATCATATGATCTCCACATCCGAACCTGTACCCCAGGCTGTGGGATTTGTAACTAAATTAAAATTTGACCTAAATGAAGATAATAGAAAAAGATTGATAAGGTAAGCTCCATCACTCGTTTGAAGTAGGATCAATCTTGTTGTTTGTAGGTTTGTTAGCCGTTACTTATGGGTTTTCATGTATATTATGGATCCGCCTAATCATGCTTACGTGCTTTTTTATACTTTTTGAAAAATGATTGCAGGTTGGGTCCGTAACTGCCATATGCTTTACCTGCTTCCTCATTCGATGCTTTGTGGTATAGTTCAAGCTCCTCCTTTTGCTAGTAATGAGAAAAACCGTCTTCTCTAGGGAATGCTAATTTTAAGCATATGATGTCCAACTTTATAAATGGATTGAATTCTTTGGTTTAAGAAACAAAAATTTCTGGCATTGCATGAGATCCTCAACATATATCTTTTTCAACTGTTGAGTGCAGGTTTCTTTATCCGCTTTTGACGCAGATGCATCACTTGATGTTTTAGATCACCCCCTTCTGAATTTCATCTACTACTTGGTACTATGCTTTACTTAGCTTGTTCATGTTTCGTATTTCTGATTTCGATTTACTCCTTATACTCTGGACTGATGTTAACCATTTTGTTGAACTTACAGTTGGTTGAAATTCTGCCGTCAGCATTAGTTCTTTACATATTACGCAAATTGCCTCCTAAGAGAATATCAGCTCAATACCACCCCATTCGCTAGTTAATGTTCATGTTACACTCTGAACACTTCTTCACCTCCTTGGGGTTGGTTTTTTTAATATCTGGGAGTTGTGGATTCTTACATAACTGGAAGAAAACGAGTATGAAAGTGTTGGTCTGATGTGGCATTCTTCTGTGGCATGTGATGCGAAAAGAAAGTCCCAGCTGTTTGCTGCTGGCTGAGAGCAATTATGAAACTCTTCCCCTGGTGTTGTCTGATTTGAACAACTCATTCAATTTGGCCTAATTGTGTAAAGATAGATGTATGCAAGATGACGTATTGTGTGTTTTGATCGGTGTTGAAGTGTTGAGGACTCAAATTGCTTGTTTGTGATTTTGTTTAGTATTTGTATACAAGCGATGAGGTAGATTGATTTGCGTTTCTTCTGAATTTCAACTTGAGCATGGTTGACAATGTCGGAGAATTCCTGATTAACAAAGGTATATATAAAAACAGGAGGCTGTGGCCAAATAATTTGGCTTGAGAGTGATTTTGAAATTGTAAAGCATTTTTACTCTAATGACAGGTTTTGAAACATTTATGGAAGAACGAGGGTATGATTATTTGAAAGAAAATATGGGTAATTTTGAAAAAAAAAAAACAGAGTTTAGGTTTTATTTACTTTTTTTTATTATTATTATTTTTAATTTAGCCATCCATTTTCTATGTTTGGACCATAATCCCACGTAGTTTGTAGTTTTTTTCTTTTTCTTTTTCTTTTTCTTTCTTTCTTTTTCGTTTTCTTTTTCTTTCTTTTAATTTGAGGAAAATAAGTGTAATAAATTTAGGGTCATAAACTTGAAACAAAGTTTAAAGGCTAAAAATGTGATTGCTGTTTTAGAAAATTTAGAAATTTTAAAGTTTTATTTGCAAAAAAGTTCTAAAATTATAAAAATAGCAAAATGAATTTATATAATAAAAAATATTAATTAGTAAATGACAAAATTATCCTAAAACAATAAAATTAAGTACAAATGAAAATGTAGAGATACATTGCTTCAAAATCTACTGTAATACCTCAAATATACTTTACCTAAATATTTTAGAATCACAAATACATCGTGCAAAATTAAAAATCACTCAATATAGTCAAGTCATTATGCAAAGGAAGATGACGCGTCGTCGATGGAGGTAGGTGAGGGGTAGGTCAGAAAGAGCAAAGTTGATTTTACAATTACAACTTCATGATGATGTGTCCATTGTAGGGAGTCATCATCTTCAAAAACACATGTGTAAAGTTGTTGAACCATAGAAGAAAATAAAACTTTGGGGGCAGCTAAGTGAAAAAGATGAGATTTAGGGTTTTTTGTTATCTTCTTTTAATAAATAATAATAATAATGATAATAAGAATAAGAATACTAATAATAATAATATTAATATTAATAATAAACTAAAAAATTTCAAACATTTAAAATTTAATTCTCATTTATATGTTTCTTTCTTCAACAAGCCGTTTTTACACGTCTGTAAATGAAAAATTGAAAACATTGAAAATATAAAGAAAAAAAAAATATTTAGATATAATTGAATTTGTGACAAACATATAAACAAATCAAAAGTTAGTTGGATAAAATCAAATTTAATAATAAAAAATAAATTCAAATATAAATTGGAGAGAAAAAAATCGATAAGTAGTTAGATAAAATCTAATTTGATAATAAAATATAAATTCAAATATAATTCGGAAAAAAAAATCTACAGACATAGCAAAAACAACAAGATTGCAAAAGTAAATACATACTTATTTGTTTGACAAAAAGACAAATTAATGATATAATAAGACAATAAGATAATAATGAATAAAAGGTAATTAAAAAGATAAAAAATGATCAAATTTAAATGAAATATACAGTTTATTAGATGATAATATGTATAAAATATTCCGTAAAATCCTAATTAAAATAAAAAAAAACTAATTCGAATTTAGAATGATAAAAAATGAATAAAATAATATAAAATCTAAAGGTGTATTATAAATTAAAATCCAAATGGTTATAAACAAATTAAATATTGATTAATTAATCAATTAAGGGAGAAAAATGAGAAAGATATTAATTTATTTTAAATCAATTCGTGAAGTAATTATCAAAATCTATTTTTTATATTAAAAATAAATTTCAATTTCAAAAAAGGAAAAATGAGGAATAGATGGGTTTATTTTAAATCAAATCCTAATTGTAAAGTTATAGCAAAAATAGTAGTTTGTTAAAGAAACCACAAGAAACCCTAAGTGGATGAAACATTTGTGTAAGTAACAAAAGTTATGGCAATCCAATTTGATTATTGTGCAATCAACGCATGACCATTTTTTAGGAAATGATATTTCTTTTCCCAAAATGTTAAAATAATATAAAAAATAGCATTGAGAAATATACAACTAATTAAAAAAATATATGTATACAATTATGAAAAATAATATAGAGATTTGAGTAAAATATATGGATAAAAGAAGTTTTAATACTATATGAATATTTTATAAAAAAATCTGGATATTTTATTAAGATGAGATAAATTCGAAAAGTGGTTAGATAAAATATCAAATAATAATAAAATATAGAGATTATGTTAACTACATGAGTAAAATTAGGTGGGCATTGTCCTTGACAAATATCAACAATTACCTTATATATATATCTCGACTTTGTTTTCTATTTTGGAATTACCTGGTGTTTCATCAACAACAATATATACGAACAAGGCAAGAGCAAATTAGGGATACAAGACAAGGATAAATTAGGGATTTTGAAATTTGTGGCCATGTGCATGTCACATGAGTTGCCATAATTCTTATTCAGCGGTTTTGCCATTTTTCAAAATGAAACCTCAAATTCCGCTATACATTCCAATTCTCTTTTATTTATTTATTATATGCACTAAATAACTATCTATAATTCATAATTGGAAATCAAAATTTACTATATTCACAGTATAATTCATTCATATTATGATGGTAATAATTTAACACCATTTTGTTTTAACTTTATTAGATATAAAACTAATTAGTTAGATATTAGTTATATCATTTTGTAATTGAAGTTTCTGTTGTGCTATTTACAATTTCTGCTATGATCGAGTATGAACGAGTATGATGGAGTATGATTGAATAATTCTTTCTCCAAGATTTCATCTTCTACAATTCCTAATATGGTATCAAAAATTTTTTAAAATCCCACTTCTTCGTCGTATTCCCCCGTGCGCCAAAATAATGAATCTCAATCCTATATTCAACTACCTCCTTTGCCACCACCATCATTGACTGATATAGCGCAAAGTTTCCTCCCGTAATATGAGCCTAATATTCCAACCTCTTCTACTCAATCAACTGATTCTCCAAACTCTCACCAAGACCCATATACAACTTCTCACAACAATTCGTATATTCTTCATCACAGTGACATTTCAAAACTCATTCTTGTAACTGAACCTCTCACAGACTTGGAGTAGCTCGATGATTCTTGCACTATCAATTTGCAACAAACTAGGATTCATTAACAGATCAATTTCTCAACCAACAGGTGATTTACTTCCTCTCTGAATTCGAAACAACAATGTTGTAATCTCGTGGATTTTAAATTCTATATCAAAAGGAATCTCATCAAGTATTCTCTTCACCAACTCTGAGAAATATGGTTTGACCTTCAAGATCGGTTTCAGAAAAGAAATGGACCCCGCATTTTTCAATTGAAACATAGATTGTCTACCCTGAAACAAAAACAATAATCAGTCACAATGTATTTTTCCAATATTAAAAGTCTATGGGATGAATACATATCATATCGTCCGGGATGCACATATGGAAAATGTACCTGTGGTGGTGTTAGATCAATTGAAGAATTCATTCAGTTTGAATACCTTTTGTGTTTTCTGATGGGGTTAAATAATGATTACAGTCATGCTCGATCTTAGATCCTTCTCATGGATCCTCCTCCAACAATCAATAAAGCATTTTCATTTGTTCAACAAGAACAACACCTTTCGACCTCTAACTGAATCTTCTACTCTCACACTAGCTGTTCAAAAGCCTGATAACAATTCATAGTCACATCCAAATCACACTACAAATTCCTAATCTAAACAGAACAAGAACAAGCCCGTGTGCACCTATTGCCATATCTCAAGACACACAATTGATAAATGTTATAAACTATATGGTTATCCCCTTTGTTATAAACAAAGAAGCAGAACAAACAATCAAGTTCACAAAGTTCCTAATACCATCCCATCTGCTACTGAAACCATTCCAGCATCATCTGGATCTAACACTAGCCTCAATAATGAAATACTTACTCAATGTCGCAACATGCTTACAATGCTTCAGTCGAAATTAGCTGCTGTTAAGGTTGACAATGATGGTATTACTCATGTAGTAGGTACATGTTCTTCCCATATATTTTTTGGTGAATTGATTGTTGACCCAGGTGCATCCACACACATATGTTTTCAAAAACATATATTTGTTGAATTGAAGCCATTTTCTAGTTATGTTCTTTTACCTAACAATAAACAAATCCTGGTTCATCATGTTGGTTCAGTTGTCCTCTTTGGATCAATTACTCTCCATCATATGCTATTTTTACAATTTACTATCTATTGATGCTCTTATGTCTGATAATACCCCATCTATACAATTCTCAAATGAATGTTGTGATATTCAGGCAAGATCCACTTTGAGGACGATTAGCAGTGGTAGATTACGTGATGGATTGTACCTCCTAGAAAAGCCATATGAAGTTGTTGATCCCGTGCAGACATCTTCTATTATCAATGTTGTCTCACATACTTCACCAGAAATATGGTATTCCAAACTTGGACATCTCTCTATCTCTCGTTTATCAGTTTTAAAGAACATACTATCATTTGATTCTTCTTCGTTGCATAAGTCACATCCATGTGAAATATGTCCTTTAGCCAAACAAAAGAGATTATCATTTGAATCTCATAATCATAAAGCATCTACTATTTTTAATACTATACATGCTGATATTTGGGACCCTGTTGCCACACATTCATATTTAGGTTATAAATACTTTCTTACTTTGGTTGATGACCATAGTAGATATACTTGGGTGTTTTTGATGAAGAATAAATCTGTTGTAATTCATATCATTCCACAATTCTTTGCCTATATAGAAACTCAATATAACAAGAAAATTAAAGTTTTTCGTTCTGATAATGTTCCAGAATTGTCTTTTACTGAATTTTTTATTCAAAAAGGTGTTATACACCAATTTTCCTGTGTGGGAAGGCCAGAACAAAACTATGTTGTTGAAAGAAAACACCAACATATTATGAATGTTGCCAGACCTTTATTTTTCCAGTCTCGAGTCCCTATGAAATTTTGGAGTGAATGGATTTTAACGTATGTATTTCTCATCAATCGAATACCTTCACCTCTACTAAACTGGAAAACTCCATATGAGATCTTATATGGGAAAGTAGTAGACTATTCTCTTCTCAAAACATTTGGATGTTTATGTTTTGCATCCACCTTACAAAATGGCAGAACCAAGTTTGATCATCGAGCTATACCTGCTGTTTTTATTGGATATCCATCTGGTATGAAGGCTTACAAATTGTTTGATATTGAAAACAATAAATTTTTTATATCCCGAGATGTAGTCTTCCATGCTATGAAGCACAGATACGGATACAGATACGAGATGGGGATACGATAGGATATGACGATACGCCAATTTCTAAAAAACTAGGATACTAATATGTTGAAAATATGTTTTTTTCTTAAGAAAAGTTCAGGATATAGATAACTTTAGCATACAAGTTAATGACTGTAATACAAAATACAATACAAATACTGAAAAACAATACAAAAAACAACATATAAGATGTTGAAGTGAAATAGTCGATAAAATGCAATAAAAAAGTGACTCGTATTGATCAGAAAAGAAGAAGAAGATTAGAGAGAGAAGTATGAAGATAAACGAGAAACTTCTTCATTGAATTGTTGAAGATATTCAAGTGGGTTATATTTTAGTAGACTTTGTAGGGACTTAAATGTGAAGATGAAGATTAGATAATTCTAGGGTTAGGTTTTTTTTCCCTCATTTTAGTTTTCGACTCGAGTAGTGAGCTTTTTAAATAGGTTACCTAGTTTTAAATTAGAGAAATTATATGATTTGCTTATCTTTTTTTCTTTAGAAAAAGTAAGCGTAAAAATAGATACGTCAAATCGTGTGTCAGATAAGTATCTGAGAAGTATATGAAAGTATCGCTATCTGATACGTGTTTGATACGGATCCTTTGTCTCACATGAAGTATCTGTGCTTCATAGCTTCCATGAGTCAGTTTTTCCTTTTCATAAAGTCATTCCTATAGATGAACAACCCTTTTTTCTTTAGAGTATTGTACTTCCCAAGTCAGTTGACATCGACATCTCAACCCAACCTATACATCATCTACCACTCAATAACCAAACCTATCCTTTATCCAGCATACCTAGTGATTTATCTTCACACAATATCAGTCCAATAAATCAACCTACTGATAATCCTCTACCCTCACCATTTTCACCTAATTCTGAAGCCTATTCTCCTACAAAAGACACATCAACAACATCTCTACCAAACACACAGATCGATATTTCTCGACCCATTCCATCTATTATCACACTTAAACCAAAAAAATCAAACTGAATATCAAAACCTCCTTCACATCTTCAAGATAGCCATTGTAGCCTTGCTCAATCACAACTTTTACCTTCATCTTCTTCTCGCTGTCTCATATCCCCTTCATTATCATATGAAAAACTTTCCCCAAAATTTCGAGCTTCTCTCTAGCTATTTTCTCTCACTATGAACCTCAATTCTATCACCAGGCCATCCCTTTTGAACACTTGGGATGTTATACCTGTGCCTCCAACCAAACACACAATTGGCTGCAAATGGATCTATAAGATCAAACATAAAGCTGATGGAACAAGCGAGAGATACAAGGCAAGACTTGTTGCAAAGAGATACACTTAGCAGAAGGATTGGACTTCATTGGAACTTTTTCGCCCGTTGCAAAGTTAGTCACTATTCGAGTGCTATTCATACTGGCTGTCTCACACAATTGGAATCTTATCCAATTAGATGTCAATAATACATTCCTCCACGGAGATCTATTTGAAGAAGTTTACATGGATCTACCTCTTGCTTACAAACGTTAGGGGTATTCTTCCCAAAATGGGAAACTTGTATGCAAACTAAAGAAGTTGATCTATGGGTTGAAACAAGCCTTTGGTTGAACTAGGCTTCACTCAGTCAAAGGCAGGTTATTCTCTGTCTGTTCGTGGAAAAGGTGGAACCTTCATTGCTCTTCTTGTCTATGTTGATGATATAATCATCACAGGAGCAAATATACAACAAATCACTCAACTCAAGACCATGCTACATGATCATTTCAAACTAAAAGATCTTGGATCTCTCAAATATTTTTTAGGTCTTGAACTTGTACGATCACATAAAGGCATATCCATATCCCAGAGACATTATATACTTCAAATATTAGAAGAAGTTGGTCTTTTGAGGGCCAAATTAGTATATGCTCCTACGGATCCCAATATTAAGTTAAGAAATCCAGATGTTGATTTGTTGAAAGACCCATATCCTTATAGAAGATTAATTGGCAAGCTACTTTACTTAACCATCACACCAGATATAGTATTTGCTGTCAGCAAGTTTAGCCAATTTGTTGCTCACCCGTGCAAATCACATCTTGCAGCAAACCATCATTTGTTGAGATACTTGAAATCTTCACCAGGTTAGAGCATTACCATATTACCAACAAAGACTTTTCAATTGAAAGCCTTTTCAGATTCTGACTGGGCATCTTGTGTTGATACCAGAAAATCCACATCTGATTTCTGCATATTTTTAGGGGACATCCCTATATCATGGAAATCTAAAAAGAAAAGTGTTATTTCTCGTTCCTCAGCTGAAGCAGAATACAAAGCTCTTGCTTCAATAGCTTGTGAACTCATCTGGTTGACATCTCTACTTAAAGACTTATGTGTTTCTGTTATTCAATCTTCCATTATTTTTTGTGACAATCAAGCAGCTGTCTATCTTGCTATTAATCCGGTTTTCCATGAGAGAACCGAACATATAGAACTTGATTGTCATTTTGTTAAAGACAAAGTTGCTGATGGATCTCTCAAGCTTATACCTATCAGATCCAAAAGTCAGTTAGCCGATGTTTTTACAAAAGCACTACCTGCTCCAGCTTATTTCTCCATTCTATCCAAGTTGGGCATCATCAATTTGTACTGTCTAACTTGAGGGGGGATATTAGATATAAAACTAATTAGTTAGATATTAGTTATATCATTATGTTATTGAAATTTCTATTATGTTCTTTATGGTCTTTTTACAATATTATCTGATGTATGAATATATCTTCATCGAGGAATAAAATGCATCGAGTACAATTCTGCTATGATCGAGTATGAATGAGTATGATTGAGTATGATGGAATATGATCGAGTAATTCGTTCTCCAAGATTTCATCTTCTACAATTCTAATAAACTTGTTATGCCAAAAGTTTGAATTTACACTAACCCAAAACCAAAATATATGTAGTTTGCAAATTAATGTTGAGTTGTCATATCGACTTAACGATCTCATTACAACAACGTTGTAAGTTTAGAGAGATGGTCCATAAAAAAATGTAAAAAAAAATAAAAAAAAAATTGACATTTAAAAAAAAAGTTAAAAAACAGAAAAATAAAAATAAAAACAATAAAACGTTGGTACGTAGTCTTTGCTCCCGGCATTCCTGTCCAGATCTACAGCTTGCACCCCACAAGCCGCTGCCTTCAAAGGTATAAAATTTGTCATGCAAAATATATATACGGTTCAAATACCATTCCAGCTTGTATTTTCATTTTCTAAAAAAATTTAATTTATGTACTTTTTTTTTTTTTAAATAACTATGAAACTCAGTCTCTATTTATTAGTTTAGGGCTAACTTCTTCTAAAGACGAAAATTGATGTTTATTAGTCTCATCTCTGTTAAATTTGAAGATATATTCACATATGTCCTTTTTTCAATAAGAAAAAATGTTGCTTTTATTTTGATACTTTTATTTTATCAAATTCAATAAAAGTTGAACCATTTTAAGATCCATAAAGTTTATGAACTAAACTTTGATATAGACCAAATTTGAATGAGTCATAAAGTAGAAAGATTAAAGTAGTATTTTTAACAATTTCTTGTTCTTATCCCTAAATTTTAAGATTCATGTCTATTTAATTTTTAAATTTTTTAATAAATTTATAAACTGTAATATTGTAGTATAATTGTTTTAAATGATAAATGACTAAAAAATATTTTTAAATATAACAAAATTTCATAGATATTGATGGTTGTCTATAACTTTCACTAATAAATGGTAAGATTTTATTATATTTGAAAATAAGTTGATTTTTTTTTTTTTTCAGAACAGCCGAATTTTATATCTGGTAAGTTATTCATAAATTCGAAATTGATTTTTTTTAAAAAAAGATTCAATTTAAAGTATAGGGCAAAATTGTAATTTAAACGAAAATTATGTTGTCTTATTTACTAGCTCTGTCTCTCCCTCGCATTTTGAATTCAAACACAAACACTCGGGAGAGAAGAGGCTTCAACTTCGTCTTCAAGACTTCAACTGCGTTCTCTTTCTCAGGAAACTCCTCTCTGAAAGACCAATAACCCTTCGAATTCGAATCGAAGTTACAAAGAATCAAGTTTAAAACAGCCATGGAAGGAGAAGAGCTACCTTGTCCCTCTCCTTCACCTTTTAAACCTCCTCCTTCTTCCATTTTCAAAGACATTTCAAACTTCAAAACCCCCAAACGCCAATCCCGCATTTCCAGTCTGCAATCTCCATGCCACCAGTTCTTTACTGCTTCCAAGAGAACTCCTCTCGTTTCTTCGACACTTCGCCGTCAGCGGCCTTCTCTGGCTCCTTCCTCTTCCGCTGCTCGGTCCAAGGCCTCCCGCAAACTCAAGGCGTTTGAGGTCGAGCAATCTCAGTCCTCTCGCAAGGTTCAGGTGAAGAAGGAACAATCTCTGAAATCTTTAGCTAATTCTCTCACGGTTTGGCTTAATTTCTTGTTTGAGAACCCGAGATCTTGCGGATGTGATTGGCCTGTGGGCGACGATGGATGCAGCACTGGATCGCGGAGGAAGGGAAAGAGAGATTTTAATCGTCGTCCTGCAGTGGGAATTGATATGGCGTGGCGATGTCCGAAGAGGCAAAAAGATTTGTCGTGTGGATCTCCTAGTGGCGATGTCGCTGAAAACGAAGTTCAGTTTTCGAATTCGAGGTATGTGAAGTTGAGGGAGTCGTTGAAGGATGTGTGTAGTTTCGATGATTTGACGCAACGAATGCGGGTTTACTTGAGCTCGAATAATTGCAAGGATACTCTGGACATCATGACTCAAGTGGCTAAGGTTAGGTTTCAATTGCATCACTTCCCATTATATTTCTCCCTTTCTTTTGCTTGGCCGCTACAAATAGCGATTAGAGGAACGTTCTCACTTTTTTAGCTCGATTAATTTCAATCCCAATTTATAAGTATACTCGTACCGTGTTATGTTGAGTAAATGGAGACTCCACCATAGTTTTGGAAAGCGAATCGTGCTTAGTTCAACCTTCAGTTGTAATAGTACTAATTTTTGCCACAAATGCGGCGATATTGCAATCACAATCGAGATGTGGTTTTTACTGTTAATAGACTTGAACCTTATGTTGAATTTTAATGCTTGACCAAGATTATTAGATTATGACTCTTCTAAGCTATCAATAAAACATGGGTTCTTCAAAATTCTTTGGAATTTCCAATATATTTTATCTGTTCTATTTCTCAGAATATTGATGACGGAAGGTTAAAAATGAAGACCCATTGTCCCATCGTAACTGATGTTAGACTGAAGGAGAGTGCCACGAGGATCCTTATGGCTTACAATCCCATTTGGCTTCACATTGGATTATACATCATATTTGGTGGTGATTCTTTGCTGTCCACTGACGAAGTGAACTCTGAACAAGATAATGCATTTCTGAAAATGGTCTTGGGGAAGCAGTTTTTTTCTCATTCTGGTCTGGCGAAGGCATATTCTTATAACCGGATGGTTGAGGGTTTATATAGACCGGGATATTATGAAGCCTTGGGTAATATTATTCTGAAAAGGTTTCTATTGCTAGTTCTTATTCTTGATAAAGCTAAGTGCCAGAGCAGTCTTCCTCTTGATTATGGTATCGATGGCGTGGATGGGGGTTCTCCTTTGCTGTTCGTTGTGCAATCTGTCATCAAATCAAGTCGTCAAATGATTAATGGTAATTACGCCGCCCCCCCCCCCCCCCCCCCCCCCCCCCCCCGATGGTTCTGTAAGTTTGAAAGTGCATTATAACTTTTGTTTTCTCTTGGTGCAATTAGATTTCCTATCGTCAGATATAATGCATGGAGAAGGTAATCTGCTAACACATTTGGTGCTCATGGGGTATAAAGTATCTTACACTCAGGTAGTTGTTCTATATAACATGACTTGATGACCATCTTAACCTGAATATTTATCCCTCTGACCAAAAAAACATCAATAGTTTTTGTAGTTGACTATAACTAATTTAATAATGCTTACCCTTATTGGGTGACTTGGTGTAAATTGTTTATGGCCCTGCAGTGTCCCATTTCTGAATACGACTTCAAAATTACCGATTTATTCGTAGACATCCAAGACGGAGTCCGACTGTGCAGAGCCATTCAACTTTTGCTTAATGACTATTCCATTCTGACGGTAGTGTCATTTTTCATTCATAAAAATACAGCTTTTAATAACTCTCTATTTCCCCCCTTTTAATTTTGTTCTAATTCTGCTGTCAGAAAATTGTAGTTCCATCAGATACTCATAAGAAGAACTTGGCAAACTGTGACAAGGTTGTACAGTATCTTAAGCAGGCTGGTGTAGCATTATGCGATGAGGATGGAATGATAATTGTAGAAGATGATATTGCTAACGGAGATAAAGAAATGATCCTTTCTTTGCTCTCTAACATGTTTGTTCATCTTCAGGTATCCGAAAGTTCTTTTCTCTTTCTTGCTTTTCCATGATAATCACTCAACTTGTTTGTGTAATGTGTAATTGGATTATCAATGAGTTGATCGTTCTTAGCTCCAAAGTCTGAAAATCATATAGCTTACTTTTTTTCCGCATAAAAAATGCAGTTACCTCTTATAGTCAACAAAAACCTTCTAGTTGAAGAAGTCTGCAAGATTCGTGGGGTGGTCAGTATTATACTTCTTCTTTGTTAAGACTTTTAAAGGTGTCTTCAGTCTCAATAGAATCGTTGGTTCATTATTTTGTTACTATTTGACGTCCAATTCTATTCTTTTTTCTTTATTAGATTCTTTTTTCAGAAAAAAATGAATTTGATTCACATCTTCTCATTCTTTTCCATCCATCAGGAAAAATCTGAAATTGTCAATTCCACACCCTTGGAAGTTATTTTGAATTGGATCCAGGTATTGCTTTCAGTCCCATCCTCTTTTGGCTTTCAATAAATTAGAACTACAAGAAGGACCATCATGGTGCATGTATTCCCCTTAATGCAAACGGAAGCCATGTTCCACCGTTTTGCGGGGAAGCATGTAATGATTTTCCGCATTTACCCAGATCAACTGTAGGAATCTATAAGCATTTTCTCCTACCGTTGTCACATTGAGTTTCATAATGTTATTATACTATTCATTTCAATGTTCAAGATAATTTTCATGTGAAAGGTATTTAGCAATTAGTAAAGTTGTCAAAGAACATATATGGCGTATTTTACCAATATGAGAATAATTTCACTGCTATAAATAATTTCAATTCTGTAGATTAGGGTCATGAAGATCTAGTATAAGGGAAAGCTACGAACTGATCCGCCAAAACCTAGTATGGGGGAAAGCTATTTGCACATATCCTTTTTTAATTCATTGCTGACTTATTCAAACTTCAAATATATGAATTTATGAAGAGTTTCTATTTAAAAGGTTG
Organism: Benincasa hispida; assembly: GCF_027475165.1. Lineage (NCBI taxonomy): Eukaryota > Viridiplantae > Streptophyta > Magnoliopsida > Cucurbitales > Cucurbitaceae > Benincasa > Benincasa hispida. Next base: position 54,489,566 of record NC_143485.1, read on the forward strand.
TTATTGAGTTGAGGAAGCCTTCTCCTCTATGGTGAGTTTTCAACCTGTTTCAATTTCATAAAGATTTAGTGAATGGGAAAGCATCGTCTCTTTCTCATTGCAAGGAATTGATGGAACTAGTTCTTATCTTTGACTGCTCTATCAACTATTTCAAATTGTTAAGATATCGCAATCCAGAAACCCATACCTTTTGATTAAACCTGGAAAGTCTATCACTTCAGGTGGTCTGCGAGAACTATGATATAAAGATTAGCAACTTTTCTTCTTTGGTCGATGGAAAAGCAATATGGTGCCTACTTGATTACTACTTCCGTAAAGATCTTCACTGTTCTAGCTCTACAAAGGTTGTGCCATTCATCTAGTTACAACATTCTACTTGAGTTCTACTTGATAGGTGCTGAACTCATTCCATTATTTTATGGATTGCCTTGTTTTGCCTTAATTTATCCATCTCGATACAGGATCCTCAGAAAACGAATGGTGAGGAATCGATCATGTCTGTCACTCGTTGTTCAGATGCAGCACACAATTTCATATTATTGCAAAAATTGACATCACTGTTGGGAGATTTTCCTGAGGTTAGTGTTTTGACAAATGCCTTCAATTTTTTTAAAGGTGAGTCTCAGTAAGGTACAATATACTTCTAGGACTTAAGCTCAAGGCGCACAGTCCCTTTTTTGGCAAGACGTTATAAACAAATTAAAGATTGTATATATTAAAAAGTATTTTGAGGCATGAGATAATGGAAAACTAAATAGAAAAGGCTTTTTTAAGAGATTATTTAAAGATATAGGCATCTAAGCAACATCCTATTAGATGTTTTTATATTTGTGATGGATAAAATGATGCTGGGAATGAACAATCTTCTTGTGATTCTGATACAAGTGACCCTCATGTGTGCGCGCATTTGTTAATTAAAAGTTGAGATAAAATTCCGTGCATACTTGTTTTGATATAGTTGAAACAATTAGTTGTTACGTCTTGAGAATTATTTGTTAAAAGATAGAAAATAGAGAACACTAGGTTTATGTGGAAAACCCTAGAACAAGGAGAAAAAACCACGATTGAGAGTTTCTTTTTATTATTTTTAACACCCAATGAAAGTTACAATAGAAGTCATATTTATAGGCTCTAGCAAGCCCTAAAATAAAAAAGGAAATAAACCTAGGTAAAGTAAAAAACTAAAATACCCTTGGGGCTATAAACTATTAACAAAGCCCTTTATTTCCAGTACTCCCCCTCAAGTTGGGGCGTAGATATCAATCAGACCCAACTTGCTAACACATGAGTCAAAACTTTGCCTAAGTAACCCTTTGGTGAGAACATCAGCAACTTGTTGACTAGATAGAATATATGGAATACAGATACTGCCATTGTCCAGTTTCTCTTTTATAAAGTGTCTGTCAATCTCCACATGTTTCGTTCTATCATGTTGTACAGGATTATTGGCTATGTTTATAGCCACCTTATTATCACAATAGAGCTTTATAGGTAGAATATTGTCTTGGTGTAGATCAAACATAACTTTCTTCAACCAGATTTCTTCACAGATTCCCAAACTCATAGCTTTATATTCAGCTTCAACACTGCTTCTAGCAACAACATTTTGCTTCTTACTTCTCCAAGTAACTAGGTTACCCCACACAAAAGTACAGTATCCAGAGGTAGATTTTCTGTCAATTACTGATCTTGCCCAATTAGAATCGGTATAAGCCTCAATGCATTTCCTGTCAATTTTTCTGAACATTAGACCTTTACCTGGTGAGCTTTTCAAATATCTCAGAATCCGATTCACAACTTCCATATGTTCTTCATAGGGTGCCTGCATAAACTGACTAACAACACTGACAACATAGAAAATATTTGGTTTAATGTTGAGATAAGTAAATCAACTTTCCTACTAGACACTGATATCTCTCTTTATTAACAAGAACTTTGTCAACAGAATCTCCCAATTTCGCATTGAATTCAATAGGAATGTCAACAGGTCTACATCCAGTCATACCTGTTTCTTTTAACAGGTCAAGAGTGTATTTCCATTGTGAGACATAGATCCCTTCCTTTGATCTTCCCACCTCCATTCCAAGGAAATACTTTAGATTCCCTAAATCTTTGATCTCAAATTCATCAGCCATTTTCTTTTTCAACCTGGTGATCTTAGCAGCATCATTTCCTGACAGGAAAATATCATCAACATATACAATTAGAACAACAATTTACCCAGATACTGACATTTTTGTAAATAACGTGTGATCAAAGTGTCATCGAGTGAAACCTTGGGACTTAACAAAGGTAGTAAACCTGTCGAACTATGCTCTCGACGACCATTTCAAACCATACAAAGTTCTTGAGTTTATAAACCTGATGATCAAACTGAGCTTCAAAACCTAGGGGGCTCATATACATCTCTTCCTCTAATTCACCATTCAGAAATGCATTTTTCACATCAAGTTGATGGAGAGGCAATTCTTTATTAACTGCAACAGAAAGAAGGACCTAGACTGTGTTTAACTTCGTTACAGGGGAGAAATTCTCAAAATAATCTATCTTATAAGTTTGAGTAAACTCTTTTGTCACAAGTCTGACCTTGTATCGGTCTAGAGTTCCATTTGATTTATATTTTAGAGTGAACACCCACTTGCACCCAATTGTTTTATGCCCTTTAGGAAGAGCAACAAAGTCTCACGTATTATTCTTTTCGAGAGCTCTCATTTCTTCTATGATCGCAGTCTTCCACTCAGGAATTTCCATAGCCATATGTATGTTTTTCGATATTGTTACCGTATCAAGGCTGGCAGTGAACGCCCTGAACTCAGAAGATAGATTACTGTAAGACATACAAATATACATGAAGTACTTGGTGCAAGATCTGGTGTCCTTTCTCAATGCAATGAGCATGTCAAGAGAGGTATCATAATCCTTTGGTCTGTCTGATTCCTCGTCTGTAATGAGATTTTGATTACATTTTCCGGCCTGATGAAGAATCTCACCCTCCTGTGTTTTTATCGAAGTTTCATCTCTGCTTGCAACCCTATTATTCTTTGGAACTTACATATCATTCCTATCATTCTCAGCCAAATCAACAATATCATCCTCAACACACAAGTTAGTATTATCAGGGCCAGTAGTACCTTGTGCTTTTGTTGGTTCAGATTCATGGATCGAAGCCGACGGAGCAGTAGGGGACACCATTTCCTTTATGAGATTCTTCCTGTAGTAGGTTATCCAGGGACTTGTTTAGTGGGTAGAACGGTGTCATGGGCACTCGGGATGGGTTCAGGAAGGAGTTGAAGAAGGTCAGTAGGGACTGAAGATGTGGACCAGTTAGTCTCTTCATTAGTACTCTCCCCCTGAAGATGAAAAACGGGAAAGAAAGGTTTATCCTCAAGGAACGTTACATCCATGGAGATGAAGTATTTTCGGAAAGAAGGGTGGAAACATTTATAACTTCGCTGGTGAAGGGGATACCCAACGAAGACACATTTCTGAGCACGAGGGGTAAACTTAGTTTGGTTAGGGCCATGACTATGGACAAAGGTAGTGCACCCAAAAACTCGAAGAGGAACATCAGAAATAAGCTGCGTGGTAGGGTATGACTCCTTGAGGCATTCAAGAGGGGTTTGGAGTTAGAGGATACCGGAAGGCATTTGATTAATAAGATGAGTTGCAGTTAGAACTGGGTCCCCCCATAAGTAAGATGGAAGTGAAGTAGACAGCATGAGAGACCGTACAACCTCAAGAAAGCGACGATTTTTCCTTTCAACCACCCCATTCTGTTGAGGTGTATAGGCACACGAGCTTCGGTGGATAATGTCTTTAGAAGACAGAAAATCACGAAGAGTATTATTAAGGAACTCATGACCATTATCACTACGAAGAGTAGCAATTTTGGTGTTGAATTGAGTCTCAACAGTAGTGTAAAATTATTGAAATACCAATGAAACCTCAGATTTATCAGCGAGGAGAAAAACCCATGTAAGATGGGTATGATCATCAATAAAGGTCAAAAACTACCATTCCCCCCGAAGAGGTGGTAATACTCGATGGACTCCAAACATCACTATGAATAAGGGTGAAGGGTCGAGAAGGTTTGTAAGGTTGAGACGGAAAGGTGATCTTATGCTGTTTTGCACGAATGCACACATCACAAGGTAGAGAAGAGACATCAACTTTATTGAACAAATGAGGGAATAAATATTTCATATATTTGAAATTTGGATGGCAAAGACGAAAATGCCACAACATATAATCTTTTTCTAAAGTTGAAAAATAAGAAGACAACAAACTAGTCCTATAATAATTCATTGAGGAAGCATCATCATCAAGGAAATAGAGTCCCGTATTGTGTCGGGTAGTGCCAATCGTCTTCCTTGAGCTCGAGTCCTGAAAGAATACATTGTCTGGTGAGTAGGCAACTTGACAATTCAGATCTCTAGTTATCTTACTAATAGATAGTAAATTGTAAGATATTTTGGGTACATGCAACACATTCTGTAAAGTTAAACTATTAAAAGGAGAAATATGACCCTTGCCCACAATAGGAGCAAATGACCCATCTGCAATCCGAATCTTTTCGTTACCAACACTCAAAAGATATGATAGAAAATTATCAGAAGATCCAGTCAAATTATCTGTAGCCCCCTAAATAAAATATCCATGGTTTCTTACCATTTATGCTGAGGAGACTTAAGGACTGAGAGGTACCTGATTGAGCAACAACCCAAAAGGAAGAGACACCAGGGTCACTTTGGCAATTCACCTGAGGTTATGACTGGGGGCACTCGCAGATTTATTCATAAGAGCCCAACCAGGATTGGGCCTGTCATTTGGAGGACGTCTTCTACCATTCAGTGGTCTACCATGTAACTTCCAGCACTAATCTTTCGTATGTCGGGTTTCTTGCAATGTTCACACACCGGGGTCTGTTTACCATTTTGCTTGTTGCTATTAGAACCAGATAATTTCGCACTGAAAGCAATAAAATCAGTAGCAGATGCAGTCGTGATGTTCATAGCACTGGCTCTGTCTTCCTTTAGATGAACCTTAGAACACACTTCCATAAGAGAAGGTATAGGCCTCTGTCCCAGTATACGGCCTTGCACTGCATCGAACTTGGAGTTCAAACCAACTAGGAAATCATAGACACGATCGACTTCCTCAATCTTGGAATACTAAATACCTCCACAAGGGCAATCCCAGATAATTTCACGATACAGGTCCATCTCTTGCCAGATTAAGGATGATCTGTTAAAGTATGAAGTGACATCCATCATCCCCTGTTTGCACTCTTTATGCATGTTGAAAAATAGAATATTTGCCCTAGGGGCATTTTTGTCTTTTCATGTGTACCATAAGGTTTCATCTTTTTCTATTTAAACTATAGCCTCTGGGCATTACTTTGTATCACGTTATTATAATAAAAGTTCTCTACATCGTGGTTTTTTCTCCCTGTACTAGGGTTTTCCACGTAACAAGTGTGTGCCATTTTCTCTTCTCTTTACTTTTCATCATGGTATTAGAGCAAGATGAAACCCTGGCCACCATTGAGGAAAACTCAACAGGAGAATCGCAAGGGCCATCTGGCACTACGAACATAGAAATGGAAGTTGTCGTTAAAACAGCCATGGAACGGTATTTTCAGATGATGATGCCCCGATTTCAGGAGATGATTGGATCAGCCATTGATAAGCCGCACGGATCAAGCTTCGGATCACACGGGTCTGCTGATTCCGGCCCCAGTTAGCTGCATGAACAGGTCGGATCGCATGAATCAGCTGCCTATGGAGACAATCGAAAAACCCAGTAGATCTCGGTCGAGTCCGAGCCACACGCGACGATCCTAGCTGTCGGTGTTGAAGCCAAGAAGATCTTGATTGAGTCCGAGCTGCACGCGTCGATCCTAGCCGCCGGTGTTGAAGCCCAGTTGTCCGGTGTTACCTGTGAAGTCCCAGTCGCACGCGATGTTCTAGCCCTCGATGTTCGATGTCCAGCCGCCCGCGAAGTCCCAGCCGAACATGATGTTCTAGCCCTCGATGTTCCAGCCGTCGGATGACACCCAGCTGCACGCGATAAACGGAGTTAGACAGCAGGCGTTGATGTCCAGATGTGATACCTAGTTGCATGAGCCAGTGTCGATCCGAGCCACGAGCTTCGATCTCTCAAGCCATGTTCTCAAGTCGTCGTCACATATGGCTGTCGGAATCGCTCGCAATTCCTTTCAATTGAGTGGTTCTAATCCTTTCCAGTCAAGCGGATCTGACTTCGTTGAAGAACAGTTGGCCAGTTGCAGCTTCAGATTAGACAACAGAATGAGTCAATACAACAACAGATGGCCAGTCTTGGAGAGGCTCTTGGAACTACGTCAAATGGCCGGGGAGAAATCTCTAATTGCCCAGCTTATTCAGAAAGCTCGGTAACGTCTTTCCCTACTTTATCTACAACTCAGTTATTTTCTGGGAATCCTGCTATCTGTATTGTAGGAGAGAAATTAAATGGCCATAATTATTTTTCGTGATCCCAATCTATGAGAATGACTCTCGAGGGTCATCATAAGTTCGGGTATTTGACTGGCGAAATACCAAAACCTAGACAAGGCGACCGTCAGGAACGCGTATGGAGAGGAGAGGACTCTCTTCTCCGATCTATGTTAATAGGGAGTATGGAACCCCAAATTGGAACGCCCCTGCTATATGTTGCTACTACAAGGGATATTTGGGAGGCTGTGAAAAAGTTGTACTCCTCACGAAAAAATGGAGTTCGTCTGTATACACTCCGTAAACAAGTCCATGAATGTAAACAGGGGACCATGGACGTCACAGCTTACTTCAATAAGCTGTCTGTGATTTGGCAAGAGATGGATTTATGTCGAGAATTGAATTGGAGCTGTCCGTGTGAAGGAGTTCTGTACTATCAGTCCAAAGAGATAGACCGGGTCTATGATTTTTTGGCAAGACTTAACCCAAAATTTGATGTTGTGCGAAGTCGAATTTTGGAAACTCGCCCAGTTCCCTCCTTGATGGAAGTATGTTATGAAATCCATCTTGAGGAAGACAGGTTTAATGCCATGAATAACCCAATAATTAAATCAACCGATTCCGCTGTGTTTAAAGTGTCAGGAACTGACAAACAAAATGGAAAAGTACCTCCAGTCTGTGAACACTGTAAGAAGCCCTAACACACTAAGGAGCAATGCTGGAAGTTACATGGTCATCCTCCAAATGGTAAAAGACGACAATCAAGACTTGGACGTGCATTAGCAAGTGAATCTACAGTTGGTCATCAAACACAGAATCAGGAGACGATTGGGCAGGATCTAAAGAAGACAGAAGATCAACCTCAGGGTATTGTATTTTTTGTTAGGTGGTAATTTGATTTCTTGGAAGAGTAAGAAGTAAATTGTGGTGTCACGTTCAAGTGCAGAATTAGAATATAGAGCAATGACACAATCTGTGTGTGAATTGACTTGGATATATGAACTTCTTGGGATTTGAAATCACCATATCGACAAAGTTGTGGTGTGATAATCAAGCAGCAATTCATATTGCTTCTAGTCCAGTTTTTCATGAAAAGACTAAACATATTGAAGTTGATTGCCATTTTGTACGTGAGAAAATTTAACAAGGGTTGGTATCTACAGGATATGTGAAGACTGGAAAATAATTAGGAGATATCTTCATGAAAGCATTGGATGGAAGATGTATAGATTATCTATGTAACAAGTTAGGCATGATTAACATATATGCTCCAACTTGAGGGGGAGTGTTATAATTCTATAGTTAGGGTTTTCCATTCTTGTAAATATTTTGTGATATTTTCCTTTTCTATGCTTTGTACTCTTATATATATTCATATCTTTGGTGAATAAATTAAGTATTCTGATTCTTTCTCAAACCTAAGAGTTTTACAGTTTGCAGTAGTTAAAGCAGGGAAATAGGTTACTGGATTCTCTGGATACATCGGTAGACTGGAATTTAAGTTAAACCTAAGAATTCACTGTACTAGAATTTAAGTTTGTGGAAGCACCTAGGGCTGCCCCAAGAGCAACGATTTGTTGCTAAAAACTTGCCTGGAGATTAGCCAACTGTTGTTGAACCATTACCGGAGATAAACCAATCAAACCTTAATGTTCATAACTAGGTGGCTCATGATGAGGAAGGTCCAGCGGCTGCTGATTGGTTGCTTACGGCTGAAAGGGAAAGGAGTCGGAGATTCCCGCACTGCCACAACAGGGGATTTACCTTTGTGGTAGGCGGATGACTCACCAATCTCAGCTTCAAGGTGTAGGTTTCGGCTACTGGTAGTGAATTTGAAGGGATAGGCAATGACAACTCCCAGTAACAAGGGAGGAACGCCGGTGGCAATGTGAAAAAGGTGGCGACGCTAGGGTTTCCATCAAAAGGTTGTGGCGGCGCTAGAGTTGGACGGATATGCAAGGACTGAAGGTACTGATTAACTGCAGCTTAGACGGAAGTAACAGCGACGGTATTGGCAGCGGTTGAATCGGCGGTGGTGGAGGGAGAAAAACCACAATAGAGAGTCTCTTTTTATTATTTTTAACACCCAATGAAAGTTACAATAGAAGTCATATTTATAGACTCTAGCAAGCCCTAAAATAAAAAAGGAAATAAACCTAGGGTAAAGTAAAATACTAAAATACCCTTGGGGTTATAAACTATCAACAAAGTCCCTTATTTCCAACATTATTACATCGTTGAATTTGAAAAATTAGCAGTTTTCTCGTATTATTTAAATTTGTGTCTATCTGTCATACAATTATCTCAAGGGACAGGTATTTATTACTATATTTCTTATAACAGATTCTGCAAATCAGTGATATACTTGAGTATGGTGGTGCATGTAGTGACCGCAGTGTAATAATTTTGTTGACTTTCCTTGCATCAGAATTGATAGTGAAGAAAAGCGTGGTAATCTTTCACATGCTCACGTTGTACTTGGATTCATTCTTGTTCATACTATGTTTCATATCTTGATACACATTGATTCTATTTTCTAGGATCAACTGAATTTCCATAAATTGTTGGACTGCGATTGTCAAAGCCCAAATAAAATACATTTCTGTTCCAGGCAGTATGTTTTGAATTCAGTGGCTGCGCCAAATATTGAAGGATTTGATGTTCAGAATACTGAAGGTTGCTTTTTTCACTCTGATTTTATGTTCACGAAGGGAGTGCCTTCAGTGAACATTTTGCTTCTTTTTGTATGTATAAGGACATGGACACACATGTACTTGACTTGGTACTTGCTGCATATTACATATACATGTTTTTCAATTTTATCCACTCTCTCTTTAAGAAAGGATAACATTGGCATGAAATCAGTGCTTTTAAGCAGTCTTCTTTTGCCTTAAAGTTCTGGCGTTCCCTTCAGAAACAGATGGTGCCAAAAAGTTCAAGACCATTCGGGCATGGTGGCAGGATATGGTTGAACAAAACAAGAGATCCTTTTCAAACCCAGACGCCTCTTCATTATTCCTTCCATCAGGAAAACAGAGGAACAAGAAGCAAAGAGGTAATTGGGTGTCAACTATTGATCAATATATGTTACTTGATTGTAATTCAGTTAATGTATACTTTTTGTTGGTCCATCCATTGTCTTCTTTGTTGACTGATGGATTCTTAATCTTTAAATGTTCATAGATTCCAAAAAATTGGACTCGGTTTGATATAATTAGATTTTTTTCTTTTCTTTAACTCTTTCATTTCAGGGTGTTTTTGGGGCAAAGATTATTCTAAGACTATAATAACCACCTCTTGCTATAGGAAATACTATTTTGTATTCCTCAATTAGCTACAGTCAACACTGTTTCAAAACTCTCATTTGCTATAGTATTTGTTATCTACTATAGTTTTTACTATTACATTCATCATTTTTTTATTCACTGCTACAATGTTTACTATTTCCTTCCCAAACTAAAATAGTTTACACCTCAAACACATACTAGTATAACCCAAACTAAAATAATCTAGACCCCAAACACACATTATTATAACCCAACTATAATAACCTAAGACTATAATAACCAACTCCTTACTCTAAACGTTCCCTCAGTAATGAGTGATGTTTATGCTTTTATTGGAACTAGGACCATGCGTGACTGTTTTAATCATTTCTCTGGGCATAGGATGCTAATTATCGTTTTTCCTCATTATTTATTTATTTATTACGAGGTTTAATATTATTTCTTCATTGAAATTCAACATTTCTTTTATTTGGTTCTTATATTTCAACTTCTACACTTCAAACACTAATTGTGGTCCTAACTATAAAATACATGCTAGATACACATTACTAAAAACACAAATGAATATGATGCGACACAATTGTGTAGTTAATTATTAGAAGCCTGAGTGTAAAAGAGAACCTCTTGAAAGTTTTAGAACGAAAATGAAACAAGAAAGTAGTGATTGACATAAGACTTGAACTTCTATTTTTGTTTTTGTGGTCACTGGAATTCTTCTGTAAAATTTTGCAGAAGATGCTGCTAGAACAATTCAATCATATTACAGGAGGTTGGCTGAACGTCGCAAGTTTATCAATTTGATGGATGAAATTTCCTTCTTACAGAGATTTATCAAAGCATGGTTAATTAGGACGCGGAAATTGTCTTGTACAGAACCAGATGCTCCTCGCGCACTTTCGTGGGGTATGGCGTCTCATATTTAGTTAGTTTGTTTCTGAATATGTAGTTAAGATGGTCCAATAATAAAAACTCCCCATCACCAAAGCTGCTGTTGTATTGATGATACAGAAAGACCAAAACAGCTTGAAATTGTTGGGAGATGTAGCACACTTACAGTGGACAGACGTGGCCTCTTGACTTTACAAAGGTCGGCAATATGTATTCAACGAGCAACAAGGAATTGGATGATTAGAAAAAACCAAATTAGCAGAGACGTAGCATCTTTAGACAGACATAACCGAGCTGTAACTCATCTAAATATAGCATCAATCCCAGATGGAAAAATAGGCATTAGTGATCAAATAAAAGAAGCATCTGGATTTCAAATAGTTGCTGAGTGTCCTATATTGAACAAGGATGTAGTGGTAAGCGAAGCGTCCTGCAACAAACACCTTGCTGCCATTCAAATCCAAAGTTATTTTCGTGGCGGGTTGTTGAGAAGGCAGTTTCTGAGTCTAAGGATGGCAACAATAGTAATTCAGAAAAATATTCGTATGTTAAGAGTTTGGAAAGAATATAGACATTACAAGAATGTTGTGACATCTGCCATTGTAATCCAATCTTCAGTTCGTGGATGGATTGCCAGGAGAGAAGGTCATAGGCAGAGGCGTCTCATTGTTCTAGTTCAAGTAATTTTTATCGCGTCTGATATGACTATCTTGACATGATATACTTGATCCATCTATTTCATTTCTTGAAAGTTCTATTAATGTTTTAAAACATGTTTGTTTCCTATGAAATATTTAATATATATAAATGATGTGCATTGTTTGATTAATGTAGAGTTTCTGGCGTCGCTGGCTGGCACGGAAAAATCTTTTGCTGCAGAGAGAATCCGTCATAAAGATCCAGAATGCTACGCGATGCATGATTGCTCGTATAGCATTTCATAGGCAGAGATATGCTGCTATAGAAATTCAACGACTCTTAAGGGGACAAATTTCTCGAATGAAGCTCTTAGGTATAGTGTCTACACGTTCAATATACCCTTGTGTCGTTCTTTTAATTCCATTTCTCACACCACTTTATTGTTTAGGTGCGGCTTCTGAACTTCGTTCAGGGTTTAGCAGTGGTTATTTCTCCAGAGGTAGCTGCAAGATATTTGAGTTGAAGCTAGTTTTAAATTCAATTCTTAAACTGCAACGATGGTGGAAGGGAGTTTTATTGCTTAGATTAAGATCGAGGTCCACAATCGTCATCCAGTCTCATATCAGAGGGTGGATATCTAGACGACGGGCTGCTACAGAGAGACACCAGATTATTTTGATCCAAGTAAGTGTTTTAATTCTGTATTGTTTAACGTTATATCAGTTACATTTTACATGCAGTCAAAAGAATTCACACATGACAGTGGAGAAGTCGTAGAGGTTGCTAGGTCTGTCTTCACTCCTGGCATTGTGACGCCTTGTCTATTTAATCCATCGGAGTAGATATTGTAGTCTATGGCCCTTCAAAGAACCATATGCTACGAGCTTCAAATTTCATTCACACGGTCTTCTACTCAATGAGCTGAAGAGATGTAGGATTTGGAATGTGAACTGTGAAAAATAAGAGTCGGTAAACCAATGGAGAGAATGAGGGGGGTTAGTTGCAGAAATAGGCTGCCGCATTGACAAAGTGCTGAATCAATGATATTAATATAAAAAACACACACACACACGCACACTAGGGCATCATATCGTTTCTAACTGTCATATTACTCACTCAATAACGTCATTAACAAAATTGTGATTGGATTGGAATAGCTATTTACCGGCAAAAATGTCAAAACTCTGAAACCCAAAATCTACACAATAGATAACTCACTCCAGTTTTAAAATGAAAGTGTACCTTTTTCTAAATTTTATATTTCCTGTATTTGATAGTCACACTGGAAAGGTTACCTAGCGAGGAAAAGATCAAGAGGGCAGTTACGAGACCTGCGCTTAAGAGTGCAAAACTCTGCTGCAAATGTGGATGATGGCAAGCGTATTATAAACAGATTAGTTGTAGCACTTTCAGAATTGCTTAGCATGAGAAGTGTTAGAGGCATTCTTCACACCTGTGCAACTTTAGGTATGTAATACGTCGATGATAACTTGTATCCCATAAGCATGTTGTGCTGTCCTTGCTTATATGGAATACCGTAAATATAGTTTTTATTTCTGCTACGATTTACATGGACCATGAACTACATAATTTATGTTCAAGGAGTTAAAAGCATGGACTACAAAATTTATGTTCCTGGAGTTAAATTTGGCAGTTCGTGGATGAAGTATGGGGTTCTACAGTGAGCATGCTATTTAACTAAAACAATTGCACCACACTAGGATGTCCTAGTAATTTACACTAATTCACTTTTTCCTGAATATGCCTTATCATTTATCATTTGACTGAAAATAAGCATTTGGTGTACAAATATGCTTTTTGTAGATATGGCGACAGGACATTCTCAAAAATGCTGCGAAACCCTTGTTGGTGCGGGAGCTATTAGCACTTTGCTGAAGCTCATTCGGTCAGTCAGCCGAAGCATACCTGATCAGGAAGTCCTGAAGCACGCACTCTCTACTTTAAGAAATTTATCACGCTATCCCCATCTTATTGAAGTGCTAATTGACACCCATGGATCCGTAGAAATTCTTCTTTGGGAGCTGCTAAGGTTTGTCAAGATAATTTAGAACATCATGATAAGCCTAATTTAGTTCTTCTCATTATAACTAAGTGCTATCTGTCAATAACTTGTATTCAGGAATAAGGAGGATGGCTTCTTCATCGCCTCGGAAGTTCTGAAGAAGATATGCAGATATGAAAAAGGCATTGAAGCAGTGCGCAAGTCAAGTGCCCTTTTAAAGAGACTGAATAATCTTGCGGAGGAACTTACACGAAAGGCATGCAACGAAAAGAGGTAAGACTCTAACTCAAGGAGTTTTACTTAGACGCGTATATGTATATGAGTGGTATTAGGGTGTTAGAGGGATATTAAGGGTATATGAGTAAGTAGTTAGGGGACTTGCTTATGGAATTTGGTTATAAATAGAGAGATGGAGAATTGAGAAGATGGGCAATATTTTGATGAGTGAATTAGGACTTGAGAATAATCTTGAGATTGAGAGGATTCAAGTACTTTAAAAATTTCAAAAATATGGTTTATCTTGTAATTTCGTTATCGTTTACTTTTTAATATTTGGGTTCTATCACACTGCTATTCCTTTCCACATTTATTTTTTTTTATACGTGTGCCGAATATTTCAATCACACTGTTTTTAATGCAGGATTGCTCGGGGTCTTGATGGGAGGGAGAACATAGAGAGACGATTGAAAGAAGCTGTTGAACTTCTAAAGTTGATAACAAATGGGAAATGAGTTTGTGAGCTAAGCCTAACTACTAATATTCGTTTGTCTGTTGTGTATGAAATGAGTATTGAGTTTTGAACCTTGCCATGGAGAGAAACTTCTAGGACTTGAACCATGTGATAGAACTAAGAGATGTATATTTAAAGCATAGTGTACAGATTACCACGGCTAACAAGATTAGTTTCTTGGCATTTGTCTTTTGAAATCTGGGCCTGTGGGTGGGAAATCTGTATTTGGTGTGCTTAGTTTATGCACAATCCACATCCCTAGACAGCGTTGTTGTGTAGCCCTGTTACTGATTTGTTTGTCTTTGAGATATTTAGCAGTGATATTCGTAGTGATGATGTGATTGGTTGCATGTCTAGCCACAACTTTGAGAAGCCACATGTTTTAGCTTTTTTGTTTGGACCGCAAATTTTGATTGAATGGTCGATTGGCTTTTGGGACTTCAAAATATCAGACTTTGATTTTGATGCTGCAGCGGTTGGTGCACTCTGATCTGATTTCTGAAGTCCAAAAGGTCATTGATTCTGTTAAAGTCATCAGTTTCAATAAAATAGAGGCAAGTTGTTAAAAAAGAGGCAAGCTGTGGCTTTATAGATCTTTTAGAAAAAATATTGTTCTGTTGTAAAAAAAAATGTTCTGTTGTAAATAAATAGATAGATAGATAGAGAGAGAGAGAGAGGAAAAAGGGCGGGGAAAAAATGGAAAAATTATTATAATTTTTTTTTCCTGAAAAAGTAGTGCAATTTACCGATATATTTAAATATGGGTTAAATTACAAGGTTAGGTTTCTTTTTCCTCACTCCCTTTTTCTTCAGTTAGATGGACTTTTATCTTTAATTATATCTAGTAGGTATCTAAATTTTAAACTCGGTTTAAAAAATAAAATAAATTAATTAAGAAAAAAAACTTTTAATGATATGTCCTATAGGTCACTAAAATTCTGAAACTAATAAGTTCAAAACATTTATTATTAGGTCTAATAGATTTTACTTTTAAAGAACAATTTCATAGATTTAGAAATTTGTTAGACAATTTATTAGACAACAAACTTAAGAGTTTCAACCTAAAAGGTTCAATAATTTGCTAGGTGTATATTGATAGTTCATAGACATGATAGAACTAACAAATTCAAAGGTAAGGAACCAAACTTGTCATATAGTTTAACATAATAATCATATATGTTACTATTGTTGAAATAGTAAGATATCGGTAAAGAAACCACTATCATTGTCTATTAGTAATAGACCATGATAATACTGTTGGGATTTGTGATTTCCTTTAAGTATTATGTTCGCCTCATGATTTGTATCTATAAGTATTTATGAATGAGACTAGATGAATGGCAAATTGCTTTTATATGTGAGAAAAGTAGGCGATGCATCGAAGTGGATGTGACACACTTGTATAGTGCGTACAAGCATTCCTAAATCAGATCCAAGTATAAATCTGACTTAAGCTTCTTGGTAAGGCTAGGGTC
The DNA here is from genome assembly GCF_027475165.1 of Benincasa hispida. Classification (NCBI taxonomy): domain Eukaryota; kingdom Viridiplantae; phylum Streptophyta; class Magnoliopsida; order Cucurbitales; family Cucurbitaceae; genus Benincasa; species Benincasa hispida. Next base: position 54,505,081 of record NC_143485.1, read on the forward strand.
TAACACAAGGATTTTAAGATAGCCTAATGCAGTCTTTGCGTTGCCTCAATTGTAGATGATTCTCAGATTAATGAGAGTGAAGATTATTTACACTAATCTTGATGCATGCCTACAAGAAAACATAGGAGTTCAAGGGAAAAAGGGAAATTTATGGGTGAATGGTGCTAAGTGTTTGGAGGTATGTGTTGATTCCAAACAAGATGAACAAGTGTGTGTGAAGGTGTAATAGTGGAATGAAGATGATATGGATGCTTGTTTACAAACCAAGTATATGTGTATGCATTAAGTCTCTGTTCCTTAGATCGTGTTCAACATTTCCCAATGCGAATGCTACATGTATTCCTATCTTTAGGGTGCATGCGTCGGTGATAGAGAATGGTAAAAACACAAGTATTTTTCTCTAAACCTACTATGCGTTCTTTAGTTAACTTACTCTCTCGAACAGTTTAACTACGTAATAACTTCAATCAAGTGATCAAGATGATTAGAGCATGGAATTCAAGTATGCAACAAGTCAAAAAAAATGGTAGCCACATACAAATTTGAATGTAAACAGAGTAACAAGAGTGGATTGATCAAATTTAAGATTGAATTTAAAGATAGTAAATATGTTTATAGCAATCTCTAGGGGTAGAAACGATTCGATTTGGTTCGGTTTGGTGGTCATACCAAATTGAACCGAATTTTCTAATATGTGAAACCGAATCAAACCGATTTATTGGTTCAAATTGAACCGAACCGAATCGCACATATGCGATTCAGTTTGGTTTTAAATTTGGTTTTGATATTTTTAAAAAATCTTTATATTTTTTTTTAATTAAGAAACAGTTTGACTCGGTTCGGTTTTAAATTCGATTTTACTCTTGCTTTAAAGATATAGATATAAATATAAATATAAATATAAATAAATATATATATATATATATATATATATATATATATATATATATATATATATAAGTTAAAAACGGTTCGGTTCGGTTTCAAATTTGGTTTTCGAAATTGAAATCGAACCTAATCGAGTTAATTCGGTTTTAAAATTTCTTCAAACTGGACCAAACCGCATTTTCTTATTTCTCTGAGTTTTCGGTTCGATTCGGTTCGATTTTTAGAAACGATTCTGTTGGGCTAATCACTCTTCACAAGGCCAAATACCCAAGATCAACGTTGGAAAGATGAAGAAAAGGTTAAAAAATATTCTGCCAAATCCTCGATACTCGACACTTGATGCTCGACGTCTTCCTACTCGATCCTCGATGAGAATTCCCTTCTTCATCTGACGAGTCTCTGTTAAATCCTCGATGGAACTCGATGACAACTGAATTAATAGTTGATCGTCTCGACGGTGAAAATGATGAACTCGAAGCTACTCGATAGCGAAGAATGATGCACGATTGACTCAATATTAAGATGACTCGATGCAATTTGAATGATGATTGAATGATGCATGATTTGTAATAAAGAAAACACTCGGATGAACAAGAAAGATAAGGCAAGAAGATGAAGACACGGTGTTCATGTGATTCGACAAAATTGCCTACGTGCACGGGAAGATCTGAATTCTTTTCCTGATAAAGATTGCGTAAAATTTATGTTATTTACAGAAAACTAAGGAAAATGATGATAACTCTCTACGTTGAATTTAAAATTAGTAGTATTTATAGAGTATACGAGCTGACCTTTTACAAAGTTAGTTATAAACAAACAAAAAACTGAGGTATTTAAGTCAAAGCTTATTCAAATTCTCCACCTTATCTCTAATGCCTTGCAATCTTTTGATCTTCCTGATTCTGACCGATCTGTCTATACCCTGTGTCTGAAAACTCAAAGCCAACCTGTTCTGAACATTTAAATAATTTAAGCTTTGAAACAGGTCTTGTTAACATGTCAGTTGTATTGTCTGAAGTATGAACCTTTAAAATTTCTATCTCCCCTGTCTCAATTTTATCTCTAATGAAATGATACTTGATATTAATGTGCTTAGTTCTAGTGTGGAATTGTGGATTTCGGGACAAATGGATAGCACTTTGGTGTCACAATAGAGTTTTACGACTATTGGATCTATTCCAAAGTCTTTTCAGCAATCCCTTGAGCCATAATGCATCTTAGATTGCTTCTGTTAAAGCCATATATTCAGCTTCTGTTGTAGATAAGGCTACTATAGGCTATAGTGATGCTTTCTAGTTGATTAGATTAGGACCATAAAGGAAAAGGTAACCTGTTAAGGACCTCATTTTGTCCAAATCACCAGCATAGTCAGCAACCACACATCTATAAAGCTCTAAGTTTGGTTCAATTGACCTTTCATAGACTAATCTTGACTTTTTAGACCAAACCAAGTACTTTAGGATCCATTTAGTAGCCTCCCAGTGTCTCTTATCAGGATTAGACATATATTTACTAACTAAGCTAGTTGATATGAGAGATTAGGTCTGGTAGAAATCATTAAATACATTAGGCTTCCGACTACTTGACTATCGGGTATTATAACCATCTGTTTTTTATGGTCTTGGTCAGAATCTTTAGGAGAGTTAACTGAGGAAAGCTTAAAGTGTTGATCAATAGGTAAGCTCACAGGTTTAGTATCATTCTTGTTGAACCTTTTAAGGATCTTCTCACAGTAATTGGATTGATTGATGCTTAGAATAGACTCCTCTTTGTTCCTTTGGATCTCTATTCCTAGGACCTTGCTTGCTTCTCCTAAGTCCTTCATATCAAACTCTCTTTTTAAGAGGTTTTGAACATGGGTTAGATCTCCTTTGGACCTATATGCTAGTAACATGTCATCTACATATATGAGCAGGTAAACCTTGTCCTTATAAGAACCTGTATTTACATAAGCACATATGTCAAATGAACTTCTTTTGAACTCAATGCTAGAAATATAGTCATTGAATCTCTTATACCAACACCTAGGTGATGGTTTTAACCCATATATAGACTTGTTGAGTAAGCAAAAGAGATTTTCTTTTCTTTTAACTTCAAATCCTTTAGGTTGTGTCATATAGATTGTCTTCTCTAGATGTCCATGAAGAAAAGCAGTTTTGACATCTAGTTAATACGATTCTCGATTATTTTGAGCAACTAAGGATAGAAGAAGTCTTATGGAACTGTTGGACAATAAGAGAGAAAATCTCAAAAGAGTTTATTCCTTCCCTTTGAGTGAACCCCTTTGCAACCAATCTAGCTTTATACCTAGGCTTCTGATCACAAGATACGTCTTCTTTAAATTTGAAAATCCATTTAGAGGCAACAGGTTTGTAACCCATTGGTAGAGGAACTAAAGACCAAGTGTCATTCACTTTCAGTGAATGCATTTCCTCATTCATCGCTTCAATCCAATTCCTTGCATTAGCACAACTTATTGATTCCTCAACTTGGTTCTTGGTTAGTAGGAGCTACAACAACATTTAAAACCAGTTTCATATAGTTCATTTCAGTATATCTAGCTGGAGGTGTGACAGTTCTCTTTTGTTTGTCCCTAGCTGAGACATACTGGCTTAAATCAGGTTGCTCACATGTTGTCTTCTCATGTACCCCTACATCTTCCTTAGTTTCTCCTGTGTCACTAGGTTGGCTAGACTCTATTGGTTGCTCAATTGGTAAATTCACCTCAATTCCTGTGTTGGATGACTCTCCTTCATCCTCAATCTTTTTCCCTTTTTTTTTTTTACATAAACATCTCATCTTCCCTAAAGGTGATGTCTTTTCTCACTATGAACTTCCTCTCAATCAGATGCCACATTTTAAATCCCTTGACACCCTCTGTAAAGCCTACAAACATGCACTTGACTGCTATGGCCTTTAACTTTCCCTTATTTTGGTGTACAAACCCTACACATCCAAAGACCTTGAGGTTATCTAGGTTAGGAGAATGATTAGTCTACTTTTTCTCATGGGTAAGAAACTCTAAAGATATGTGAGAGCACCTATTCAAGGTATACATTGTATAGGCTGCAACTTCTATCCAATAATTTTTCCCTAAGATAGCATCAAAGAGCAATCACCTAACCCTTTCCATTATGGTTCTATTTAACCTTTCGACAACCCCATTTTGTTGAGGTGTATACCTCACTATTATATGTCTAGTTATACTATTCTCACTATAAAATTAAAGTGTTCATTGTAAAACTCAAGCCTATTATCGGTTCTAAAGTATTTTAATCTTTTAGATGTTTGATTTTCTATCATGGCTTTCCATTCCTTAAACTTCTCAAAAACTTGGTCCTTAGTTTCAAGAAAGTATATCCAGCTCTTCCTAGAAAAGTCATCTATAAAGATTAGAAAATATCTTGAGTCACTAAGGCTTGGTGTAGGAGATGGTCCCTGTAGGTCAGAATGGACATAATCCAATATTCCTTTGGTGGTGTGCTGAGATTTTGTGAAACTTTATCTGGTTGCTTTACCTAGAATGCAGTGTTCACAAAAGAAAAAGTGCTCACTGATACCTTTGGGCAGAATTCCTTGCTTGGACAGTGCTTGCATCCCTTTTTCACTAATATGGGATAGTCTTTTGTGCCACAAGTCAGCCTCTGTTAAGCTTGCTGTTGAAACCGTATAGGCACTTGTCATCGTCTTTACTCCTCTCACAATATAAAGGTCATTGACCTTCTCACCAGCCAACATAACCTTAAATCCTTGATCACCTCAAGAACTCTACCTTTTCCTCTGAGTTCGCACCCAATGAAGTCCAACATGCCTAGAGATATCAAGTTTCTCTTGAGCAAAGGTATATGTCTCACATTTCTTAGAAGCTTGATTGATCCATCTTTTAGCTTCAAGGATACTGAACTAACCCCTTTGATCTTGCGGCTTCATTGTTTCCCATGTACACAGATTTTTCATCTACATCCTTGTAAGTATTAAACCAAGGTCTAAGGTGTCATATGATAGAACAACCGAAGTCAAGTACCCAGTCATGCTTCCCAAGAGGACTGATTTGGTTGGTTTGGTTTCTAGTGGAGGTTAAGGCATCAGAATAAAAGTAGGAACCTTCAACCACTGAAGCTTCTAGTTGTTTTCCCTTCTGATCCTTCTCTTTTTCTTGGTTTTTCCTTTTCAAGTTGTAGTAATCTCTCATCAAGTGTCCTTTCTTCTTGCAGTAGTTGCATTTCAGCTTGGTCTTAAGTTTATGTTTTTCACCTGACTGGTTTTTATTCCCCTTAGACCGATTATACTTGTTCTTCCCTTTGGAAAACAACCCCTCTACACTAGGTTGCTCCTACTTGATTGACTGAAGCTCTAACTCTCTAGTTCTTAATGCTGAAATGATGGCATCAGTTGTAGCCGATTCTCTGCCATATTTCAAGCCATTCTTCACCTCCTTATAGGCTTCGGGTAGAGAGTTTAATAACACAAAATCCTAATTCTCGTCGCCAATTTTCTCGCCAAGGCTCTTGAACTCTGAGACTATCCTCTTGAACTCACTACAAGAATTTTGGGCTTTAATGTCGGTTGAAAAAAGTGAAATCGGATGTATAATGTCAGTTTTGGTATTTTTTAAAAAGTGGATCTTTAATGTCGGTTTTAAACCGACATTGTAGGGGTACCTTTAATGTCGGTTTTAAACTGACATTAAAGACCCGCTTAATTTTTCCTTCTTCACTCTCCCCCTATTTTCTATTTCCCCCAATTTTTTTCATTTTTCCCTCTTCCTCTCCCCCTATTTTCTTTTTCCTCTCATTCTCACACTTCCCTCTTCAGACCCTCGTCGTTCTCACTTCTCTCTTCCAAACCCTTGCCAATGGTAGCGTAACCCGCACCGCCGTGCAACCCATGCAGGTCTGTCTTGGTGTAGATCTGGCTTACGTGCAGGCCTGTTCATTGTGCAACCCGCGCTGCCATACCTAGTCGCCTGGATCTGAAATTCAGATCTGAAATTGCCCGGATCTGTGTGCCACCGTTCGTCATTCTTCGTTTGTCCAGATCAATATGCTTTTCTTCTCTTTCCTCTCTTAAACTCATAGCAATTTTTGTTCTTATGTTACGCCTCTTAACTATTTGTGTGAATGTTTCAATGTTATGCCTCTCAACTTTCCTCTCAGCACTAGACGATCGTGTAGATATGCGCAGGCGCTGGACGATCGTATAACAGATGCGCAGACACTGGACGATCGTGTAGGCAGGCGCTAAGCGATACACTACACGATGGCGCTACGTAATGGGCATGAGTGCTAGACGATAGCCGTGCTGCGCTAGATGATGAGCAGACGCGCTAATCCGTGTGTCGTCGTTCGTCGTTCGAACTAAAGTCCAGATATGAAGATCTGAAGTTCGCCGTTCGTTGTTTATCCAAATCAGTATGGTCTTTTTCTCTTTCCTCTCTTAAACTCACAAAAATTTTTGTTCTTATGTTACGCCTCTCAACTATTTGTGTAAATGTTTCAATGAAAGCCAACTGCAGTTTCACTTCAATATGTCTCTCTGCTCTTAGATTTGGGCTTACTTTTTATGTGTCTATGGCCTTTGAAATCCGATTTGATTAATGGTTTTGTTGTATATGATACATTTGTTGAAGTATTGGCAAGAGACGTTGCCAAGAGTTGCTCCTGCATTGGGTATGCTGAGCAAGAGTAGTGAAAGCGAAATGTTGAGCGTAAGGCACTGGGTAGACGATTGTGTAGCAAATGGGTAGCGCTACACAATGAGGTAGGCGATCGTATAGGTGGGCGCTGGACGATTGTGTAGCAATGTAGGGAGCTAAACGATGAGATAGATGATTGTATAGCAGATGCGCGGAGCTAAGCGATGCGCTAGACGATCGTGTAGACGGGCGCTGAATGATTGTTGATCGTGTAGGCGTGCGCTGGACGATCGTATAGCAGATGCACAGGCGTTGGACGATCGTATAGCAGATGCGCAGGCGTTGGACGATCGTGTAGACGGGCGTTGGATGATTGTATAGCAGATGTGCGGGCGCTAAGCGATGGACTACACGATGGGCATGAGCGCTAGACAATAACCATACTGCGCTAAACGATGAGTAGACGCGCTACACGATAGGCGGAATGCTAAGCGATAGGCGGTGATGTTAAGCGATAGGCGAATGCGTTAGACGATAAGGCGTTAGTGCTAAATGATGGAGGTAAACGGTGGGCATGGTAGATAAATGGTAGCCTATGCGCGAGATCGTTTACTAAACGATTGAGTTACATGATGGGCCATTGGAGCTAAGCGATAGATGCAAGAACTAAACGATTGATTGGCTTGAAAACATGTGCATTATGCTAATTAAACACACTAAAAGAATGTTTGACTCACAGTTTTAAAAAGAAGATTCTCTCATTTATTCAACTATTGAGTTTTCTTGTTTTGTAGGTACAATAAATGAGTAAAGATTTGGTATCGCAACCTCTTTATGCTTTTTCTTGGGGAACTGTAGTAAAGAATTCTGTCTTGAATGTACCACATTTTCACATTTTCACTTTCAATCCTTTGTCTTAAACCTTTTTTGTTTGTGATCCTTTGAACAACAGTGGTCAGACAAAGATGCCTATAACCAGACAATGCTGAAGCTGAGGGGTTCTATTCAAGAAGAGTTATGAAAGGATCCATACTTACCAAGTGAAGAGGGACATTAAACTCATAATGTTTGTAAAATCATAATGTTTGTATTACTTGTAATTTGTGTTTTCAAGGATTGAATTATTGTACGACCTTTTAAATTATAATTTTATAGCAGAATTTGTGGATTAAATGTAATAAATTTGTAATTCATACATAAATAATTTGTCATAGCCACAACATTCGATGATGATGTGTCATGTTATACTTTTTGACCAAAAAAATAGATTCGACAATGAAATTTTAAAAAATGGACAATAATTGATAAAACAGACAGATTCTGGGCTTTAATGTCGGTCAATCGACATTAAAGGGCTTTAATGTCGGTGGCAAATTTCATTAAAGAGCTTTAATGTCGGTTTAAAACTGACATTAAAGCCTGAAATTATTCTAGTGACTCATCCAAATTATATGAAAGAGGATTGACAGAATCCATCTTAAATATGAAGAACTTCTCCCATAGATATATCTTGTTGAGGAGATCCTTGGTTGCAAAAAGACCTTCCAGCTTGATCCACATCTTATAGGTCGTGTCTTGATCAATTACTTGTCTCAAGATACTGCCACTGAGATTCAGAACCAGAGTCCTATATGCTGTAAGCTCCATGTCTTCTATTTCTTGTGCTGATATAGTGGGTAATAGAGTTGATGGGTCCAAAAGGGCCTTGTGTGCTCTCTGTTGTCCAAGAATGACTTTGATTTTGGCCTTCCATAGGCCAAAATCGCCCTTCCCATCAAACTTCTCAATTTCGTACCTTGCAACATCCATTTATGATTTGATCGAGTATCAAGTCTTGATTTCTTGAGTATTTTGATGCTCCAAGAATGTTGACCTTGATGATTTTTAAAAGCTCTGATACCACAAATTGTTGGGCAAACCACTCTTCGCAAGGCCCAAATACCCAAGATCAATGCTGAAAAGATGAAGAAAAGGCTAAAAAATATTCTGTCAAATCCTCGATACTCGTCACTCGATGCTCGGCGTCTTCCTACTCGATCCTCAATGAGAATTCTCTTCTTTGTTTGAGGAGTCTCTATTAAATCCTCGATGGAACTCAATGACAACTGAACTAATACTCGATCGTACTCGACGGTGAAGACGATGAACTCGAAGCTACTCTATAGCAAGAACGATGCACGATTGACTCAATATTAAGATTACTCGATGTGAGTTGAATGATGATCAAATGGCGCACGATTTGTAGTATAGAAAACACTGGTATGAACAAGAAAGATAAGGCAAGAAGATGAAGACATAGTGTTTACATGGTTCGACAACATTGCTTACGTCCATGAAAAGATTTGAATTCTTTTTCTAATGGAGATTGCGTACAGTTTATGTTGCTTACAGAAAACTAAGGAAAATGATGACAACTCTCTATGTTGAATTTAAAATCAGTGGTATTTATAGAGTATACAAGCTGATCGTTTACAAAGTTAGTTATAAACAAACAAAAACTGAGGTATTTGAGTCAAAGCTTCTTCAAGTTCGATTTTTGCGGCTTGAATGGCCACCCTTAGCAATCTAACTTAATCGAATGGGATGGTAAATGAAAGTGAGAAGTAAAAGAAGAGAAAGAAGTCAAGTCGCAGAGTTCCATCTCTTATTCTCTTTGACTTGATTTAAATGCTTGTTGCAACCAACTTGGTGAAGAGGTGATAAAGAATTCTCGCTCGAGCTTAGTCTCCAACAACTCTTTTTTATCAACGATGGAATGGATGTTTTCCTCCTATCTTCTTCTTGCAATGATAGAGCTTTTAGCTACCTAAATTTTCTAAGTCTTCTAATGTGCCTAATTGTTTCTCTTGGCAGTAGGCTTCCCTAGTTGTAGGCATTTCCTTCAGCAACTTATGGCAAGACTCACATTAAATTCCATGCCCTGGTTAGTCACCTGCCATTTCAGAGCTTTTCAGACGCTACTAGTCAGATGCCCATACCTGGAAGTGGTGATTTGATAGAAAAAGCGCGAGCAATATATTTCCTTTGCGTCGGACATATTTGGACGCATGCCCTTGCATTAGCTTGGTCTGCAACACTTGGTGAAATTTCTTGAATTCCTGCAATTAGATGCATTAGTGAAGCAGATATAACAAGAAAGTACTTTTTTATATGTTAGTGACATATTAAGGAATTTCATGCGTTTTTTCGTACGATGAATGTGTCTTTATCACTACAATCCTAATTGTTCCAACCTTTAAGAGACAATAACTTGTATTTTTACAAGTTATCACACCCCCAAATTTGAATAATACTCGTCCTCGAGCATTCCTAAAATAATTCCTTATCATACTTCCATCATCTTGACACACTAGCTCTACCTCTCATCATGTCAACTTATAAGTGCTTTAAGGTCGGTGTCTGAAAAATGCAGGTTTTTTCCTTCTCTTAAAGAAATATATATCTCATCTCTTGTGTGGCAAGCCCTTATGTCAACAATTCTTTGTTTTCTAAAACATTTTCATCTTTCTAAACCAACAATGCGTTAGAACTATTCTTGTAAAAAAAAAACTTTCAGAATGCAAGTTGTTGTTCCTTTAGGACTACCCATGCGTTGATTCAGATGACATACCTTCGTTTTGGCTTACCCCCATGGGTGTCATGCCAACATCCAACTACGAGCAAGTGTCTTTCACAACTAAACTCATATCTAAGTATTTATGCATTTACAATGATCAGATTTTCTTGGGCTTAGATAGTGGAGTGGGATGCGTTGGTCTGGTTACTTAACTTCATTTTGGCTTGCCCTCATGGGTATCATGTGAGCATCCAACTATGGCTAAGTGTCATTACCAAATTTCTCTTATAACCTAGAGTTCTTCCCCTTTTGCGTTGACAGTTGAGTTTGCTTATTACGTCTAAAATTGTTATATATATATGTGTATATGTATATATATATTTTTTTCTTTTTTTCCCCTTTTTTTCATATACAAGAGGACACATTAACTCGGACCTCCCCTATCACCAAATTTTGGAGATTCTCAAGATCCTCATTACTGAAAGAGAATTATGAAAATTTCTTAAAATTTTGAAAAGAAAGTTTGAGTTGAGGCTTGCACGCGTTGGAAATGAAACATATGTTTTACTTTTAGAGAAGTTCTGAACTTGAGATTTCTAACACCTAACTTAAACTTGTTGGTTTTAACATTAGCAATATCATCGAGGTATCAATGCAAGACACAAGACATGAGTAATTTAAGAAATCAAGAAATGAATCCAGAAAGATAGACACAAGGATTAAAATTGATAAATTCTCATTCATTAATGCAAGGAAGAATACATTGTAGTTCATCATTAATCATAACACATACAAAAGATAGAAATTTAATCGACAAAATATAAAATTTAAGCTAACACCCCCAAAAAATTTTACAGTGTTAGTGCTGTTGGGGTTACTACCCTAAATCTCGTAGGCTTCTATAGTTTGTAAACCTTGTACGAACAAACTTGTAAGTGATTAATAATATTTGATATTTTATTCACTTTGTCTATGAAATATGTGATATTTTAGTTGCATTAACCACAAACCAATAAACTAACATCAAAGGTTATCGTTGTAACTTAAACATATCTGTGGAGACATACAAGTGGATCATGTTTAAGTGATAACCTAAATGGCCTATAGTATATGGATAAGGCTGGGTACCTTATCCTTGTGACACTATGAGTATGGTCCGCTTTGTAGATGTTACAAATGTTGTAAAGTACTACAAATGATCTGATTCTGATCATTAATGTATTAGACATGTGAGCGGGGATATTCTATACAAAGGAGTTTGTATAAGACCGGACCACGAAATGTTTAGTCTCATTATATAACACCATTTATAATAGAGACTTTCATTTCACTAGGTTAACCATAGGTAAATGACCTTAATCCTGAGTGAGTTGTGAACTCCTGCCTATGAGGGTGGTTCTTTTATTTGTATGGGTGAGAGTGGTCAGATCGCCGACTCAACATGCCTACCATTTTGGAGATTCATCTAACTGAGGTTTAGTCATAGTAGAACTATGGTCTATTGTTCATTAGAAGGATCAGTGATACTTAAGAAGTTAGATGTAACAACAGGGGAAAAACGGTAATTTGGCCCAACTGTACTTACGAGTAATTTGTGAAGGGTCATTGTATTGTTGATTGGTTATATCTAATGAACACAGAAATATATCTGTAATGCGAAGAGTGCAGCTGTCGGTCTTTAGTGGAGTGTTTGACAGTTAATGGATGGTCGAAAATGTAATTAAAGAGTTTAATTAATTATCCACGTACCGTTGGAGCTTCAAGTTACAGGCCCATAAGTCCCCTTAGTATCTGAAAAGGATTTAGTTGAGAATCAGTTTTTGGGTTAATTTGAATTGTTCAAATTAATAAGAGGGAATTTATTTATACATGATATAATTAAATTGATTCAATTATATATGATATAATTGACATAATGTATTTGGTACATTATAGTTTAATTTGAGGAATAAATTTTTTAATGTGATTCAAATATATTTTCTATCAATGAGTTTCATAGTTGTTAATTTTAAGATAAATATGATTTATAAATGCCATAAAATAGAGAAAAATAACTATAGTTTATATTGTATATGATGCAATATTAAAACTATAGGTTATAAATATAATATGATAAGTTGGTTATCATATTTATTATTTTGGATAATTAATCCCTTTTTCTCTCTAACTACCTTAGTGGGTTGTTAAGTGGTTTTTGTGGCAAATGGGATAAATAAAATATGATTTCATTTTTCCATAACTTAATCTACACGAAAATCAGAGAGACTATATGATTGAGGCTTCAATGTTATACGATAGAGAGCTTCCTCAATCGTCTTCCTCCTCCAAACTCTCAAACTCCCTCCTAACCAAAATAGTCAGAGCCCGCCACTCTTGAGTTCTCATCTTAAGAATACTGAGGATTCTAAGTGGTAGTGTCTTCAACCTTTTGGTTCGTGATTTTTTTTAAGAAGGTCTTCAAGTCCTTGTTGCTGTTTGAAGAGTTTGTGACTGTTCGAGGGTTGTACGAGAAGAAGTGTTCTTCAAAGGTATAATCACTTGAGCCCTTTTTGTTGTTTAAAATTGCGTGCTGTAACTTTTACTCAGAATGCATAATCTGTTTGTTTAATGTAAATTTGTGTTTTTCAATCAAAATGGGATTTGGATTATCTGCTTCCGCTTATAGATCTCTTGTAAACGAGTTCCTTCAAGTGCATCGCCCCTGCGTTCAGGTGCAAGGTCTTCATCCATGAATTGTAAGGGCCTGACCTATTGGGGTTGATGCATTAAATCTCGTAAGATTCTATAGTTTGTAATTGTAATGTACAAACATCTTATTTAATAAAATATATGATGTTTTATTTCAATTTTTAGTTGTATTAACCACAAACCAATAAACTAACATCCAAGGTTATCTTGTAGTTTAAATATGTATGTAGAGACATACGGGTGGATCATGTTTAAGTGATAACCTAAATGGTCTATAGTAGATAGATAAGGCTGGATACCTTATCCTACCCGCTTTGTAGATGTTACAATTTTTGTAAAGTGCTACAAATGATCCGATCCTGATCATTCATGTGAGCGTGGATATTCTATACAAAGGACTTTGTATAAGACCGGACCACAAAATTTTAGTCTCATTATATAACGTCATTCATAATAGAGACTTGCATTTCACCAGGATGACCATAGGTAATATAACCTGAATCCTGAGTGAGTTGTGAACTCCTGCCTAAGAAGGTGGTCCTTTGATTTGCTATGTGAGGGTAGCCAGATCGCCGACTCAATATTCCTACCATTTTGGGGATTTGTTTGATTGAGGAGTTGGGAAAACAACTACACAAGAATGAATTCACTCCTTCCCCAACGTCAAGGTAAGAAGATAAATTGTTCCCTTAAGGGCTGATTCCGGGGCTCGAACAATATGGTGCCTCACCCTCTCCTGGTCTGAGAGGGGTTTAATCATAGTTGGACTATGATTTATTGTTCATTAGAGGGATTAGTGGTACTTAAGAAATTAGATGTAACTATAGGGACAAAACGGTAATTTTGGCCCAGCTGTACTTACGAGCAATTTGTGAAGGGTCATCGTACTATTGATTGGTTATATCCAATGGACATAGAAATATATCTATAGTGCGAAAAGTGCAGTTGACGTTCTTTATTGGAGTGCCCATCAGTTAACGGATGGTGAATATTTTAATTAAAAGAATTCAATTAATTATTCACGTACTGTTGGAGCTTTAAGTTACAAGTTCATGAGGTCCCCTCGGTAGCTCAACGAGAATTAATGAGAATAAGTTTATGAATTAATTTGAATTGTTCAAATTAGTTGAGGGAATTATTTATATGTGATATAATTTAGTTAATATAATTATATGTGATATAATTACTATAATGTATTGATACATTATAATATTAAGTATTTATGAGAGGAAATAAATATTTAAATATGATTTAAATATTGATTATATAAATTGAATTCATATAGTTAAATTTAATATAAATGTGATTTATATTAAAAGTCATTAGAGAGAGAAAGGAAACTATAGGTTATATTGTATATGATACAATATTAAAACTATAGGTTATATGTTATATTTGATATAACATATAGTTTAATATATATTATATGATAAGGTAGTTATCATATGAATATATATTAAATTATTTATTAAGTAAATAAATAAATTTTTTTTATTTTATTTATTTATTTTTGAAAATTATTTTTTGGGAGGGAGTCCCTCCCCTTTCTTTCTCTCCATCACGTTAGTGAGGCTGTAGTTGAGAGTTGATCTTTTTCCTTCATCATCCAGAGAAAAATAGAAGGGTTCTGTGTGTGTTGTCGTTTCTCCTGTTCTCTCAAATTTTCTACATTCACTCAACAAAATTGCCAGAGCCCACAAACTCTTGGGTTCTCATCCCAGAGAATACCATGGTAGCCATTGTTGTGGTGCCCAATTGGAGTTCGAGGGAATTAATTGAAGAACCAGTCTTCATAGGTAAGGGTTTAGAACCCAATTTTCTTTTTCTATATTTCATTTTCAAGCATGTTGCAATTTCTAAATCAAATGCATAATTTTTCCTATTCTTTTATGTAAATTTTGAGTTCTGTGAATTTGGAAAATTGGGACGTTCCGCACTTTCGCTTCAGGACCTTTCATAGGGCTTCTTCATGACCAAGTGTGTTGGCAGAGGGGGCAATGCGAACATTCCCATCAGAACCTGGTTGATATACTGAGTTGTGAAGTTAAATTGATTCTAGCTTCTCTGCATTTGTTGGCGCATGTAGTCACTTAATGCCACGTTCTGGCATTGTAGTGTTCCCAGCTGAAGGTGAAGTGCCTCGATGGATATGGCCAATGGTCTTATTTAGGCTTGGATGAATTCTTTAAGTTCATCCATATTGGCTTGAATTATTGGAGGGGTGGTTTCGTTGGTGGGAAATTGTTCGTTTTCTTGTATTTCCCCAACTGGGTCTTCTGTGTGCTGGACGTTGCTTGTACCCAACCCAGTTGGTACATAAACGGTAGTATGAGGGATAAAGGAAGGAAATATTGGTGAACTTGGAGGGGAAAAGCAACGACTATGAGTCTCACCAATTTGATCCTCATATGTTTCATCTTGAGGCGTTGGATTATTTGGATCATCGACTGGTGAGGGAAAGGCTAAGGCAGGAAGAGGGAGGTTCAGGTCTAAGTGGGTCTCTTCATGCTCCAACACCGACTCTGCTTCTGATTCTTGCTTATTTATTGAAGCATCATTGCTGTGTTCATTGTCAGACTCTTTGACGTGTCTCCTTTTTATCGCGCGTTTGGAGGATTGAGGTCTAGTTGCCTTGGTCTTGAGAGGTAGGGCAGGTTGGTTGGACAAGCCACGGAGTAGAAGCTTAATTAGTTTGATATCCATGAGACCTTCAACTTCCTCGAAATCATCCCTCAGAGGGATGCCCGCGCGTTCACATAACGCATAGATGAGCCCCGAAAAGTACAGTTGGCCGCATGGCTTCCCTTTGATAGCCTAGATCTGTTCTATTATTAATTTGCGAATGTCAAGGGGGATGCACTGCATGATGCAGTCAATGGCCAAGATGCATTCCCTTGAAACCGTCTCATCATGCGTTTTAGGCATGATATGATTTTTGATCAAGTATAACCAAAGGTTGGCGTCAGATAGTAAGTTCTTAGAAGCCATCATCATAACACCCGTTCTTGAGATTTGCCATGTACTTCTAGGCTTGGCCACAATTCATAACACATCCTTCAATTGATCTAGAGTTGGTTTTTTCGAGGATGCAATTTTCCTCTTCATCTGGATTGTTGACTATGTTGAACACTTCATTGATTATGTTGGAAGAAAAGCGCACTAAGGTGTATTCTACCAGTGCCGCATCTTTGTTTTCATCGAATTGACTTCCGTAGAAGGCGCAGACAAGGCGAGGGTAAATCCTTATAGGGCCTACACAGAGCTGATGCCAACCCATTGCATCTACTATGTCCGTGATGTACTCAGGCAATGGGTTGCACTCGGGGAAGAACCCTTTCTCAGTAAGAATATCACTGAATTTCCACTTCCTTCCTTTGACTTGTCTTGGTGATGCAGTTGTCACCTTCTCTCCTTTTTCTACCTCACATCTTCTTGCCTCACGGGCTAATGCCCTGGCTTCTTCCTTCAAATCTCTTTGAAGGGTTGTTTTCCTTTGCCATTGATGCGCATGCCTATACTTTTTGAGTCTACGTTCCAATTCACTTTAGTCGGAGCTACTTTCTTGTATTACAACCATAGGACCAGCTGTAACTTCATTATCATTTTCTTCATCTTCATCTTCCTCCACAATAAATCTCTTCTTTCTCCTTGTTAAAGGAAATCACAAACACAGATCTCCATGAGCAGCGGAAGTGGATCGTTCAAAATTCCATTCGAATGAACACAAACAATTATGATCTTAAACGAAAACTAACAGATTATGCATCAACAGAAACTACAACATGCTACAAGGGATTCAAGAGATAGAGTATGCGTACCTTTGAATAACCATTCTTCAAGAATCCCTCGATCAATCTCCAATGTGTCAAACAACAACACTTGAACGCAACAAACAGACCACCAACAGCGTGAACAACTTGATGCTCCCCGAACCCAATCGAATCCAACTTGATTCACGAATAGAGTAAGGACACCACCATAAGTGTTACCTTGGTATTCTCGATGTGAGAATCCAGAAGTTGTGGGCTCTGTATGATCTTGGATTGAGGAAGACAGAAGGTATGCGATCGAGTAGATGATCGAGTAAGTGGGAGATATGAACACTGTCTATCGCATAGACGATGTATTCGATCGTTTAGTAAATGAAGCCTATCACATAGACTTTGCTACTCGACCGTGTAGCAACGACCAAAAGAGTAACTATCGTATAGTCAACTCTTAAACGATCTTTTAGACTTTCAACAGCTATCGTTTAGTAAAAATAATTTTTATTTGATAGCCCTTTTCCGTGAGAATTTTCCGAATGGATTCAACTCCTAATTTTGGAAAACAATTTTTCTTTTATCTCACGGTTACCATAAAACTTCCAATAACCTCTCACTCAAACGGTTATTAGAGAAAAGAATTAATGATCATATAATCAATATATTATAAATAAATATGATAACCAACTTATCATATTATATTTATAACCTATAGTTTTAATATTCATCATATGAAACATAGAAACCATAGTTCTTTTTCTATTTTATGATATGTAATATAAATCATATTTATATTAATTCCTCCAATTAATGTATCTCATACATCACACCAATTATATCACATATAATTGAATTTCCTCTTGTTAATTTGAGCACTTCAAACTAACTCAAAATCTGATTCTCAACTTGAACCCATTGAGCTATCAAGGGGACCTTATAGACCTGTAGCTTGAAGCTGTTGGATCGATATGGCAACCCTAGAGGGGTGAATAGGGTTTAATTAAACTTTTTTTTTCTAAATTAACAAACTAATCAATACACTTTTTATAAATAATAAGAAAAAAATTCAATTTATGCAACAAATAAGATGACAAAAATGTGATAATTTAATTCTATCAAATTTTAGCAAATAAATAAGAACAAACTAAAATATATAATAAATTGCTTAAATTAATTGCAAAAATAAAAAGGAAAGAGTTAGAGAAGAAGACACTGTAATTTTTATAGTGGTTCGGTCAAACTCGATCTACTCCACTCCTCAAACGCCTCTTGGAAATTTGAATAAAATCTTTCTGACTCTTTCCATGGATTAGAGCCCAACCGTTACACCACCGCTCCTTTTACCAATTCAAGAGCAAACCCGATCCTTTCCACGGTTTAGGATCAAACCGTTATAAATGTTGGAATTTTTGAAGAACACAATACAACTCTCACTAGAGTGGATTTACAAGTTTAAGCACTCAACAAGTTTATCCTCACAATACAATAACACTCTCTCAAGAATAAGATGAAAAGAAAATGATTGGGAACTTAGAGAGAGCAACAATGGAACTTTTGAGTTTTGGAAGATTATGAAATGTAAAATTTGTTAGTTTAAAATTTGGAGAGGAAGATGGTTTATATAGAGATTGAAATTTTTTTAGAAACCATAATTAATTTAGACCATTGGATTTTGGAAAAGATAAATCAATGGTGGAGATTTTAAACTAAACTAGTCGTTAGATACAAACAAAATATAATATTAAATTCCTTTTCTTTTGAAATTTCTTTTCTTTTTAAAATTAATCCAAAAAATAAAAAATATACCATGTGTAAAAAACTTGCCGTTAGACACAAACATAAAATAATATTAAATTCATTTTCCTTTTAATTCATTTTCTTTTTAAATTCATTATTTTTAAAATCAATCCAAACATAAAAAAACATACCATGTGTAAAAAACTAGCCGTTAGACACAAACATAAAATAATATTAAATTTATTTTCTTTTTAAATTTTTTAATTTCAATTTTTTTTTTTTATTTTAAATCAATCCAAAAATCAAAAGTCCATCGTATGTTAATCTCTTAATGATCCACCATTCAACCAATATGCTTCCACATGTCTACATGCAAATGGTCTAGTTATGCCACGTCATCCACCACGATATTTTCTCTATAGACTTGTTTCGGTCATATCGTCTTCGTTTTAGCTTCGATTTGAGTGATTCAAGAGGTGATGGAATCGTTGTTCTGAGCTCTGCGCTATGGATATATTAAAATACTAAGATTTTCAGTAATTAAAAATTGAGTTTGTTATCATCAAAACATTGATTAATTAATTAATTAAAATTAATTAATTTGAGATTAAGGGCCAAAAAGCCAACAGAAGCTCCAATGGCATGTGAATAATTGATTAAACTCTTTAGTCACAAGATCCACTATCCGTTAACTGTTAGGCACTCCACTAAAGATCGACAGTTGCACTCTTCTCACTACAGATATATTTCTATGCCCATATAACCAATCAACAATGTGATAACCCTTCACAAATCGCTCGTAAGTACAACTGGGCCATAGTATCATTTTGCCCCTATAGTTACATCTAACTCCTTAAGTACCATTGATTTCTCTAATGAATAATAAGTCATAGTCCTATATGACTGAGTCTTCTCTTCCAAAGAGAGGGTGTGGCCACTATGTTCAAGACCTGGAATCAGCCCTTAAGGGAGCAATTTATCTACTTACCCCTGATTTGGGGAAAGAGTGGATTCCGTCTTGTGTAACTGAGTTCTCAACTCCCCAATCAGATGAAAAAGGTAGGCTTGTTGAGTTGACAATCTAGCCACTCTCACTCATACTAATCAAAGGACCGCCCTTATAGACAAGAGTTCCCAAAACACTTAGGATTAAGGTCATGTCACCTATAGTCATTTTAGTGAATGTAAGTCTCAATTATCAATGACGTTATATAAAGAGACTAATCATCTCATGGTCCGGTCTTATACAAACTCTTTGTATAAGACACCCTCGCTCGCATGTCTTCACATGAATGGTCAGGATCAGACCATTTTAGCACTTTACAACACTTATAAATAGCGACAAAGCGGGCCGTATTCGTAGTGTCACTAGGATAAGGTATCCGTTCTTTATCCCTATACTACGGACCATTTAGGTTATACTTAAGGCATGATCCACTTGTATTTCTCACATACATGCTTAAATTACATGAAATAACCACGGATCATAGTTTATTGGATATGAGTAAATGCAAATAAAATAACATTTATTTGATTAATAATAATGTGTGTACAAAATGTTTACAAACTGCGAGACCACCGAGAGAATTAGGACACCAATCCTAAAAATGGCGTTACATAAAGAGACTAATCATCTCGTGGTTTGGTATTATACAAACTCTTTGTATAGGACAACTCCACTCGCATGTCTTCACATGAATGGTCAGGATCAGACCATTTGTAGTATTTTACAACACTTGTTAATATCTACAAAGTGAGCCGTATCCATAATGTCACCAAGATAAGGTATCCCTCATTTATCCTTATACTATAGACCATTTAGGTTATTACTTAAGACATGATCCACTTGTATGTCTCACATACATGCTTAAGTTACATGAAATAACCACGGATCTTAGTTTATTAGATATGAGTAAATGAAAATAAAATAACATATATTTTATTAATAACAATGTGTGTACAAAAAGTTTACAAACTACGAGACCACAGGAGAATTAGGACCCAATCCCAACAATCTCCCACTTGTCCTAATGCCTCGGGAGACTAATGTACAATACATAAAACAACACAATATATGATAAACTAGGGCATACTCTATACCCCAGTATCACTTGTAATGTTCTCTAATGGCCCATCATTCTCATCAAATTGGCATTGATGGGATGTATCAGGGTCGAATCCTTCTGTCCTTGCTTCCATCTCTTCCTCTAGCATTATCGTGTAGCAATCTACCTCATCCATTATTCTCTCTACCAGACTTGAGGTGCTAGTCTTGCTTTGATGTCCAATCTCTTCTTCTATTGATGCGTTAGTATGGACTGGACACATCATCTGATATATCTCTTCCATTTGCCTTCGGTCTAAGCTAGCTAAGATTGGTCTGAAGACCTTTTTCTCATCTCTGTGAGCCAGCTCTTGAGGGTCATTTGGGTGTGCAGTTTGTTCCAAAGCAGAGCTGTCAGAACTTGGTGGATCGCTAGCAGGTGCAAGTGGTGTAATGTGTGGGGTGGAGGTAGGTGTATGCGGTGATCCTAAAGAAACAGGAATAGGCGAGGAGAACTGAGTAGTTTAGATGGTTTGGGCCACTTCACTGGGAGAAATTGTGGCTAAGGGTTCAATGATGAGGGCGCTACTGGACACACAACAGGCGAAAGAGACAGTCGGAGGTGCTTCGAAATTTGGTATGCATTGGGATGATGGGAGTGATGGCTGGGATAGTTGGTGAAGGAACAGGCTTTTTGTAAGGTCGTGCGGTACCTGATTTGGTAGAGCATTTAGATGCAGGTTGTTGCGTTGGTTTTACTAACGTCGAGGACTCAAGACTGGTAGATGACATAGACGCCTGGGGTTTTCGTAGGGTTTTGGCAGAGGTGGAGGACTGTTTGATGGTTTTGCTGGAGTTCGTGCTGTGGTGGGTTTAGGTTGGGGCAGCTTTCGAGAAGTGAAAGATGAACCACCATGTTGTTTGGATAAGGCAAAGGGTTTCGAGATAGGAGGAGGAGATGACTCAGGCGATAGAGAAACGGAAAAAGAGAAAGAGCTTACCGGCGAGTCTTTGGCGAAGCTCATGGAAAGGTTTTGGCTATCCGAGGTGTCTGACATTATGATTTGCAATGAAAGAGCTTGAACGAATGGCGAATAGGTGAACTTGAACGGCTGGAA
Source organism: Benincasa hispida (assembly GCF_027475165.1). NCBI lineage: Eukaryota > Viridiplantae > Streptophyta > Magnoliopsida > Cucurbitales > Cucurbitaceae > Benincasa > Benincasa hispida. The sequence goes on from NC_143485.1 coordinate 54,526,511, forward strand.
AATTGAGGGCTCGGGGAAGAAGAAGAGAAAAGAGGAAGAGGGGCTCAGTTGTCTTTTTATAACACATAATAGAAGAGAGAGAAAAAGGGACAAAGTTGACAGATGCAACTGAGGGTGACATTCGGGCTACTCATTTAATGCAAATGAGAAGAGTAACTTCTCGGGCCACCCAAACACTTGATTGGTTCTTTCCCCATAGAGCGTCCTTTCATATTCCAACTCATCAGCATGCGTTGTAGTTCTAACGTCACTACTTAAGTACCCTTTCCTAAATTTTGAACTATTACAAAGTTTGTTTTCTAACAAGCATTAAAAATTATGCAAGATAAATAATCAATTGCATGAAAAAATACAAACAAGAATCAAAGAAAAGATCAAAGCAAACGCATGATATAAAAGAAAAACAAAACAGTAAAGCAGTAGAGAAAAGACATCCCTTGAGTGTATGTCTAATTCAAATGCAGGGACATTTAAATGTGAGCCTTAGATAGCTTCATGTAGCTCGATGGATTATTTCTGGCATTCCAAGTTTCCTTCAAAGTAGGGCTTTACTCGCCGCCCATTTACTTTGAATGCGTTTGTACCATTCTTTCATATGCGTTCCATGACCCTATGAGGAAAGATTGTCTTAATGACGAATGGTCTTGACCATCTGAATTTTAGCTTGCCTGGAAATAGTTGCAAACACGAGTTAAACAATAGTACCTTATGACCAATACAAAATTCTTTCTTATTGACGAATGGTCCTGACCAAAATTTGTTCTTCTCTTTATAAATTTTTGTGTTTTCATAGATGTCGTGCCCATTCATTAATTTCGTTAAGTTGCAACTTATGGTTTTCTCCCGCGACTTCCAAGTTTAGGTTCAGCTTCTTTACTGTCTAGAATGCCCTGTGCTCATACTCCAAAGGTAAATGACAAAGTTTTCTAAATACGAACGAGTAAGGAGACATACCTCTAGGTGTCTTGTAGGCAATCATGTACGCCTAAGAGCTTCATCAAGCTTTTGTGCCCAATCTTTCCTAGATGTGGTGACAACCTTTTCCAGTATCGACTTGATTTCTCTGTTGGATATTTTAGCTTGCCCATTCGTTTGTGGATGGTATGTGGTAGCTATCTTGTGCCAGACATTATATTTGGCAAGTAACTTAGAAATGATACGGTTAAGAAAATACATACCTTCATCACTTATCAGTGCCCTTGCCGTCCCAAAGCACATGAAAATGTTTGTGGTCAGAAATTTTGAAACAGTCACCAAGATTGTTTTAACCCAATTGGATACATAATCCACCGCTACTAAGATGTATTGTTGTCCACAAGAATGAGGGAGAAGCCTCATAAAATCAATGCCCCAAACATCAAATAGCTCAACTTCTAGTATGTTCTGCGACATTGCGTCCCTTGAAGAGATATTACCCGTGCGTAGGCATGGGTTGCACTTTAGTACATATTCCCTTGCGTCTTTGAAAAGAGTGGGCCAAAAATACCCACACTAAAGGACTTTAGTAGCAATACTTTGTCCTCCGAAGTGACCCCCATAAGGAAAGTCATGGCATTCAACTAGGATGTGTTTGCATCTCAACTTTGAGAATGCATCAATGCATGATGGAATCTGGGCCTTGTTTGTATAGAAATAGTTCGTCCCAAAAATAGAATTTGCTGTCATGAACAAGTCGTTTCTTTTGCTAGCCATTAAAGTCTTCAGGGAACTGTTTGTGGTTAAGTAATTGACTATGCCTACGTACCATGGTTTCTTGTCCTTAACTCTAAGTAGGCGTTCATCAGAGAACACATCTTAAATCTCATCTTGTCCCAGTTGTATCTCTTTGTATCTCTTAATTTCCACATCAAACTCTTGTAGTAGCAACACCCAATTAACGCATACCTCAAAGTCTTGATTGCGTTGTGAAAGTCTTCATTGGATATGTAGGGTCTGTTTAACTCTAATAATGCACTCAGTGGTCATGCAATCTGGGAAATTCCTCTCACAAACCTTCGATAAAAGCCTGCGTGGTCTAAGAAACTCCTCAAAACTTGAACATAGGCAGACAGGGGCAATTTGGCTATAACATCAATTTTTGCTTCATCCACTTCTAATCCAGCTTTGGACACCTTGTTTTTAGAACAATGTCTTCAATCACCATAAAGTGACATTTTTTCCAATTGAGTACCATGTTTGTTTCCTCTTATCGAGCAAGGACAACCTCTAAGTTGTCTAAGCAGGATTGATAGAAGTCCTTAAAAACTAAGAAATCGTCCATAAATATTTCAAAAGATTGCTCAAGAAAGTTAGAGAAAATTGCCACCATGCATCTTTGGAAAGTTTCCGATGTGTTGCATAGCCCAAAGGGCATGCATCAGAATGCAAATGTCCCAATGGGGCATGCGAAAGTTGTTTTCTCTTGATCTTCTAGAGCGATAAGGATCTGGTTGTATCTAGAGTATCCATTTAAGAAACAATAAAATTCTTTACCAGCCAATCGATCGAGCATTTGATCAATAAAAGGAAGGGAAAGGTGCTCTTTCTTGGTCGCCACATTGAGTTTTCTATAGTCCATGTGCCATCCTATGACAGTTATGGATGGGATGAGTTTGTTGTTGCTATTGACTATTACAGTAGTGCCTCCTTTCTTGGGGATGCTTTGTATTGGGCTTACCCAGCTACTGTAAAAAATGGGATAGGTCACCCCTGCGTTGAGCAACTTTATAGTTTCTTTCTTTACCACTTCTTTCTTTACCATGCATTGAATAAGATTTAGCTTGCATTGAGGCTTGATTGTTCCAATTTTCCCTTCTTCCAATCGAATCTTGTGCATATAATATGAATGGTTGATTCCTCGAATGTCAGCCATCGTCTAGCTAATTGTACGCATATGCTTCTTTAATATCTGCAAAAGAGAGAGCTCGTTAGGCTGAGAAAGATTAGCTGAAATAATAACAGACAAAGTATTATCAAGTCCAAGAAAAGCATATTTTAAATGGTCAATGAGAGTTTCTAAATCGAGCGTTGGTAGCTCTTTCAGGGAAGGACTCGCCGGTTTCGTCTACCGCTCATTTAGACTTAGCGGCGCAAATCTTCTCATAGTTTCACCCAAGATATGGACCTCACAAACTTGGTCCATTTCCTCTTCTTCAAACAGTTCAATTGAGTCGATAAATTGACATTGCTTTGCATCATCTAGAAATCTTAATACATTCAACACATCAAATTTATCTTCTTGGTTGTCCACACGCATGGTCAATTCCCCTTTGTACACGTCTATCAAAACTTTTCCAATAGCAATGAATGTGCGTCCGAGGATGATTGGAACATCCCGATCAGCCTCACAGTCTAAGATGATGAAGTCCGTCAGAAATATAAATTTGTCAACCTTTAGCAAGACATCTTCAACCTTTCCTTCATGATACATGATAGACCTGTCAGCAAGTTGAAGCATTACAGAAGTAGGTTGAGCTTCACCAATTCCAAGTTTCTTAAAGATTGAAAGGGGCATCAGGTTAATACTTGCTCCAAGATCAAACAATGCATACCCTACATTTATTCCTCCAATTGAATAATGAATGGTAAAATTGTCAAGATCCTTTTCCTTTTCAGCAATGCTGCTATTGTTCAACGCATTATACTCCTACGTTAGTGCTACTGCTTCCAACTCACTGATCTTTCTTTTCTTCGTTAAGACATCCTTCAAGAATTTTACGTAGTTTGACATCTATTCTAAGGCTTCTATGAGGGGAATGTTGATGTGCAATTGCTTAAGGATTTCAAGGAAGTGCTTGAACTGTTTCTCGTCATTCTTTTTTTATAAGCATTGGGAGAATGGTGCACTCAGTTGTACTACGTTGCCCCCGTGTTAGACGTGCTAGGTTATGAATGGCTGACAGAGCCAGGTGATTTTTCTTCTTGTTCTCTTTCAAATGCCATTGTTTACATTGTGTTCTTAGCTGCTGAAGGATGACTGCCATTTCTTGGGTTTATATTCTTCTCCACTAAAGGTCTAAAACTCTTTAATGTTGCCGCATGACATTTCTCCTTTTCATTGTTACTTCCCGGGCCCTCAGTGTTGCTAGGCAATACTCCGTGTAGCCGATTCTTCTACTCACTTGCAATGTTCCCTACTTGCATCTCTAAGTTCTGGATTGATGACACTTGACCCTTCAATAATGCATAATTCTGGGTTATGTATTCCTTCAATAGATTCTCAAGCAGAGACATTGAATTTGATGCCGACCCCCTCCCTTAAAGGTCTAATGCTGAGGTTGTTGCTATTGCTAAAATTCAAGTGATGACCTTTGCCTAAGTTGCTGATGTGTCCCAGGATGCGATTGCTCTTGTTGGTGACCTTCCTAAGAAAAATTTGGATGATTTCTCCATCCAGGATTATATTTCTTTCAGAATGGGTTATTTTTTTTTATAAAACATACCAATTATGGTTTTTATAGGCAGTCATTATAAGAGTGTGGTTCTCTACAGCCCACACAACTAGACATGTCTACGGGGCAGGGCGGGAATAGGGAAGGCATCCCCGTCCCCGTCCCTGCCCCCTATACCATTCCCCGCTAATACCCTAACCCTAATTTTGAGGGTATGAGGAAATAGGATATAAAAACAAGAAATATAATGAAATTATGAGGAATTTAGACGCAGGAAAACCAAGATAAATGAATCAAGTATGGAATAACGCAAAGGTTTAAGTATTGTCTACATGTTGCGAGGGGCATGCGGTGATGGAAGATTGGACCAAACAGTTGTCTTATGCGTGATGCCAAACGAGAGTGAAGAGAAAATGGGAGAAGGCGACACCAGCGAGATTGGAGGGAGCAGTTGAGCAAGAAAATGGGAGAGAGTGAGATCGGAGAGAGCGAGTATTTTGAATGAGAAAGTGGGCGAGAGCGATATTAGTGAGAGCACTGAGAGCGAGAGCGTGGAGGGTGAATTCAGCGAGATCGACTGAGAGCGAGAGCGGGATCAGCAAGACCACTATGAACGAGAGTGAGATGATAGAGTTGTGTGATGCGTTGGAGGTTACATTCATTAGCAAAAGCCACGAGAGCAAAACCGTCGAGAAAGTTGGAGAGAGCGAGAGCCACGAGAGCGAAACCAGCGAGATTGGGATAGATGGACGCATTTGAGGAGAATTGGATGCGTTCATTAGTAATTTGGATAAATAAATCAGAAATTAAGCAGATGAAGTGGCAAAAGAAGATTACATGCGGGAAGATTTTTATCAACTTAAGTAGGTGGTGTACGATTAAGATTACATGCAAATTAGATAATTTTGGTTGGCAAACCCAGAATTAGACAACTCAAAGCTCGGTTAGCCAGAGTAAGCATGGGTAGCATAAGGAAGAGCCATTTGTATGGTGAGTTGTCGTGAGGAAAGAGGTTGGGAATGGCTATAAATAGGAGGTCTCGACATGAAGGTTAAACTCATTCCAAACAATTTCAGTAGTAAAAATCCTAAGTAGATAGTGAGCATTTAATGGGAAAGCTGCCGTTGGTCTGGAAGGAAGGAAATTCGAAGGAGGTGCTGCTTAAATTCCAATTTGGTCTGAGTATGGGAACAAAATACGAAAGGGAAGACTGGCAAAACTGTGAGTTATAGCTTTATAGTTTCGATATATCGTGAGTGTTACAGCTTTAAAGTATCATGATTGTTATTACAGTTTTGGCATACTATGAATGTTTATATATATAAATGCATGATAGGAACGTTATTATGGCTTTGACATACTATGAGGTCTTAGTAATTGAATGCATATTAGGGTGTTACTATGACTTTACTACGTGTTGTGAAGTTTAATTAAAGACATGCATATTAGGTACTGCCTATGTGATATAGTTTTAATATTTATAACTTTGGTAGGTGTGAAGCATATTGTGAACACTATACTATATAGCCTTGATATAAAAAAAAGATTTTGAGTATATATACAGTGTGGCATATTATGAATATTTATTGTGGCATATTATGAATATTTATTTAACTCTATACATTGATATAGAGATATAGGCATAAGTAAATGCAAAATATATGCTTTTGGTGATATGATGATTGTCATGATATTGTTTGTGTAATAACTATGGAAACTGGATTATGCCCAGGATGTGGTTAGCATGCTTAACAAAAGGTGGTTGGCGGGAAAAATTGGTCGGCTTCGGTCAGCGGGAAATAATGGTCGGCTTTGGTCGGCGAGAAATAATAGTCGGTGAAGACCGACGGAAAATATGGTCATGTACCTAAGCATGACTAGCGGGATAAATAAAATGGTTGATGTGCACATTGGTGGAAAGTGGGGTCATAGGAAGGTTTCCATAGATGATTGTATTGATTAATAATATGATATGCATGCTACATGTAGCTTTTGGGATAAAGATTACTGGTTGCATGATTATATCTTTGATTGTGCATGAGTTATAATGCGAGTGTTGGCATGTAAATGATTTCCCAAAAATGATGATTTTCAAAGTGAATTTCATCTTAAAAGAACCACCCACTGGGCTTAGTAGCTTACACTCTTCAAAATGTTTTCTTAACCTTCCCTCCCCCTTCCCCCCTCCGGTAGCAAAGCGGAGTGTTCAAGGAAGAGTCCATTACCCACCACCACCAGCTAAGAATTTGGTAAACTCTTGGGGCACGGCTCAGACCATGAATAGAAAGAAAATTTAATTATATGTATAGATAGATAGGGAGAATGTTGTAAACCTATTAAAAATTTATAGAGACATGGGGGACATATTGAGCATAGGTATTGTCTTAAAAGGTTATATAGTCATTCTCACGCTCCCTTCCCAGTCTTGGGGTTTAATACTTGGGAGGGGGTATGACACCCCGTCCCCCGCAAATTTCCCCACGGGGATCGGGTTCCCTGTAGGGAAAAATTCCCCGCTTTTCATTTTTTTTCAATTTTTTAAATTTTAATAGAATATATTTTTTCAATGGAATTTTAATTAAAACATTTCCAATGCAATTTTATTTCAATGAAATATTATCAAATTTTCTACTAAAAATAATACATAGACAATTTGAAAATATGTATTTAAAATGATAAATTCTCATTATTTATAAAATTAAATCTCAATTATTAGAACATCCGCCTATAATTATCCATAATTCTTATTAAAATTCAACTTAAACTTAAGTAATTAAAACATTCATCCATAATCATCGTAACAAAGTTAATAGAGTTTTCAATTACATAAAAAGGTTCACAAATCAGAAGTCAAGACACAACATATATTTTAAAGAAAAGCTACAAAATAGCCAAATCAAGTCATTAGAAAATTTCATCCAACTTTGTCAAAGATGATTCCTGAAAAAAAAAAAAAACAAATATTGTACAAATTAATATAATCAATATTAAAATAATAATAGTAATAATAATACACAAACTTATAACTTACATCATTTGGATCTTAATCCTCAAAAACATTTTCCAAAACTTTAGCATCTATAAGAGTATGCTTATCTATTTAAGACATAGACAAAAGAAATTAGATCTTAAATTGTAAATAATACAAATTTATTAAATAAATTAAACAATAATATTAACTCATACCTTCAACCATAGCCAATCTTGAGTATACATCAAAGCTTCTAATAAGTTTTCATGAATTTGGGAACGGTCACTACTTCCATCTCGCTTGGAAATCGAAGAAGTACTAATTGTAGATGTAGGACGTTGAGGTTCTTCTAATGTACTTGAATTCGAATTATAAAACTTCATCAAATCACAACACATATCTCTAACATGTTTAATTTCAACAGTATGATGAGATCCATAGATTTTAGGAAAATAAAACTGGATCAATCTCATCTTAAACCTAGGATCTAATACTGTAGCTATTGCCAATACACCATGAATCACACTCCAATATTTTTCAAACTTAGCAATCATTCTTGATGCCATTTCTTGTATCTCCTCAACATCAAAACTAAGCCACTTAGAAAGTTCCAACCTAATTTCACAAACTTCTTCAAAAAAAGACATCGAAGGTTGGATAACTTGACCTAGAAAATAACTCAGTCATCAAGTAAAAGGATTCTAATCTATCATACATTTCTTTTGCAAAATTCCAATCAGTCTCTGAGGAAGACAAATGTATAGTGGTTCACGTTATTTTAGATGAGGAAAAACATTCTTGTATTCCAAAGCATTTTTGAGCATCACGAATGTTGAATTCCATCTTGTTACACAATCAAGACAGTTTTTTAGTGCATGAAATTTGTAATTGACAAACTCCTTCTTCAAAATTTTCCTTCCTTTTTGGAGAAAGAGTCCAAAAATGAGCAGTACCTCTAATCTTTTTTATACCATCAGAAATTATAGCCAGATTGTTGGGATTGGTATCCTAATTCTTCCAAAGTCTCGTTGTTTGTAATACACACATTGTTTTATGAATAAACTAATTGTTATTTCATTCTTGCATTTATTCATATCCAATAAACAAAGCTCCATGGTTATCTCATATAAACTTAAGCATGTATATGTGATATACAAGTGTATCATGCCTTAAGTGATAATCTAAATAGGTCTGTAGTATATGGATTAAGGTGAGATACCTGATCTTTGTGACATTACGGATACGACCCGTTTTGTAGAGGTTTGCAAATGTTGTAAACTACTACAGATGGTAGATCCTGACCATTCATGTGGAGACATGCGAGCGGGGGTGTCCTACACAAAGAGTTTGTATAAGACCGGACCACAAGATGACTAGACTCTGTATATAACGTCGTCAATGCTAGAGACTTACATCTCACCTAAATGACCATAGGTGACATGACCTCAATCCTGAGTGTTTGGGAACTCCTGCCTTTGAGGGCGATCCTTTGATTAGTATGGGTGAGAATGGCCATATTGCCAACTCAACATTCCTACCTTTTTGGGAACTTGTCTGATTTGGGAGTTGGAAACTCAATACACAAGATGGAATTCACTCCTTCCCCGAAGTAGGGGTAAGTAGATAGATTGCTCCCTTAAGGGTTAATTCTGGGGCTTGAACATAGTGGTCATAGCTTCTCTTTGGAAGAGAGGACTCAGTCATAGTAGGACTATGACTTATGTTCATTAGAGAATTCAGTGGTACTTAAGAAATTAGATGTAACTACAGGGGAATAATAGTTATTGGTCGAGTTGTACTTACGAGCGATCTGTGAAGGGTTGTCGCACTGTTGATTGGTTAAGATGGACACATAATATATCTGTGATAAGGAAAGTTCAGCTGCCGGTCTTTAATGGAGTGCCTGACAGTTAACGAATGGTGGATCCCGTGACTAAAGAGTTCAGTTAGTTATTCACGTACCGTTGGAGCTTCGAGCTACAAGTTCATAAGATCCCCTTGGTAGCTCAATGGATTTAAGTTGAGGGTCAGTTCTTGGTGTTGATTTGAAATGTTCAAATCGACAAAAGGTAATTCGATTATATATGATATGATCAGTATGGTGTATGAGATACATCAAGTGGAGGATTAATGTAAATGAGATTTACATTAATTGCCATAGAATAGAAAAAGAGCTATGGTTTATATGTTTCATGAGATGAAATATTAAAACTATAGGTTATAAATATATTATGGTAAGTTATTTATCATTTATATTTATAATAATATTAATTATTGGATAATTATCTCTTTTTCTCTAGTAATCAATTGAGTGGGAGGTTATTGATGGTTTCATGTTAACGTGAGATAAAAGGAAAATGTTTTCCTAATTTTAGTTAGAAAAGGATTTGCAAAATGTTGTTTTGAGATTTCCATTCTCGGAAAATTCTCACGGAGAAGTTGTCAAGTAAATCAAATTTACTAAGCGACAGCTTGGAGTTAGCTAAACAATCATGGAGTGTTAGTACATGATAGACACTCAGTTAGACGATGAGCTAAACGATCGCATAGCTTTTCCTAAACGATTGGGCATCGACCTATATGATAGGTTGTTCCATCTCCCACTTGCTCAATCGTTTACACGATTGTGGTTTCTCTGGTTTTTTACCTCTAACCAAGTCCACATAGAGCCCACCCTCTGGATTCTCACACCGAGAATACCAAGCTAACCTTCTTGGTGGTGTCATACTCAACTCAATACTGTCGAGGTTCTGTGGAGGCTATTCTCGGTGTTCATGACCCTGGTGATTGCTTTGTTCGAGTGCGCGGTGATCGTGCAGTGTAGCGGTCGTGTTGGATAAACGTTCGTGTGTTTTTGTGATCGAGCGTTCGTGATCAAGGAACTAGAAGATGAGTTTGAAAAGGTTTATTATTTCTTGTCCTTGATCTATTGTAAAGCATGCTGTAATTTCTGTATTTCACATAACTGTATGTTTCCATTATGTTATTGTAAATGTAATGTTCATATACGATTGAAATTTAGAAAGATCATTCTGCTGCTTATGGAAATCCTCGTGTCCAATTTCTTTCAATCCATATTTCACTATCAAATTCAGAATATTTGCACAACAACGAATGTGGAACAAACTTCCATTCAACCATAATGTCCTTAAATCTAACTTCCTTAATAAAATGTCAACCATTGCATCATTTGTTGAACAATTATCTACTATTAAAGTGAATAGTTTACGATCTATATTCCAATCGAATATACACTCCATTAATGCTTCAGAAAGTAACTGTCCAGTATGTGGATGTGACACATGTACAAACCTAGTATTATGTAATAATGTGTTAAAATGTAAACTACATGTGAAACCAAATAAAAAATAAATAATAATATAAAAGATCTAAAATACGTCAAAATTCTGCTTTGTAGGATCTAAGAATCATCAATAAAATGAGCAGTGATTGCCATGTATCCCTTCGTCTGGCTAGTTGCAGTCCACGTCTCTAGTAAGGGCAACCATGCTTCTATTGTTTTTCATAAACTTCATTGTTTTAATTCTCTCTTCTTCATAAATTTTTATTATATCTCTCCTTATCGTGGTTCTTGAAATCATCTTAAACATCGGTTGAACACCACTCAAAAACTTTCTAAATCCTTTGTGTTCAACCATGTTTATAGGATATTCATGTGAAATTATAGCACAAGAAAGGTCTCTTTGAGAAGCTTCGTAATAAAAAAGAGTTGGGCTTAGCACTATTTTCCCCTCATTGATTTTAGTGGGTCTCAAACATGATTGCCTAATATCTCTTTGTCTTCGTAAGGGACAAATTTTGAAATGATCATGGAAATGTTTTGTCCCATTTTTAGATTCTCCTCCCAACTTTTTTCCACAATAATTGCATATTGCTTTCATGGTATCATTTATTTTTTGTCTTTTATAATGGTTTCATACTACCGATGTCAACCTATTACGTTTTGGAAAATCCTCATTATCATCACTATCGAATGCTATAAGTGCATATTGATTATTATCACTTGAAACACTATTCATTGGGGTTGATTCACTCATGTTCATAGATATTGGAGTTGAACCGCCTTGTTCTAACTCATTATTATTCGATAAAGTCATTTTCACCTACAAATAGTCAAATAATAACAATTACATATCATTGTAATTATGAAAAAAAATTAATCAACGTAATTATCACTCTTATTATAAGAAATTATTCAAATGGGATGAAGTTTCTCAAGCTAATTCTTCTGCAAAATATCACAAATTCTTCCTCAAAAGCTGATTCTGTCAAATTCTTGCAATCTTTTCGTGTTTTTACTACTGTTTTAAGCTATTTTCTACTACTTAGTTACTAACAATCATTTCCTACAAAACCAAAGACGATTAAAAAAACATGACAGCAACTCCCAAAATAAATTCATCATGAGAGATCAAATAGTTAGTGGAATTTGGACATACCTTAGATAGAAGAAGACGATGACAACTGGGCTTGAAGTGAAGGAATTGAGAACTAATAGATTTGAGGGTGTGAGTGAGCGAAATCACCAAAATTGTGAATAGATCTGACAATCAAATAGATCAGACGGCGGTTGGAACTGAAAGTGAACGAAATTGGGAACCAAAGATTCCGGCTGGAGGGAGAGGTGCTGGTGGCAGACGGTGGCAGACGACGCTGGTGGAGTGGTGGCGAGGAGAATCCTGACGTACGTGATTTGGGTTTCTGTCGTGCATGATTGGAGTGGCGACGAGGAGTCCAGTGAGGGTAAATCGTGACTCCGTGAGGCTGAGGGAGATGGAGGTGCTAAGAGTCAAAGTAAGGGACTTAGCTTAGGGTTTTTGCTTTCATTTCAATAAGAAAAAGTTATATATATATATATATATATATATATATATATTAACATAATAATAATTAAAATTAATACATTAATAATAATATAATTATATAATATTAATACTCGGGGCGGATTCCCCGTTGCCAGCCCCGAAAGGTGAATGGGGAAAAAAGTTCCCCACTCCCTCCATGGGTTGCACGAATGCATCCACCTGGACCTTTTAAGTTTATGCTGCGTTTCCCATTGATAAATGTTGCAACAAGTTTATCATCCTAGCCACCTGTGCAGAGAGGGTGGTTGTTACATTAGAGTCAATCACATTCACATTCTGAGAACGCCTTCTACCATATATTATAGAATCATAAGTATCATCAACCCACTCCATATTGTGCTTGGCGTTGCAGTCTAAAATTTTCTTAACTTTATTATACGATTTGTCCATTATGCCACCAACTGCAGCTACGTCTGCTGTCATCTGGGAAGGTCTGTTCAACCCTCCATAAAAAATTTCCTTCTAAACAGTCAAGGGTTGTCCGTGGTTGGGAAAATTCTTGACCAATCCCTTGAATCTTTCCCATGCCGCAAGGTCTCAAACTCCTTGTTCAAAGTTCATAATCTCCCTACACCTTCTTGTGTTGAGGGTGGGAGGAAAATAATTTTGCATGAACTTTGCACCAACTTTTCTACGTTGTTATCTCACCAGGTTCTGAAGAACTCGCCCACTGCTTGGCATCATCACGGAGAGAGTAGGGGAATAAGAATAGTCTGATAGTTTCCGATGTGATTCTAAGAATCACAAATGAGTTACAAGTTTCCATGAAGCATTTATATGGGTATGTGGATCTTCCCCACGGGGCCTCCAAATTTTCCTGCTACTTGAAGCATATTGGATTTTATATCCTAAAACTCGTAGTTTGTAAATTAATAAACATATTCTGTTTTGTTTTTCAATAAAGTTGTTATTGAAATTGTAATCTTGAATCCAATAAACTAAGGTCCTGAGGCTATTTAATGTAGTTTGAACTTTATGTAGTGACATAAATGTGGATCAAGTTCAAATATATAGCCAAAATGTTATATAGTATATGAATAAGATTGGGCGCCTTATTCTGGAGACACTATGGATGCAGTCCACTTTGTAGGTAGTACAAACGATGTGATCTTGAATCGTTCATATAGAGATATATGAGTGTGGGCATCCTATGTAAAGAGTTTACATAAGACTAAACCATGAAATAGTCACTTTTTACGTTCTAAATGTCGTTTTATGTATAAAACTGACTATTTTGTTAATTGATGACCTAGGTAACTTAATCTTAATTCTGAGCTAACTATGAACTCCTGTTCACTTGAAATTATCCTTAGATCTGCATAGGTGAGGGTAGCTCAATATCGCTGGCCCAATAAGCCTCCCATTTCAGGGGTAAGATTGGGTAGATAGCTGAGAACATAAGGTGCAAGACGAAATTCACTCCTACCCGTTATAGGGATAGTAGATAGGTTGTTCCCTTTAGTACTGAATCCAAGTCTTGAACAAGGGGCCCCACCCTCTCCTTGGCCCGAGGGGGATTTGGTTTATAGGTTGGATCTTAAACCAATTATTCATTAGAGGATCAGTGGAACTTAAGGAACAAGATGTAGTCTTGGGAGTTAAACGATTTTTATGACCCAGCCGAGATTACGAACAACCTGTGAAGGATTATCTTACTAATCATGGTTATATCAAATGGACACAAATATATCTATAGTGAGGGGAGTGCAACTACGGGACTCTAGTTGAATGATCCGTTAGTTAACGAATGTTGATTAGCTCCGTCTAAAGAGTTTAGCCAGCTAATCTCGGATCGTTGGAGCCCATGATCTATAGGTCCATCAAGTTCCCCTACTAGCTCATATGGAATAAACTTAGAACAATATGATAGAATAATTCGAATTGTTCGAATTAGGTGAAGAGAGAGAAACCGACAAGTATATGTGATATAATGGTCGAGTTTTCAGTTTAGAGATACAGCTTTAATATTTAAATGTGATTTAAATATCAAGAATTTGAATACGTTCATATTCGGAAGCTCGGAAATAATGGAAATGGTCAAAGATGTAAAAAGTCAAAGAGTTGACTTTTTTACATTAAAAAGTCAAACTTTGACTGACCTTATATTCAAATGTGATTTGAATTTCGAGAAAATGAATGCGGATTCATGCTCGGGAGGTCAAAATTAGTCAACACGGAAAAAATCATAAAAAGTCAAAATGTTGACTTTTTGGTCAAAGTTTGACTTTGACCAAATGACTATTTTGCCCTTTGACACAGTTAGTGGGAAAATCTAAACTTTTATTGGATAATTCCACTAACAAAATAGTGGGCTAGGTGTTGGCTTATAGTGGAGACATTAAGCCCACTAAGATAGTGAATTATAGGTGTTGGGTTTTTATAGATTTGGTTCATGCAATTGTTGCATGGTTTTTTTCTATAAATTGGGCTTTTCAATTTAGTTAAAAACTTTTGCCATTTTGCCAAAAGAGTTTTCTAAATTTGGGCTGGAAAATTCTCTTTTCTTTGAGTGAAATAAAAACTCAAACCTAAATTCATTCTTATTTTCCATCTCTTTTCTCTCTCATAACTTGGATTTCAATTCTTCCATGTTTCCGCAGTAGTTTACCCAAGGAATGGACGAGCTCCAAGGAGGGAGGCCTTCTTTTAGGAAAGGGATAGTAGACATCTGCTTAGACAGGGATTTCTCTCCAGTGTCTGCTAAGATGCTCCGGGGACTTGTCTTGTACTCCATTAGGCAAGAAGTGTTGTAAGATCACTGAAGGAAGGGTTGGTCATAAATTTGGAGACCCTATCATCAACCAATAGGCCAGGAGCGGAAACGCTTTCATCCACCGGGTCCCACAACCCGGTTTTGAGTCCAGAGGATAGTAGGTCAACTCTAGTGGTGGTTCAGAAGAGTTCGGATCGAGATTCAGCAAGGAAAAGCGGTATTCGGAAGCTACAAAGGTTGTTTGCTATCCACTTTTATTTACTGTTTTTTTCCTCCATTTGCATGCTTATTTGCTTTAAATTAGAAGCAATTAGAGTGTAATTAGATCCTAATTCCGCTGTATATGTCTCATGTTCCATCAAAGCATCTGGAGCATGACAGACTTCATCCCAAATCTTGTCCTATCAGGCATTGGATATATGATCCTTAGCAAAAAGTCATACAATATCGGTAACAAATACTGTCGCATTGGACGCATGCTATTATTTGCCATCAGGATCGAGTTCATGGCAGCATTGGCTAATTGTTGAGCTAAGTTTTGGTTCCTCTGATCGTCCACCATCTGTTGTTGTTATTGTTGTCTTTGTTGCCTTAATCTTTGACAATAATTAGATCGATTCCTTCGTCTAAAGGTCCTTTCAACCCTGGGGTCATATACGAATTTAAAAGTATTCTCCATTCTCATAAAATGTTTACAAGCTTGGGCTTGACTTATAATACTTCTTTAGCTGAAAGTTTTCTACAAAAGAAACAAGCAAAATTCTGGTTCGTTATGCTGCTAAAATCCCTGATAATGGCATCTAAAACTTGTTTGCCTCGTGATTTGTATCAAAAAGTGCTTATGAATAAGGGTGAAAGATGATAACTAGATGAATGGAGATGAATGACGAATTTCTTCTCTATATGAGAAGAGTAGGCGATGCGTCAAAGTGGATGTGGCACACTTGTGTAATGCATACAAGCTTTCCTAAATTAGACCTAAGTATAAATCTGACTCAGGTTTCCTAGTAAGTCTAAGGTCAAACATAGGGATTTTAAGATAACCTAACGCAGTCCTTGCATTGCTTCAATTGTAGATGGTTCCCAAATTAATGAGAGTGAAGATTATTTACACTATCTCGATGCACGCCTACAAGAAAACATAGGAGTTCAAGGTCAAAAGAGGAATTTATGGGTGAATGGTGTTAAGTGCTTAGGGGTATGCGTTGATTCCAAGCAAGATGAACAAGTGTGTGTGAAGGTGTGAGAGTGGAATGAAGATGATATGAATGCTTGTTTATAAACCAAGTGTATGTGTATGCATTAGGTATCCATTCCTTAGATCGTGTTATTCAACATTTCTCAATGCGAATGCCACATGTATTCCTATCTTTAGGGTGCATGGCATTGGTGACAAAGAATGGTAAAAACGCAAGTATTTTTCTCCAAAATTTCTATGCGTTATGACTCAATGTGTTCTTTAATTAACCTACTCTCTCAAATAGTTTAACTATGTAATAATTTCAATCAAGTGATCAAGATGATTAAAGCATGGAATCCAAATATGCAACAAGTCAGAAAAATGGTAGCCACACACGAATTTGAATGTAAACAGAGTATTTTTCTCCAAATATATTTACAACAATCTCAACTTAATTGAATGGGATGGTAAATGAAAGTAATAAGTAAAATAAAATAAAGAAGTCAAGCCGCAGAGTTCAATCTCTTGTCCTATTTGGCTTGGTTTAAATGCTTGTTGCAACCAACTTGGTGAAGAGGTGATAAAGAATTCTCTTTCAAGCTTAGTCTCCAACAACTTTTCTTGATCAATGATGGCAATGGATCTTTTCCTTCTATCTTCTTCTTGTAATGGTAGAGCTTCTGGCTATCTGAATCCTCTAAGTTTTCTAATGTGTATAACTGTTTCTCTTGGCAGCAAGCTTCCCTATTTTTAGGTGTTTCCTTCAACAACTTGTGACAAGACTCATATTAAATTCCAGCTGCCTTTCATTTTAGAGCTTTTCAGATGCCGTCAGTCAGATGCACATACCTGGAAGTGGTGATTTGACAAAAAAAAGCGTGAGTCAGTGTATCTCTTCTGCCTCGAACATATTTGGATGCATGTCCTTGCGTTAGCTCGGTCTGCAACTTTTGTATGCGTTAGTGATGTGTTAAGGAATTTCATCCGTTTTTCCTTACGATGAATGTGTCTTTATCACTACAAATCCTAATTGTTCCAACCTTTAAGAGATACATATTCTATCACTCTCTATCATTTATAGAATTAAACTTTTAGTTTCTTTTTCTTCTGACAAATAAGTTTTCCATTTAGGTTTAAGAGTATGTTGATAAAGAGTAATATTGTTAACTATGCTAAGAAACTGTTTAATTTAGCATGTTTTGTTGCTGATAGAACTATAAGGAACTAAACTTCTAGTTTTGTATTTGCTTCTAAAATATTACTCTCTTTGTGTTGTTGCTAGATGTGTTTATAAATTTGTTAGTGATAACTAATTATCATTGTTGGTAGATAATGTTATCTTGTTGATATATAGTTATTTATAAAAGGTTGAATGAGTGATAAAAAAAAAACCATAATAGTAGGTTGAAAAAGAGTGTTAGTGTTCTATCGTTGTCTTTCATTTGAGTGATAGACACTGATAGACTACTATTATTGTTTATCTGATAGTAGTCTTAATAGCACCAAAAATATGTTATCTAGCTTTTCTTAATTCGAGATTTATTCTAGGATTTTATGTGTTTATTATGCTATTTTGTAGGCATTGAACACTCAAGAGGTAGAATCGAGCATTTAGGTCATTCAAGGTCAATTTGAAGCAATTTGGAGTTAATTTGAGCATTCGGGTTTCAAAGAAGGAAAATTACCAAAAATGCCCATGAGCCAGCGTAACTACCCTTTACACAGCGTAGCGTTATGCTGTTACAAGGCAATGACACTAATCCACACAGCGTGACTACTCTTGCTTTACACTCCAACATTACGCTTCAAGGCAGGATGTAAAGAAACAAGGTAGCGTAATTACGCTACCCACAACATAGTAGCTTGACAAAAATTTAAGAAACGTGCACATGACTACCCAAATGTACTAGAGTCAGTAGGCTAGTCTTACGCCTGAGACTTACGCTCTAATTGGAGTGTAATTACGCTCCTACTAGCATCGCTACGCTGCGACCTTAGTATAAATTAAGTTCTTGCCAAATTGGGTCATAATTCTTCCATCCAACCGACTTCCATACGGTTCCTCTCATCTTTTCTTCTCTTTTTGGTCAACGGGATGTAATTCTTTGGCGGTTGTTATGAATATTATCGGCTAAGATATTCATTTCTAGCTTGGATTTTGGATTTTTCTACTGATTGATGTATTTGTGGGTTTTCAGACTAGTTGTTTGTAATTACCAGATTCGATTTTTTTTTTTTAATGTTTATGATTATATTAATAGATGATTGGAAATTTTATAATTATCGCTTTTTATTGACATTTGATATGTGACACTTAATCTTGTGTTAATCAACTAGAAGCAATAAGTTAGATTAGCTTGCAAGTCATGTAGATTAGTATTGTTCTAACCAACCTAGAATCGAATCAACCGAATATTTAATTAAGGTTGTTCCTGTTATATATTCAATCTAAATTTTTCCTAGATTTTAATGCAATTAGGCCAACTTGAATTTGCATGTTGTTCATCGATTTAAATTAGGCTAATTAGTTAATTAGGTCGAATTAACTGGTTGTTTCAATTAATTTGGTTAGGTATAAATAATTGCTTGAATCTAGTAATAAGAATTCTATGATAAAATGCATTGAATATGCATTGAATAGGAGAACTTTGTAACAACCCAAACTAGGCCTTTTTTCGATCAACTACTCTATGTTTATTTTATGCATTTAAATTTCTTTGCTACAAAAAAATTTTCAAAACCCCCTTTCGATTACACTCGGACTGAAAACGCTTTAATTAAGAAATTTTAGAGCTCCTTGTGTTCGACCTGGTTTTGCCACTAAGACTAGCAGTTTGTTGTGATGGATACATTTAAATTATCCCCGAAATCCACTTCGACTAACTTTATCAGTGTATATCAGTGATAGACATTGATAAACTACTATCATTGTTTATTTTCTCATTGCTCGTAGATATGTTTAGTTACCATATATACCTATCATTGATCAAATGGTAATAGTGATAGAGAGTGATAGTGGTCTGTCACTAGCTATCACTGATACACTGTGATAAATCGGTACCATTTATACACCATTTATAGTTTTGTTGCTTTTATAGATTAATTTTGCTAGTTCCAAAATCTTACTCAAATAGAATTTTTTTTATATCAAACCACTAAAGACAATGATAGACAATGGAAAGTCATGTGGTGTTAAAGGCTTTATACCATTGTCTATCAAACCACTAAAGACAATGATAATGATAACTGTTTACTCTGTTTTTGTTTATAGTTTTGTTGCATAATGTTACACTTATAGATAGTTCTTGATATATAGTTATCTATCATTGATAGATGATGATAGTGTTAGACAGCCTACCGTTTATACTCTATTTATAGTTTTGTTGTTCTGATAGACTACTATCATTGTCTATCACTAATAGACAATAATACAATAGTATCACTATGTCTATCCTATCAATTTTTTCACTGATAATTTAAATGTGTTTATGTGGAGTTTTCCATTGTTCAACTTGTTCCTACAAAAGATGAAGCTGAATCAACAACCTTCAAATATTTTATGGATTTGGAGGAAAAGGAAGGGGAACAAAAAGAAAAGGAATAAAGACAAAGGAAAGAAAGAAATATATCAATGGAGAAAGAAAAAAGAAAAGAGATAGCGAAAACCAACCAAAAAGGCATTAGATAATAAAAATAAGGAGAAAGTCTCTTCAAAGAAGAAACTGAGAAGAAGCAGATCTCCCATAGAAGAAGACAACAATGGAGAAATTGATGATAGGCAATGCTCCAATGTTTCACTTGAAGATTTATCAACAGCGATCTAAATCTGAATTTGAATTTGAATATGAATCTCAATCATGATTGTAGAATTGTGTTTTGTAAATTGTAGAACTTTTGCTTTGTAAAGTTTCTTTGTACTTGTTGAAAATAAACTACTTTAGAGATTTATAAAATTAATATGTTTTTGTTGATAGTTTTTGTTGATAACGTTTGTACTTGTTGATTTGATCATTATTTCTCTGTACTTATTGTTTTGCTGATTTGATTATGTTCTATCATTATCTATCATTGATAGATAGTGATGGACAACTGTCACTATCTATCAGTGATAGACATAGACAGTTATAGTATTCTATCATTGTCTATCATCATAGATTGTGATAGTAACTTCTTGCTTTTATGTGATTTGTATCTTCATTTGTTGCATTGCATTAGAATATCCGCTGCATTATAATCCTTTGAAAACTTTAGCATCAATGGAACGGTCGTGTGGTGTATATCATTGTCTATATACACAATGATAGACATTGATAGTTGTCTATCACTGATATATAATGATAGAAGTTTTGACAATCATACTATTATAGCCATCTACTGATAGATAACTATAGCAACTATCGTTGTTTATCAGTGGATATCAATATTTGGTTTTTTTTTTTCATTTAGAAGATAGAATGATAAGAAAAAATGAGGATGAGGAGAATTTTATCATTAATAGATGACTATCAATGTATATCAATAATAGACAATGTCAAACATCTATCATTTTCTATCAATGATAGATGTCTATCATAAAAGAGAGAAGAAGAAAAAGAAGAGATGATGAAAAGAAGGAGAATGAGAGGAAGAAGAGAGGGAGAAGAAGGAGAATAAGAATAATAAGGTGAATAATATTCCTGTTATTATGTTTAAAAAGTTATTCCAAAGTAACTGAAAAAGTAATCGTGAAGAACATTCCTTACAAAGATTGAAGAAAGGAAAAAAAAAATAAGTTGTTCAAATGATAGAATGGTAGACCACTACTGTTATCAGTGATAGAAAATAATAGACTACTGATATACAATGATAGTGTTCTATCATTGATAGACAAAGATAGATTTTCATAGATTTTCATTACTGTCTTTCAGTTATAGACAGTGAAAGACTTCTATCCTATTTATAAGTGATAGAATTTTTGCTGTTCAACTTATTGAATTCCATCAATTTGATTTTAATAGATTATTCTAGAGTAATTGAAAAGTGATTAAACATAGATTGAAGAAGGAAAATGTTCATGATTGATCAAACTAGTTAATAAACTAGTTAAAACTTTTTCCTAATGTGAGTCCAATTAAACAAATTAACAAACTTTTTTCTAACAAGTAATTTAAACAATAAATTCATGCAAATAAATTTAATTCAAAATAGCCAAGTAAATAAAATTAGCATTTTTAAGCACCCAATTTGATTTTAATAAAAAGATTGGTATGAAATATGTAAAGATCAATTCAACTAACTTAAATAAACATTAAACAATTAATTTAAGGAACAAATATTGTAATTAATTTCATGCAATAAAATATAACAACAAATTAATTGTAAAATTAAAGTAGAAAAGGGATAGAGAAATTAACACCGAAAATTTTATAGTGGTTTGGCACAACCGACCTACGTTCACTTTTTAACGTTCACTTTTTAAGCTCCTCTTGGGTACTTCACTAGAAGTCTTTTAACTCTTCCCACGGCTTAGAACCGAACCGCTACAACATTTTTTATGAGCCCAAGAACAAACTCGATTCTTTCCACTGTTGAGGATCAAACCGTTACGACAACTCATTTTTCGGGATCAAGAGCAACCCTCAGAAAATGTTTGTAAAAATAAAGAGCATACTTGACAAACTCTCTACAAGAATGGATTTATAAATTTTAGCTCATAACAAATTAATCCTCATAATACATAAAATATCTCTCTAAAAAATTAGATGAAAGGAAAAAAATTGAATCTTAGAGAGAGAACAACAATGGTGGCTTTGAGTTATGGAAGAAGTGTAAAATTGTTGTTATGATTTGGAGAAAAAGATGCTTAAATAGAGAGAAAAAATTGTTTAAAACCACATTTAATTTGGATCATTGGATCTTGAAAAAGAAAAAACAATGGTGAAAATTTAAACTAAATTAGTCGTTTGACATAAACAAAATATAATATTAAATTATTTTTTTTAATTCATTTTCTTTTTTAAAAACCCATTATGTATTCAAAACTAGTTAGACACAAACATAAAATAATATTAAATTTATTTTTCTTTTAAAACTAATTTAAAGTATAAGTGCGAGGATTTAAGTGTTGGCATGGAAATTATTCAAATTTTTTTCAATTGTCAAACTCAATTTGAAAATTTATGGCAAGAAATTATTTTTCTTGGAAAAGGAAAGAAATTTAAATGGTATAAAGTGGAATAAGGAAAGGATTTAATTATAATTATACTATTTTCCTTTTATTATTATTATTATTATTTTAAAAAAATAAAAAGAATAACCCTCCCCCTCACGCTCCTGCCAACCACCCCCCCCCCCCCCTCATTTTTCTTCTTCCTTTAGTCGCCGCCGTTCGTGTGTTTCGGCTAGCCAGATCCCGCCGGTCAGACACGCCGCTAGTCGCCCAGCTCTCCAGACTACCGCCGCTCGAGCCCAAGCTGGTCTCCACACCGCTCGCTGTGTAAGCTTCTGCCTAGCCGACTCCTTCGCCGCACGTCCGTCACTCTCAGCCCGACCAGATTCAAGCCGTCGACGTCCTCCTCCGCCCAATCATCTGATCCGTGTGACCCACCGTCGAATCCAATTGACCGCCTCCCTCGCGCCGTGCGACGCCGCTCACCGTTCGTAGGGTGCAGTCGCGCCACCGTGAGTCACCTAGCCTCGTCAGCTGCCAAATCTAAGTCGAAGCTCCCCCAGGCACACTACCCAGCCTTCAATCGCCGCCCAGATCGGAAGTCGGATGTTTACTGCGCGTCGCGCTTCTGCATAAACCCAGTTGCTCACGTCCGTTCCATTTTCGTCCGATTCTCCTCAGCCGCGTCTCCGACTGTCGAACCCCAATGGTACCGCTCGCCAACCCGCGCTGGTCTCCGTGGGTTGTAGGTCGTCGCCCAAAGTCTCAAGTTCCACTGTCATTCATGCCCAGATCCAAAGACCCACACCTAGATGGCCACCACTATGCCTCACATTTGGGTCGCTCGTCGTCAATCACGTAAGGGTGCTTCGGATTCGTCGTTTCTCATCATTTTTGCTGCACAGTAAGGGTCGTCGGCACTTGTGGATTTGGGGTAAGTTTGCCCTATTTTAATTGGATTTATTGACTAATGGTGTTCTGCTTCAATCTATTGACACATATTTGTTTGGGCTTTAAAATCAAGGCTTTGAAGTTAAAAGTGTGCTGTCAAGAGGATTTGGATGTGGTTTTAACAAGCTTTTGGGTAAGTTTTGGGGTCTTTGTTGATCATTTTTTTTATTCCCACTAAGTAATGGCTTATTTATTGATTCAGTTGTCATATAAAAGATTGGAATTGAAGGTTCAAAGCGGCTGTCCATCGAGAGTAAAGGTTGGATTTGTGACCAGAGTTGTTGGGTTGTTTTTATTTTGTAGCATGGGGTGATGTTCAAAACAACACACTTTGGGTAAGATTATTGGGAAATTATTTGGTTAATTTGGTTATTGGAACTAAGTTTTTTTTTATTAATTGTAAATTTGGATTATGTTTAGGCCTGATTCAAGATTCATCTAAGCTAGAAGGAAGATTATTTTGCTTGTCGCTTAAACATAATTTTGAGTAAGTAATCTTACTACTGGAACTACCCACGGGCCAGGCTTTAGTTGTATGCTAGCATGATAAGCGTACATTATGGTAAATGTTAGCATATTGATTGGCCATATGACCTGAATCAAAGTATGTTCTGGTACGAATTCTGATTTGTTTACATACACACCTAAGTACTTGATCGTTAGTATGTGATAGTATGTGTTTTCATATGTCGATGTCTAATCTGCTGGTGTTGAGGCATACTTGCATGTTGTGGATTTATGATGTAAGTTATACATGGATGATGTATAATATGTTATTAAGAAATATGTGTATGTGATGAAGCCATGATATCAAGAATTTTTATGTATGTTTTAGAACCGTACAATGTTGAATCTTAGCACGTTAAGACTGTGTGAATATCCTCATTGATTAGTTAGATGCTCACCAATTTGTGTTTCCTTCAGGATTCATCAGTTTGTGTTTTCTTTAGGATTCATCAGTTTGTGTTTCCTTCGTGATTCACCAGTTTTGTGTTTCCTTCGGGATTCACCAGTTTTGTGTTTTCTTTGGGATTCACCAGTTTGTGTTTCCTTGGGGATTCACCAGTTTGTGTTTCCTTCGGGATTCACCAGTTTTGTGTTCCCTTTGGAATTCACTAGTTTTGTGTTTCCTTCGGGATTAATCAGTTTTGTGGGCATACTTTACTACAATAGGATAGGACTCAGTCTCTTGGTTGTTCCATATGTTTATGTGCCATATGTGGGTATCTAGAGGACATAGATGTCTAGCCTGACTCCAGTACTTACTGAGTATTTCATACTCATTCTTTCTTATGTTGATGTTTCAGGTAGAGATGCACCGGCGATGGCGTAGCGGAATTCATGATCGAGCCACTGTGACTAGTTTTTACGCTTCTACATCATGAGATTTAGAGTTCTTTTCATGTTTCCCTTAATGTTTGAACTTCTCTTGTTTTAATTAGCATTTATTTCAAATAACTTAGCGTCGTTTTAAATTCTTTGCATGCATTTATTTTAGTAACGGTCTTACCTAGGTCCTAGGGGGTCAGGTCGATACAGTTGTCGTTAGACTTCAATAGAACTCTATCAATCTACCAATGATAGAGTTGAATTTCGACTTAAATTCCGATCAGTCAAATTTCGATTGAGTTGAGTTTCGATGAGTTGAATTTGAGCTAAAATAGTTGGATTCCAATCAACGGAAGAAGAAGATTGATTGAAGAATAAAAAGAAGATACTGAAGAAAAAATTAGAAGAGGCGTTCACTAATTAAACTTCGATCAAATGAAGAAGAAAAATTGAATAAAAGAAGCTAAAAGCATTTAGAACATTCTTAAAAAAATAGAAGGAGAAGGAGCGACAGAAGAAGAAGAGGAAAAAGAAAAGGAGAACCAAGTTGTCGACAATAATGAACCCTCGTGAAGAAGAAATCGCCACGTGAAAATTCAAATAAAAAGGGTAGTTTGGGAATTTTTTAAAACTAGAAACATTTTCATCGTAAATAGTTTCAGTTTTTTTTTTAATTTATGACAATTTCCCACTACGTTTTTTAATTTTAAAAAATTGACTTATCTTCTAAACTATCGGTAGAAAATGAATAACGGAACAAAAAAAACTTATAAGTATAGATATTATTATAAATTTTATTTTAAAAAATCAAATGGTCATCAAATCGAGCCTAAGATACACGATAAAATTTAAATTTCTATCTTGAGATTTTTTAACATTACAATTTTATAGGGAAACAAATTATATTACAATATGATGTATCTTAAATTACAAATTTAACCTCTAACCTACAAAAATAGTAGAGTTTTGAACTATTTGTGTTAGGGCTTTGAATTTTAAAAAATATCAAGTATGTCACATTTATGTCTAATAGATCCATCCCAAGTATATTCAACCATTTTAAAAATTAACTAATCTTTTAGATACAAAATTGACTTGTGTGAATAAGAATTTTTTTGAGAGTATCAAATAAGCAATGAAATTTCAATTTCGTATCTTAAATCAATGATCAATCTAATACAAAATTTAAGGTTTCGTTTAGTAACTATTTCATTTTTTTGTTTTTAGTTTTTCAAAACTAAGCCTATTTCTTCTATATTTCTTACTATAATTTACCTATTTCTTAATTACAATGGTTGAATTATTAACTAAATTTTTTTTTTTAAAAGTTACATTTTAATTTTCAAATTTTGATTTGGTTTTTCAGACAACTGGTAAAAAATAGATAACAAAGAGAAAAATTTGGAGGTGGAAGTAGTGTTTATAATCTTAAATTTAAAAAAAAAACAAAAAATGAAATGGATAGAAATGAGCCCTAAATTATCGGTAGATTTATTAAAATCTTTCTAAAATTTGAAGAATGTGTTAGAGACAGGTAGATTTGAAATTATATTATAATTTTTAAAATATTTGTGAAAATGTGGTACTTTTGAAAATATTTAGGAAAATGTCGTAATTTTGTAATAATCGCATCTCTTCTCTCCCAATTTCCAATAAATTTCACTTATGACTCACATTTTCTATCTTTCTTCTTTTCCTTTCTCTTTCTATCCTCTCTCAATCTTTCTTCTTCTTTATTTCATAACTTCTCTTCTTCTTCTCTCCTTCATTTTTCATTAAATCATTTTAATTAACTATGAAACCCAAATATTATTGGTCAATCAACTCTAGATTTATTTTATTAACTTCTGTTTTTTTTTTTTTTTTGAAATTCTAATTTCAGTTTGATTTTATGATAGAGAATGATAGTCCATTTTAAATTTCATTCATTTTGTGAAAAAAATGAGAGAGAAAAGATTTTGGTGTCAAAATTTAAATGTTCTTAAATCAATATGTTAATTTAGAAAATTAAAATTAACCATTTCATTTATATAGCTCTTTTGAGAAAGAATACTTATATACCTGTAAACACAATTAAAAATTGTGACAAAATCTAAAATTAATCAAATACTGTAAATAAAACAAACTCTGTGGTACAATTAGAAATAAATGCTAATATACAATTCAACAACTACTAATTACTAAATTAAATTAATACCTATAAACATAAAAGTTTAAATTAGTAATATTACAAATTTACACTTTAGATTTGAGTTTTGTTTCAATTTGGTCTCTAGACTAAACGATTTACATTTTTAACTATAATTAATCTAAAATAACTATGAAGTAAAATTTTAAATTCAATTTTAAAAGTGATGAAAAATAGTGAAACTTGATTAATTATGGTTTGTTTAATTAATATAAATTTATTAACATACATTAACACTAAAGACGAAAAATAAGTATTTAATAGAAAATCAATGTTAAAAATATACATTTCGAAATATAGGAATCAAATTGAAAGAAAACTATAATATCAGAGTAAAATTGTAACATTTTGAAACCTATGAACTTATTTATTTATATTGATTTCAATGATTTAATTTATTAATTTGGTTAGTTTCAAACTTTAATTTTAACCAAAATATCATTATTTACTTTTTTTTTTTTTTTAATTTCATGATAATCATCCCTACAAATTAAAAAAACACAATTAATTTCACGATAGACACTTGAATCTTATTAGATACAATTATAAAATTTTAGAGATTAAACTTGTAATTTAATATTTATATATTAAATACATCGATATAACACCTAAATCAAGTAAATATTGAATTAAGGTCTAAATCTTGATATTCCGTGGGTGCTTAAATCCTCTACTTTTTTCCTCTAAATAAATCTATCTCTTGGATTGATGTGAATTAAATTTGAAAATGGATAAATTTTGATTTTTTTTTATTTTTTATTTTTAGATTATATGGTGTTTTATATTAATAACCCATATATCCGTTGATACAAAACTTGGTCAAATTTCATGAAAAGTGATGTTTATCGAAATTTGATAGAGTTTTGATATTAAAAAAAGAAATCAAAGAAAAATCTAATTTGAAATCAAATCCACGTGAATAATAATGTAAAATATTTAATGTGATGTTTTTTTAAAATTTTATTTAATATGAGTTTCTCTATCGTGCACCATCGAAACTGGATCTATAATACAACTTGTAATTCTTATTATCTTCAAACCATTGTCTTGATCAACGCCAATACTCCTCTTAAACTCGTGGAAATAACAAAATGTTGGAAATCTTAATAACCCCGATCAACATATTTTCATAACTTGAGATCAAATTTGACAAAATAAAGTGGGGATGCAAGCCAAAACTAGAACAGTCCAATGCTCATATGAGCTTCCTTCCATGAAAGACAAGGAAGAAGACATAAATATCATCTAGAAATTTGGTATTCGAAGACAATGATTTAAAGAAAGCCACTTACTTGGATCTTCGTTAATCATCCAGTAGAGAGTTAAAAGAAGACTGCCCTAACTCATCCACAAGAGAGCCTATTCATTTCAATGGCTTTGTGTTCTCTCGAGTGGATTTGTGCTCCACCAAATGTCGTCTAACCCCGCATCGTAGAACGGTGTAAGTCGTCGAACTCTATGCCGCTGAGTTCTATAAGTCGTCAAACCTTGCGTCGTCAGTCGTCGTCGATTGAAAGGAAGAAATCGTCAGTCATCGTGCACTGAGATTAACAAGTGAGAGAGAAGATATTGAACAACGTCGTTTTGTTGGTTAGATGGCATTTGGAGATTTTAAAAATGCATATTTTTATGTTAAAAAATACGAATAAATAATAATAAACTGCCATTATAACCATTGTTTGAATGGTGGTTTTGACCTGACTTCTTATATGTTTTAATTTTCGAGCGATTTGAAAATTTATTTCCTATCGTTTTATGTCATAGATGGTGGTTTACCATTGACATTCTAACTATCATTGAGATGACGATTTACAACGGACGTTTTATATAAATTTTATGTTAATCCACAAAAAAAAAATCGTAAAATGAGACTTTTTTTTTTTTTTTCCGGAACTAACATCATGTATTCAATCTATCATCGTTCATAAAATACCAACTGACATCTAAAGTCAATATTATTGTAGTGATAGTTATAATTATTACTTGCTAATTAGAAAATAAGTACAATGTTAATCAAAATGTCAATATCAATACAATAACTTAACGTTTTTCATTCATTTATTTTTTTTAAAAAAAAAACACTTAATGTATCCAACTAAAGGGATTTAATTCCAATAGAAGTGTGTGATTACTTTTTTTGATTTTGTGATAGGTTCCTATGGTTCAACCTCATATCCAATAGATCTCTTACATATATATTCACAAATGTTAAAAATTAATTATTCTTTCATATGTAAATTTAACTTTGTGTCTAATAGGTCATATTACACATTTTTTTCTTCTTTTTTTAAAAAGTCAATATACTATCTATTACTTACTAGATCGATATCATAAGGTTCACTTAGATACAAAATTAATTTGTTTGTTCAATAAAATAATTAATTTTAAACATTTTGATATGTCTAAAACCTATTGTATATAAAATTGTGGATATGTTAGACATTTACAACATATTAGGAAAAAAAATTAAAATTTTAGAAATTTATTAAACACAATTTTTGAAATTTTAGAGGTTAAACTAGTAATTTAACCTTTATAAAAAATTAAAGTTGAACCAACATCTAAATTAAGCAATATTAATTTAAAATTATAAAAGTTTCCAATATATAAGTAAATAATGAAATTTGAAATACCTATTAAAGTTTTTTAAAATAAAAGTAAAGTTAAAACACCATAATGAACATAGTTCAATTGGTATACAAATGTAAGGATGTATATGGATTGAATTGGGTTGAGGGTGTTTTTAGGACC
The DNA here is from genome assembly GCF_027475165.1 of Benincasa hispida. Classification (NCBI taxonomy): domain Eukaryota; kingdom Viridiplantae; phylum Streptophyta; class Magnoliopsida; order Cucurbitales; family Cucurbitaceae; genus Benincasa; species Benincasa hispida. The sequence continues at coordinate 54,555,998 of NC_143485.1, forward strand.
AACCCGAAAATTCGGATTGGTTGGGCCCAAATAACCCAAATAAATTCTCCAACCCAACTCTTAGAATTTAGATTGGTTTGGGTTGTCAAATTTTAATTTTTTTTTCTTTTTAATTAAAAATATATAAATTTATATACAACACATAACTAATAACTAAAATCTCATAAAATTCAGATACTAAATACCAGATGTCTATATTATTTATTACAAATTTTAAACAAAAACAAATATCATAACAATTTTAAAAAAATATATTAAAAATTCACAAATTAATGAATACAAAGTAACCAAACTTTAAATAAATAGAAATATATGTTATTAATATATATAAAATTCGGGTTGAGTTAAACAACTCAAATTTTTTTTAGCTAACCCACAACCCAACCCAACAAAAATATAAAAAGTTTAACTCAACTCAATCCAAGAATAAAACTAATCCATCCAACCCAACACTTATATTTTGGGTTGGATAGTCTGAGTACCCTTATATTAATGTACTAGTAACCACATGGTCTAATAGTTTAAATTCTCTTACGTCATATCATACTAAAAAAACTAATAGTAAAACAAATAATTTTCTTTAAATAATTTATTAATGATTAAAAATTACATATATATATTTATGTGGGAAAAAATAAAAATAGAATTAATAACAATAATAATAAAATAATAAAAAAATAAAAACAATACTTATACGTATGAAATAAAACAACATTGATTATATAATAAAGGGATTAGGGATGCCATTCCCCATCTCATTCCCTCCCCGTAAAATTTCCCATAAGATAGATTCTTCGGAGAATTTTTCCTTTTTTTTTTTTTTTTTTTTTTTTTTTGTAAAAAGCCAATATGAACAAATTGTAATCAAATAATTAATTTTATCTAGTTTTAACTGACTATTTGAATTTAAAGATAAATTCTTCAAATTTTGACCTAAAAAAACTAATTAAATTTTTTTATTAGAAAGAAATAAATATAAATCAAATTATTCACATATATAATCTAAATTTAAATATATCTATTATTTTTTTAATAAATAATCAAATTTGAAATTTAAATATAATATTTATATAATAATAATAATGACAACATAACATTAGGTAAAAATAAATATGTATGAAGTTAATCGAAGTGGGGACGGAGAATGGGACGGGGTAGGAGCGGGCTGTCCCCGTCCCCGTTTAGCTCAAGAAGAATTTTTTTCCCACTCTCCATCTAATCGAAAAATCGAAGAATCCCCATCTGGGTTGGTCGCATGGACCCACGCCACCACATGTATCCGTGACAGTAGAGGTGCAAAAGTGCTTGCCGGTTCAACCTGTGAGCTACTTTTTATTATTTTTAAAATTTGTGTTGCTGCCTTCTATGAGACTATTTAATTTTTTTCCGTTTGAAACTACAATATTAATCTAAATATTTTGTAAACAACATAACAATTTGTTGATTACTGATACATAAATTCTTCACATTCACGACAAACTAATTATACAGAGATTGAAATTTCGCCATTTGCAGCAACATTCCAATTCAAATTTCCAACAAACGGAAAAGAGAAGGCAGAAGCAGCAAACTCGAATCCGAAATGATAAATCGGCTGTTAAGTTTCGAATCCCAATTAAATCAAGCAGCCCTAGCAAGAAGTTGAAGTTGATCAGGAGAATGAATAACAGAGCTTCTCCTGAAAGACCTAGGTACCGTAATCTCCAAAACTCCGTTCTCAAATCCAGCCGAAATCCCATCTACATCAATCAAAACCGGAAGGCGAAACTTCCTGGAGAAGCTCTTCGCCGGAACCGTAACTCCATCCACGGCCTCCGTTCGAATAATCAGGTACCGCGAATCTTCAACTTCCACTTTTATTTCCTCCTTACGAACACCTACACATCAAATTAGCCAGCCAGAAAAAAAGGTTAAGAAATTAAGTGAGTACGAGAAACCTAACGGAAGAAAGGAATCGGAATAATTGAGCGTACCAGGGAGATCGGCGGAGAAAAGATGAGAATCGGAGGTTTGAACCCAGTGAACGTAATTGTGAGGAATGGTGTAATGGAAGTAAGGAAAGAGGAGACGAGGAGGAAATGAGTTGTGGAGGGAAGAAGGATTAGAAGTTGAAATCTCCATTGTTGACCGGTTCCGGCGAGGAAGATTTTTGTTCGGCGGTTTTCTTTTTTTGGCGGGGCCGGTGAGACTCAGAGTGGATAGGGTTTTTAAGATGCTCTTCCAACCTTTAAATAGAACATTGGATCTTTTTGCAAGTTGCAGCAGCCTTGAGGGCATTTTCGGTAAAGTGACAAGAAGTTGGTTTTTTTTATTAATTAAAAGAAAAAAAAAAGTGACAACAAGTTGTTGCTTTTTGGTTTGAGTCCTGATTAAAATATTGAAATTTCAATGTATGGGTATCGATAGATATTTATATAAACAAATATATATATATGTAAAAGAGTTATTTAAATATGGCTAAATTATATAAAACAACCTAAATTTTGTAATTTGTGTAAAAAATATCCTTGAATTTTCAAAAGTGTAAAAAATATTCTTAAATTTTAAGACTGAATTTAGAAATATCTTTATCATTAGTTTTGGATTTAAAAAACGTGAGTGTTTTGTGTCAAAAATACCTTTGAACGTTAAAAAATATAAGAAAATATTCTTAAACATTAAAAAAAACAGTTCAAAATTATCCCTATTGTTAATCGAGTATGTGTTAATAGTCAAATACATTTTATTCTTGTATTTGGTTATTTAGTTTTTGGATGTTTTAAGCGAATATTTTGATTTCTGAATTTTATGAGATTTTATATTTTAATTTAAAGTTTTAGTTTTTATTTTGGTTGTTGAGAAAATTGATGTAAGAATTAGACAATTTGAAAAAAAAATAAGAATATCTATATAGGGAAAAGAAAAGGATGTCTACAAATTGGTTCTTTTCAAACTCATTAAAGTTTCAAACAAACTGATCACTATACTAGTAGTATAAGCAATTTGAAATTTTAGATTTATTAACAGTTTCTGCTCATATGCTAACAGTAAGAACTCATTAAAGTTTCAAACAAATTGATCACTATACTAACAGTATAAGCATTTTAAAATTTTAGAATTGTTAACGGTTTCTGTTCATATGCTAATAGTAAGAACTCATTAAAGTTTCAAACAAATTGATCACTATACTAATAATATAAACATTTTGAAATTTTAGATTTATTAACGATTTCTGCTCATATGTGATGTGCATCGAGGGAAACACATAGAGCGGAAGTATCATCTCGTCCGAGAGGATTTTCATGAGCACTGGAAGGATCTTTCCAAATTTCAATCCTATATGAACAACAACAATTATAGTCACAAACGGAAACATACGGTTATGCATAAAACATAAATTACAGCATGCTTTCCTACATGATCAAGAAAAGGAATTAACAAACCTTTGAAGACTCATTTTCAAGTTCCTTGATCACGAACACTCGATCACAGCAACACAGCAACACACGAATGTTCATCTAACATGACCACTACACTGTACGATCACAGCAAACTCGAACAAAACGATCGCCAAGGTCAAGAACACCCTGAACACCACGAACGGCCTCCACAGAACCTCAACTGTGTCGAGTTGAGTATGACACTGTCAACAAGGTTACCTTGGTATTCTTGGTGTGAGAATCCAGAGGGTGGCTCTGTGTGGACTTGGTTAGAGGCAGAAAACCAGAGGAAGAACAATCGTGTAAACGATTGAGCAAGTGGGAGATGAAATAGCCTATCGTATAGGTTGATGCCCAATCGTTTAGTAAAAGTTATGCAATCATTTAACTCATCGTCTAGCTGATTGTCTATCGTATAAAAACACTCAATGATTGTTTAACTAACTCCAAGCTATCATTTAGTACATCTGATTTACTTGACAACTATTCCGTGAGTAATTTTCGAGATTGGAAATCTCAAATAAACAACTTAGCAAATCTTACTAAAATTAGGAAAATATTATTCCTTTTATCTCACGGTTACCATGAAACCACCAATAACCTCCCACTTAATTGGTTATTAGAGAAAACGAGATAATTATCCAATAATTAATATTAATATAAATATAAATGATAACTAACTTACCATACTATATGTTATAGTTTTAATATTTCATCTTATGAAACATATAAACCATAGCTCTTTTTCTATTCCATGGCACTTAATGTAAATCTTATTTACATTGGCCCTCCACTTGATGTATCTCATACACCATACCGATCATATAATTTATAATTTAATTACCTCTTGTCAATTTGAATATTTCAAATCAACACCAAGAACTAATCCTCAGCTTGGATCCATTGAGCTACCAAGGGGACCTTATGGACCTGTAGCTCGAAGCTCCAACGGTACGTGAATAACTGACTAAACTCTTTAGTCACAAGATCCACCATCCGTTAACAATTAGACACTCCACTAAAGACCGACATCTAAACTCTTCTTACTATAGATATATTATGTGTCCATCTTAACCAATCAACAGTACAACAACCCTTCACAAATCGCTCGTAAGTACAACTCGGCCAATAACCGTCATGCCCCTGTAGTTACATCTAATTCCTTAAGTACCACTGATCCCTCTAATGAACATAAGTCATAGTTCTACTATGGCTGAGTCCTTTTTTCTAAAGACAAGTTGTGGCCACTATGTTCAAGCCCCGGAATCAGCCCTTAAGGGAGCAATCTATCTACTTACCCCTGCCTCAGGAAAGGAGTAAATTCCATCTTGTGTAATTGAGTTCCCAACTCCCAGATTAGAAAAGTCTCCAAAAAGGTAGGCATGTTGAGTTGGCAATCTGGTCACTCTCACCCATACTAATCAAAAGACTACCCTCAAAGGCAGAAGTTCCCAAAACACTCAGGATTGAGGTCGTATCACCTATGGTCGTTTAGGTGAGATGTAAGTCTCTAATATCAACGGCGTTATATACAGAGTTTAGTCATCTCGTGGTCCAAGTCTTATACAAACTTTTTGTATAGGACACCCCCGTTCGCACGACTCCACATGAATGCCCAGGATCTACCATCTATAGTAGTTTACAACACTTGCAAACCCCTACACGGCGAGCGTATCCATAGTGTCACCAGAATCATTTATCCCACCTTAATCTTTATACTACAGACCTATTTAGGTTATCACTTAAGGTATGATCCACTTATATATCACATATACATGCTTAAGTTTATATAAGATAATCATGCAGCTTTGTTTATTGGATATAAGTAAATGCCAAAATGAAATAATAATTATTTTATTCATAAACAATGTGTATAATTATAAACAGCGAGACTCCAGGAGAATTAGGACACCAATCCTAACAATCACACACTTGTTCTAATGCCTCGGGAGACTAATGTACAATACAAGAAAAAACATGTATAATGTACAATAAACTAGGGCATACCCTAGTATCATTTTCCACTTTCCCTAGACAAGACGTCGTGTGTCCCGCAGACTCAGACTCTCCAGGTGTCCCTCGAACACTTTAGCCGTGAGAGCCTTTGTAAAGAGATCAGCAATGTTGTGCTCCGACGCAATCTTCGTGACTATCACATCATCACAATGCACAATCTCCCTGATCAAGTGGTACTTCCGTTCTATATGCTTGCCTCGATGATGACTCTGAGGCTCTTTCAAATTTGCACAGTCCAGCTATTATCACAAAACAGAGTGATAGGCAAATCCATATTTGGAACAACTTCCAAATATGAAAGGAATTTCCTCAGCCAAACAGCCTTCTTAGCTGCTTTACAAGCTGCTACGTATTCGACTTTCATAGTAGAGTTCACGATGCATCCTTGCCTGATGCTTCACCATACTATAACTCCTCAATTTAGAGTGAACACTAACCCCGATATCAATTTGCAGAATCTCTATCGATCTGGAAGTCAGAGTCCGTGTATTCTATAAGAGTCCGTGTATGCTTCACCACACTATAACTCCTCAATGTAGTCCCTCGTTTCCGAAGATATTTGAGGATCGTCTTAACCGCTATCCAATGATCAAATCTTAGATTGGACTGATACTGACTGACAATCCCTACTGTATAGCAAATGTCGGGTCTGGTACACAACATAAGCTTCCTACAACTGAAGCATAGAGAATCTGTCTCATCTCCTCAACTTCTTGAGGTATCTTAGGACATTGATCCTTATACAAAACGATTCCATGCCTAAAGGGTAACAAACCCCTCTTAGAATCCTGCATCCTGTACTTGATCAATATTTGATCGATGTATGATGCTTGAGATAAGGCTAACCTCTTGTTCTTATGATCCCAATGATCTGGATCCCTAGAACATACTGTGTCTCACCCAAATCTTTTATTTGGAACTAGGCAACTAGCCATTTCTTAATGTCTGTCAGATACCCTACATCATTCCCAATGAGTAGGATTTCATCCACATACAGTACCAGGAAAGCTACTGAGCTGTTGATTATTTTCTTGTAAATACAAGGCTCATCAACGTTCTGATCAAAGCCAAATGACTTGACCGCAGTGTTAAATCTAATGTTCCATGATCTAGATGCTTGTTTCAGCCCATAAATGGACCTATTAAGCTTGCAAACTTTTTACTCTTGATTTGGAACTATGAACCCCTCTGGTTGAGTCATATAGATGGTCTTCTCAAGATTACCATTAAGAAAGACAGTCTTGACGTCCATTTGCCATATTTCATAGTCATAAAATGTGTCGATGGATAGGAGTATTTGGATAGACTTGAGCATGACAACAAGTGAGAAAGTTTCCCCATAGTCAACTCCCTCGACTTGGGTATAACCGTTTGCCACGAGTCAAGCTTCAAAATTTTGCACCTTTCCATCTACATCTCTCCTTCGCTTATAAATCCACTTACATCCAATAGGTCTTATCCCATCAGGCGGATTAACAAGCTCCCAGATGTTATTTAAGTACATAGACTCCATTTCTTGGTTCATGGCCTTAACTCATTCATCTTTGTCGAAATCCTCTATTTCTTTCTTAAAAGACAACGGATCCTCGACCTCATCATTAGAAATGATGTTTTAGGCTTCAGTCAAACCCATGTAGTGATCCGGTGGGTTCATGACCCTTCCACTACGTTGAGGCAGTCTCAACTCTTGAGCTGGTTGACTAGATGTACCGACCTTAACAACTCTTTTTGATTTGTCAGTGTGTTCAACAACTCTTGTTGAACCATCAGCAGTCTCAATCTCACGCAAAACGAGCTTACTTCATGGCTTATGATCTTGGATGTGGTCTTCTTCCAAGAAGATAGCATTTTTAGAAACAAACATTTTGTTCTCACTCGGATCATAGAAGTATCCACCTCTCGTTTCCTTAGGATAACCTACAAAGAGGCAAACTTTCGAATGCGGTTCCAACTTCTTTGGGTTAGTCACAAGCACATGTGTCGGACAGCCCCAAATTCTGAAGTGGCGTAAACTATCTTTATGGCCTCTCCATAAATCAAAAGGTGTTTCAGAAACACTTTTCAAGGGAATGTTGTTCAAGAGCATGCAGTCTCCATTGCAAAACCCCAAAAAGAGTCTGAAAGATGAGCATAATTCATCATAAACCGAACCATGTCCAACAAGGTTCTGTTTCTTCTTTCTGATACACCATTCTACTGAGGTGTACCTGGGGCCAAGAGTAGGGATGCAATCCCATGTTCTATCATATAGTTCTGGAATTAGAGGTCCATATACTCTCCATCACGATCAGATCATAGTATTTTTATCTTCTTGCCTAACAAGTTTTCAACTTCAATCTTATACTCCCTAAACTTGTCGAGGGTTTCAGACTTACATTGCATTAGGTAGAGATACCCGTACCTTGAATAATCATCTATGAAAAAGATGAAATATTTATATCCACCTCGAGCTCTAACACTCATCGGACCACAAAGGTCTGAATGTACAAGCTTTGAGGCTTCCTTGGCTTTGTAACCTTTTCCAGTAAAAGGTCGTTTAGTCGTCTTGCCTTCGAAGCATGATTCACATACCGACAAGGAGTTTTCTTCTAAACTCTTTAGAAGTCCACTTTTCACCAACTTCTCAATCCTATTGAGGTTGATGTGATCTAACCTAAGATGACAAAGATAGGCGTTTTCCTTAGGAGAAACCTTTGGTCTTTTAGCTGTTGTTGTCGTACTGAACATTTCAGTGTTTAACAAGGCTTTTATGACTAATGACCTTAGTACATATAAGTTACTTTCCATGAACCATAAGCAATCTTCATTTCATTTTTGAAAATAAACACTTTATTCTTAGAACAAGAGACGGTATACCCTTGTTCAATGAGACAAGAAACCGAGATTAAGTTCCTCTTAATATGAGGAACTATGAAAACATTATCTAATAACAAATAACGTTTCTTGTCAACAAATAACTTCAGCCTGCCTACAGCAACAGCTGAAACAACCTCACCAGTACCGACTCGTAGAGTCATCTCTCCCTGTGGCAACGTTTACCAGGAATTAAATCCTTGGTAAGAGAAACTGACATGATTGGCAGCACCCGAATCGTAGGGTTTAGTTTACTTTGAAAAAACACGGCTAAGGATTTGTGACTTTTAGGTTTGCCCAAGAGTAACTTTTACCTTGGATTGTTAAACAACTTTTGATCATCATCCATTAGACTCTTTAACGGAGTCTTTGACCAGTTGTCGCGTGCTTGTAGAAAATCTATCTAATTCACCTTTCCAAGTAGGTTCCCAGGTAGGGGTGTTCCGTTTCCGTCAACTTAAGAACCTCAGTCTAGATAGAACCGCCTTAGACAAAAGGTCCCTTATAGATAGATTTAAAACAAATTTAATCTTTTATGCCAATCAATTTAATCCTATTAAATCGATTTTAAAATATTAATCTAGGTTGCTAAACTCTTTAGAAACATTGAACTTAAGTCTATCTCCATCCAATTTTAAAACCCTTTTAAAAAACTTGAGTTCACCTTAAGTCCGCATGCAACTCTTTCTTATCGATTTTAGTTCTAATTTCCTTTATAACGCTCGGAAACAACCAAAACCACAACACAAAGCTAACACGTGCAAAGCATTCATAACGTTATAAACGGCCTAAGTGTCATGTTCAATGCATTGTTCATTCATTACTACCTTTTCTATAACTCTTATACAAAACAGCAGCGAAACAAACATAACATGTTTCCATTCACCCTTAGACTATAAACACTTATAATAAAAGGATGATGCATGATAATGCTCACTAGTTGCAAAATATAACTCTTATATTTCATGATGCATGTGCATGTTTTTATGTAATTTCTTCATGCAAGATTACAACATTTATAATACGTGATGCATGAATAATTGCACAACCTAAGGTGGGTTTTTAACTATATGTCAAACATTTTGCCATATAAACTACATACATCACATGTATAATAAAAAAAAGTTGATGAACCGGGTAAAATTGCCTCAAATCTTTCAAACTAAAGATAACTATTACAAAACAAGGAGTCTCCAGTTCAAACAGGTGAACCGAGTCTTGAACCGTCCAGGTAAAGTAACGCGTCTCCACTTATCGTGCACCAAACTCCCCGCGATCGTCTACACGAAAGAACAAACGCTTCGCTCTATCATTTACCAATGCTCCCAATGTTAAACGATCATTTAGCAACTATTATGTACCTTTTACCAAGCAATGAAGCACGAGGTACGCGATTGTCTAGCGCACTGCGCACAATGCAAGCCTCATACAATCGTCTAAACGACAACGATTGTGACGAAACACCATCGTCTAAACGATCGCTGAGCGAGCGCCTTCGTATTGTATACTGCGTGATCGTATAGGTAGTAACTATGCTATGAGGCATGCTAACTACACGATTGTTTAGCGCACGCCTTCTTCTAACGATAAGCATCACATGCTCCCACCACGATCGTCTACCTCTAATGTTTACGCAATCGGGCAACCAACGCTACGCGATAGAGTAAACGATTTACCCCATCGTTAAATAAATATTACAAATCGTTTAGATAAATCCCAACTATTATTTACTTGAGGTTACACGACACGACCAACTCTTGGTCTTCTTCTTCATTGAGAACCGCATCTCCATGCTTCGAAACTTCATAAAAAAATGACTCAACTAACTCAAACTCTTTGAATTACAGACTCGATAACATGTTAATTAAGCCCAAAAACATAGGGGCCCTTACAAATTAACACTTTGTAATTTAAAGAAAGCTTCAAACAGAGGCAATTAAACCCGTAAACATTCATCAACGCCATCCATAAAAACATTTAACAATTAAACACAAATACAGAAAAATCCACCACGACTGTAAAAGAAGTTCAAAACAGAATTGAAATTTGGAATATCATAACAACTTGGCTATGATACCAATTGAAGGAAATCGGACACAAGGATTTCCATGAGTAGTGGAAGAATCTTTCTAAATTTCAATCGTATATGAACAACAACAATTACAGCCACAAACGGGAACATACGGTTATGCATAAAACAGAAATTACAGCATGCTTCCATATATGATCAAAGGAAGGAATTAACCAACCTTTGAAGACTCATCTTCAAGTTCCTTGATCATGAACGCTCGATCACAGCAACACAGCAACACACGAACGTTCGTCCAACATGATCGCCACACTACACGATCACAGCGAACTCGAACAAAGCGATCGCTAAGGTCACGAATACCCCAAACACCACGAACGCCCTCCACGAACCTCAACCATGTTGAGTTGAGTATGACATCACCAACAAGGTTACCTCGGTATTCTCGGTGTGAAAATTCAGAGGGTGGGCTCTGTGTGGACTTGGTTAGAGGCAGAAAACCAGAGAAAGAACAATCGTATAAACGATTGAGCAAGTGGGAGATGAAACAGACTATCGTATAGGTCGATGTTCAATCGTTTAGTAAAAGCTATGCGATCGTTCATCTAGCTGAGTGTCTATCGTGTAAGAAAACTTCACGATCGTTTAGCTAACTCCAAGCCGTCGTTTAGTAAATCTGATTTACTTGACAACTATTACGTGATTGGAAATCTCAAATCAACAACTTAGCAAATCTTAATAAAATTAGGAAAACATTTTTCCTTTTATCTCACGGTTATCATGAAACCACCAATAACCTCCCACTCAATTGGTTATTAGAGAAAAAGAGATAGTTATCCAATAACTAATATTATTATAAATATAAATGATAACTAACTTACCATAGTATATTTATAACCTATAGTTTTAATATTTCATCTCATGAAACATATAAACCATAGCTCTTTTTCTATTCCATGGTACTTAATGTAAATCTCATTTACATTAACCCTCCACTTGATATATCTCATACACCATACCGATCATATCATATATAATCAAATTACCTTTTGTCAATTTGAACATTTCAAATCAACACCAAGAACTGATCCTCAGCTTGAATCCATTGAGCTACCAAGGGGATCTTATGGACCTGTAGCTCGAAGCTCCAACGATCCATGAAGAACTTACTAAACTCTTTAGTCACGGGTTCCACCATCCGTTAACTACCAGGCACTTCACTAAAGACCAACAACTGAACTCTCCTTACTACAGATATATTATGTGTCCATCTTAACCAATCAATAGTGCGACAACCCTTCACAGATCGCTGGTAAGTACAACTCGGCCAATAACCGTTATGCCCCTGTAGTTACATCTAACTTCTTAAGTACCACTGATCCCTCAAATGAATATAAGTCATAGTCCTACTATGTCTGGGTCCTCTCTTCCAAAGAGAAGTTGTGGCCATTATGTTCAAGCCCCAAAATTAGCCCTTAAGGAAGCAATCTATCTACTTAACCCTGCTTCGGGGGAAGGAGTGAATTCCATCTTGTGTAATTAAGCTCCCAGCTCCCAGATCAGACAAGTCCTCAAAAAGGTAGGCATGTTGAGTTGACAGTCTGGCCACTCTCACCCATACTAACCAAAGGACCGCCTTCAAAGGCAAAAGTTCCCAAAACACTCAGGATTGAGGTCGTGTCACCTATGGTTGTTTAGGTGAGATGTAAGTCTTCAGTATTAATGACGTTATATACAAAGATGAATCATCTCATGGTCCGATCTTATACAAACTCTTTGTATAGAACACCCCCGCTCGCATGTCTCCACATGATTTGTCAGTATCTACCATCTATAGTAGTTTACAACACTTACGAACCCCTACAAAGCGGGTCGTATCCATAGTGTCACCAGAATCAGGTATCCCACCTTAATCCTTATACTACAGACCTATTTAGGTTATCACTTAAGGCATGATCCACTTGTATATCTCATATACATGCTTAAGTTTACATAAGATAACCATGGAGCTCTTTTATTGGATATGAGTAAATGTCAGAATGAAATAACAATTATTTTATTCATAAACAATGTGTATAATTAAAAAGAGCGAGACTCTGAGAGAATTAGGACACCAATCCCAACACGACGTTGCTGGTCCATTTATAGATGCCCTTGCGATTAAGGTGTTTGAAGGTCATGATGAATTGCAGAAATGCATGTCATCTTAGGCCTTTTATTTAGAATTATGAAGGTTGTTAAGTAGAATATGCGGCAATTATGTTAAGAATTCATGAGAAAATGAGCTTGCTTCGTTCAGCATGTGAATCTCGACTAACCCATTATTATGCGTTCAATGTTCTATTTTTATGGCTAACGCAGGAAGTGGATGCAAACGTGAAAGTCGGACCACCGCATACTGAGAAACTCTCCATCGCAAAGGCGAACGCGTTCGATCAACCGGAGCCTTCGACCGGAACTAAATCTCGAGAGAGCCAGCTCCACCGCCCATCCATGGCACCACTGGCAGCCTTGACACATATCTGCTGGAAGCAAGTCATTACTTCCAGCTAGTCATTCCATTTTCTCTTCTTTTCTTATATTGTATTGTATTACATTTTGTGATTAAGGAATCAATACATGATGTGTTCAATGCATTCTTGTGTTTCCTTTGACTCCATCTCCATCTTTTTTACTTAGCATCTTTAACTTTCATTGCATCACTAAGTGAGATTGTTAAAGTATCACATACTTAGTCATGTGGATTAGGGATATGAAGCATGTAGCAAACCACCGAGAGGTGTGCATTGCGTGAGTGTGTGAGTAAACCTTATTTGCTTAGTGTGAAGTTGTAGCTACGCCTGTCTATAGGTAGATGCAACGCTTGTTTATTAAGTAAAGTCAGCAATAACTAACTGTCCGGGAGAGTAAGTGGTTGGTCGCATTAAGCAATGTAAGCTATTGTTCACTAGAGATAGAAATAATCTTATGTCAGCAAAGTTTATGTGGTTACCTTGTTTTATATGCGCTTCATTCATCATTTAGGCATACTTGAGAGAGTAGTCTAAAATCTAAATCTAAGACTCGAGAGAGCAGATTGGAACGCATAAGAAAGAATGGGGAACTTAGAGATAAGCTCCATTTGCTATCACACAGCGTATACACCCTACGGAGAGGATATTTCATGCATCCAGGAAGTAGGATACAGTGGTATGCGGCCATCACGCTCATGCGGTGAGAGTACGTGAGTAGGTTATGGAGGTTTAGGCAGGCATAGGGTTCCCGGTACTATCGCATATACATCGCATACATCCTAGAGTTAGGCTTAAGTGTGTATAGCATGATCGCATAGCTTGCATTGACTAAGGTTGCCTTTGCAGTCACTCTTAAAGGTTACAATGAAGACATCTCCACATTTTTATCTATTTTTCCATCCATTTATTTCATGTCAATAGTTGTCATGTTTCTACCTCTCATTCATATTCTCATTGCGTTGTTTGTTAGCTAGGAGTAAGAGTAGTGTTAGCTTAACAACCCCTCCATCATTCTTTTATTCAATCGCCGCATGCGTTGTCTGTTAGCTAGGAGTAAGAGTAGTGTTAGCTTAACAACCCCTCCATCATTCTTTTATTCAACCGCCGCATGCACATTATCGCATTCATCCAGCTACAAGTCCTTGAGTTTGACCTCAGATCACCCGAGAAACTTGCGTTTGCGTTATACTTGACCTGAGCGCAAGAAAACTTGTGACAGGACGCATGGTTATCGCATACATTTGTTAACGCATAGTCATTCCAACGCATGACCATCGACGCATGATAAGCAACGCATACATTAAAAACATGCATCACATATTGCGTCCATGAAATTTTAGTTGTCGAGTAATTGACATCTAATCTCCCGTCATCAGGTCACCTATAGAGTATGGGTCTACGAGACATGCCACATTTAGTCTAGGGCAAGTGGGAGATTTATGTGTACTTTTATATCAGTGTGACTTTTATGATGTACATCCTACTAGATTTAAGACAAGTGAAGATTATTCGAATTGATGCCCTAAATCTCGTGGGTCCTGTATTTTGTAATTGTAATATTTAGACATTTTATTTATTTAATAAAATATGAGATGTTTTATTCAATATTTAGTAGCATTAACCCACAAACTAATAAACTAACATCTAAGGTTATCATCTGTAGCTTAAACATGTAAAGACATACAGGTAGATCATGTTGAAGTGATAACCCAAATGGTCTGTAGTAGATGGATAAGGCTAGGTACCTTATCATGACGACACTATGAATATGACCCGCTTTGTAGATGTTACAATTGTTGTAAAGTGCTACAAATGATCTTATCCTAATCATTCATACAGAGACATGAAATGTTAAGGGTATACAGATGCCCTAGTTTATTGTATTCTCTCAGTACTCAACATTGTATATCTATATATATGTAAATCCACTGGAGTTTTAGTCCAAGTGGGAGTTTGTTGGGTTGTATGTCTTATAACTTACAGTTTGTAATGTTAAACATTTATATTATCAATAAAGATGTTATCGACATTTATTTAATAAAACTGTTGTTGAATAGGTAAATTATACTTGTATAGACTAAATCTAATAAACTAAGATCCATGTCTATTACATGAATACTTGAACTTTATGTGGAGACATAAATATGGATCAAGTTCAAATAAATAGCAAAAACGGTCTATAATATATGAATAAGGCCGGGTACCTTATTTTTGTAACACTATTGAAAATAACCCACTTTGTAGATAATACAAACGATGTGATCCTGAATTGTTTATGTAGAAACATGTGAGTGAGGGCATCATATATAATGAGTTTGTATAATATTAGGACCAAAAAATAAGTCACTCTTACTTTATAACGTTGTTTACTGTTTAAGACTGACTATTTCAAATCGATGA